>NC_141616.1:25708585-26026085 GCF_047967505.1 Dipteris shenzhenensis
TGGCCCTCGTGATCGCTCACCTCTGGTGATGGGATGCTAGAGCTTTGACCCTAAGAGTGAAACCATATTAATTGAAAATTAGATTGGAACTTAAAGAATAAAACAATTTAAAAAGTGAGATTACAAGTAGGAGTAGACTTATACCGTGCAAGTAGCCACCTCAGCCCAATCGATCGTCGCTCCCATTGCCTCCTGCTCAATAAACCACGGCTTTTTTCCTATGTGAAATGCGCATCACGTCTCTCTACATCTGTAGGAAGATGACCCATCGTAGCTTACTGTGGATCCAATTTACGAGAGTTAGATAAAGTGCATGTAATATGTAGTAAAACAAATAGAACAATACATTAAATGAGAAGAAGTAGACTTACCACAGTTGCCTCGAATGCCAACCGTCCACTTGCACCAAAGTCTGAAGTACCTACAGCATCCAGCCATCTCCTCGTAGCCCTCCTCTGACCCTCGAACATTTCGGGATGGTCCCTATTCTGCTTCTTGAAGAACTTCCAATCAGCTTTGTATGCCCAGCTAGGTTTAGCCATCCCCTTTGCGATGGAAGTACACAAGGTTCATCTACGATCCTTCAAGACCAAACCCATGCGCTCTCACATATAATTCTCATTGAACTCCCAATTTGGCGGGTTAGGGTATTTTTGTTTTAATTCATCGATGACCGACTGCTTCTTTTGGTCATCTTGATACCGTCAATCAGTAGCAATGCCGCTCTTGAAGTGGTGGCTCATCAACTGCCTCATGGTGGCCATCATTGCTTTACCCTTTCTATCTTCTATTATCTCTCCGACAGCCGTGATTTGATAGGAGAGGTCCTCGACTGGGTAAGGAGGACTCATGGTAGTGGCAAAGTCAGAGCGAGTGGAAGCTGTGCGAGTGCTTCTGGAGAGAGGAGTAGCAGTGGGAGTAGGAGAGGGCAAAGGACTTGACTGATATTATGTCTCGGGACCAAGTGGAGACCTGTAGGGATGTGAGTGTGCTGACTCGTCTACATCTCCCAAGTCAGCACAACATAAGCAGCCCCTCCTACTCTTCCTTCCCTTACGATAGGCATGCGCAGGTGATGACCCCTTGATCGAATAGGCATGAGGGGATGGCTGGGCAGTAGGTCCAGCTGTCGGTGTAGGAGAGGGAATTGCAGAGGTCCTCTGAGATAGCAGAGCGAAGAATCTCGCTGCCTCCTCATCAGACATCCCTGCTACGAACTCATCAGGACTCTCAACAAAGCCATGGGCTGATAGCAAAGGAGTTCCCCGAGGGGTAGTCACAGTGCTACGTCCGAGAGGAGTCGGGCCAGCAGTAGTCGCAGGGGTAGGCCCCTGAGGTGTCGCCTGAGAGGAATAAAAGTCCTCTGGAGCATAGAGATCATGATGTCTCCTCTTGTGAGGCGGTTCGTACTTGTCGGATGTGCGACGTGATCCCATGTCTAATGTAAACACAAACATGAAAACAAAAAATAAAAAACAAACATAAGCATAGGCATATACATATGCTTATGATCGAAAGAGGGGGAGAAAGAAGAGGGAAAGGAAACAAAGCATATGCTTATGCTTATGCATGAGGATATAGGCATAAAAGAAAAAGAGAGAATGCTTAAGCATAAAAGAAAAAGAGATTGAAAGAGACATATGCTCATGCATAAACATAAGCATAAGAGAAGGAGACATATGCTCATGCTTATGCTTATGCTTATGCATGAGCATAAGAGAAGGAGATATATACTCATGCTTATGCTTATGCATGAGCATAAGAGAAGGAGACATATGCTTATGCTTATGCATAAGAGGAAGAAGAGGGAAAGGAAACAAAGCATATGCTTATGCTTATGCATGAGCATATAAGCATAAAAGAAAAAGAGAGAAAACTTAAGCATAAAAGAAAAAGAGAGAAAAAGAGATAGAAAGAGGGAAAAGAGGGGGAGAAAGAGAGAGGAAAGGAGGAAAAGAGGAGAAGGAGAAGGAGAAGGAGACATATGCTCATGCTTATGCTTATGCTTATGCATGAGCATAAGAGAAGGAGACATGTGCTCATGCTTATGCTTATGCATGAGCATAAGAGAAGGAGACATATGTTTATGCTTATGCATAAGAGGAAGAAGAGGGAAAGGAAACAAAGCATATGCTTATGCTTATGCATGAGCATATAGGCATAAAAGAAAAAGAGAGAAAGCTTAAGCATGAAAGAGAGAAAAAGAGAGAAAAAGAGATTGAAAGAGAGGAAAGAGGGGAGGAAAGAGAGAGGAATATAGGAAAAGAGATTGAAAGAAGGAGACATATGCTCATGCATAAGCATAAAACACTTATTTCATTAATTTTGGACTTGTCAATGTACAAATTCATTTTTACATATACTTTTGGACTAGTTTTCAGATAAAATTTAAGAAAAACCCAATCTTCAAAGCACATATAAAAACATAAAAACAAGCATTTTTTAATATATTTTTTAAGGACATGAAACTAAAATTATAAAATTTAACGCAGCCTAGATAAGTTACATGAAAAAATAAGATTCAGCAGTTGTAAACTCTCTTAATATTTAATGGTGTTAATAAACACCTTCAAAAGTTACAGTATTAAAGAAACTCTCACCATATTTATAATAGAATTTGATAAACACCAACAGTTACAATAAGCCTGAGATAAGTTGCACAAAAAAGAGTGGTTCAGTAATTGTAAACTCTCTTAATATTTATAATAGTGTTTAGGAAACACTTTCAAAAGTTACAAGTGGAAGTAGCAAACTCTCACAATATTTATAAAGGTGTTGAAAAACACCAAAAGTTACAATAAGCCTCTCACTAGAAGGCAAATCTATTTTCAAGACTATAGCCTAAATTCAACCCATTCAAGAGCTGAGCTCATCTCATTCTCATTGATGTAGTTAAAATTATAGAAGAGAAGGATTGATGAATTTTCTATTTTCAAGACTTTAGCCTAAATTCAACCCATTCAAGCTCATCTCATCCTCATCGATGTAGTTAAAATTATAGAAGAGAAGGATTGATGAATTTTCTCCTGCATAACACTTTGTTTATTCCGAATGGCTTGTGCTTCCTGGGGTGGAAATCTTCCATAACGAGCCACACATGAAGATATCTCACTTTGAAAGTCTATTAGCTCTCTCCTATATGACGGCAATTTATCTATTTCAGTAGTAGCCATACTTATTTTTCTTTTCTCTTCCTTCTCTAAGCCCTTCTGACAAGCAAAGTCATCCTTCTCGTACTGGGTTAATGGAGCTGGATTTTGCTTTCTCTCCTCTCTCTTTCCTTAGTTCTCGGCAATCCATACTTTGATGCTGCTAATGGCTTGCTCGACAGAATCGATTACCTTAAAAAGATCCATAAAAACGAGAGGAGGAAGGTAACGAGAGTGAGGAAGGTAATTAGAGGAGGTAAGGCAAGATGAAAGGAGTATGCTTGAGAAGAGGAGGTAAGGCTGCAGGCAAGATGGAAGGAGCAAGCTTGAGGAGAGGAGTAAGGTAAGAAGAGCAAAGTAGAAGAAGTGTTTGCTGCGGGTGAGATATAGAAGACGAACGAGAGGAGGAAGGTAACGAGAGTGAGGAAGGTAACTAGAGGAGGTAAGGCAAGATGAAAGGAGTATGCTCGAGAAGAGGAGGTAAGGCTACGGGCAAGATGGAAGGAGCAAGCTTGAGGAGAGGAGTAAGGTAAGAAGAGCAAAGTGGAAGAAGTGTTTGCTGCGGGTGAGATATAGAAGACGAACGACTACTAGGGGATTTATAGAACTGTAGACTCATAATGTGGGATGAAAGATTTAGAATAAAGTATTGGTAGAGGCTGAGATGACTAGATTATCTGAAGTAACAGATGCAAGACCGTAATGCGAGACATGTGAGACATGTAAGATAGTGAGTACATTGAAATCTATAAAATAAAATGATGGGATGCAAGACCGTAATGCGAGACATTTGAGACATGTAAGATAGTGATCAGTACATTGAAATATATAAAATAAAATGATGGAACACAAGAATGATATAATTATTAGAATCTCATCATGAGATATTTTTTTAATATAATATAAGTTAGACTTGCTGATGCAAGACCGTAATGCGAGACATGTGAGATGATAGATTTTGAGTACATTGAAATCTATAAAATAAAGTGATGGAACATAAGAATGATATAATTATTAGACTCTCATCATAAGATATTTATTGTATATAATAAATTAGACTTTCAAAAAAGTAAAACCAATTTAATAAATTTAGACAGGTGAGTTGTTCATTGAGTGACATAAAAAATAAAAGACCATAAATGTGAGACACATGAGATGATAGATTTTGAATCGGTTTAAATCTATGAAATAAAGTGATTGGAGACAAGAATAATATAATTAGACTCCCCTTTTTCGTCCATCCTAGTCCTTTTACAAGCACATTCTTCGTTTATCACTCTTAATTTATCATCTCTCCACCCACCATGGATGTCCTTGGCATCGTTGGAGACGTGGAGTTTGGAATCGACAGTCTCAAACAATGGGTTGCTGACCAAGGAGCAAGGAGAGATGCAAGAATTCGACAAGGCTCTCCACTCACACAGATGGAGAGAGAGGAATTCGACGCACAGAGGTGCATAGAGAGGGAGGAGACTCAGAAGATAGCAGAGAGCGAAAGACTTTTACAATGTATTATAAAAGCACGACAAGATCTCTTGGACTTCTTAAGCAACCTACGTTATCGAAGCACTCGGTATGGCCGATTTGATCAGGATGCTGAAAGAACAATAAAGGCCTCGCAAAGAGATTATAAAGAAACAATCTGTGGCTATTTGAATTTCTTCCTTCATTATAATTATGTTGACGATATGGAAGTGGAGCCGTGGAAGATTGGATTGTTGAGAAGATAAGAGATACTAATGATGAGATCTTCTAGTGTGATCTCGGCCTCTGTGGCCTGTCCAGTGACTGTTTGAATTTCTTCCTTCATTGTAATTATGTTGACGATATGGAAGTGGAGTCCGTGGAAGATTGGATTGTTGAGAAGATAAGAGATACCAATGATGAGATCTTCTAGTGTGATCTCGGCCTCTGTGGCATGTCCATCATGATTACTTGAATTTCTTCCTTCATTGTAATTATGTTGAGGATATGGATGTGGAGTCTGCGGCCTATCTATCATGATTGCTTGAATTTCTTCCTATATTGTAATTATGTTGAGGATATGGACGTGGAGTCTGTGGAAGATTGGATTGTTGAGAAGATAAGAGATACTAATTATGAGATCTTCTAGTGTGATCTTGGCCTCTATGGCTTGTAATAGTTTTCTATTCTCTGCAACAAGTTTGGTAGGGCTGACTAGATCATATTAGAATTGCTAATATAATTTATTTTTTTAGAATTGGTAATACAATAATAATACAAATTGAATAAAGATCATAAGTAAATATCCTAATGTATTGTAACATTTAACATAAGTTTAAAAAACACTATCATTAGTTAATACAAACAAGATAAAAATCTTCAAGGACTCATGTTTCTTTCTACATGTTTTACAACTGAATAGAATCTGATGAGTCCTCTTGAGGCTGTGATTCTCTAAGAGTACATTGAGTCTCTACTTTTTGTATGGTGTTATGGATAAAATTGTCTAAGGAAAAAGGCATTAATATGTATGTGTGTTTGTATATGTAGCAATAGTATAATAAAATATGGTGTGCATAGGGCCCAAGGTTGAGGTGGCAGGGCATGACCATGTGCCACCCTTCCATGTAAGAGGACCCATAAGGTGTGTTGTACATAATCCATGATAGTAATATTATAAAATATAAGGTGGCATGGCTCCTCCATGTGCCACCCCTCCACCTAGGCTGCATTTAGTGAGATATGGCTCAAAGTCCATGGGAGAAGCAATATAAAATAGGTGGAGATGGATATTATATTGAGTTATTCCCTCCATATGGGATAGGCCCATGTGGGGGAGGTATAGAAGGTCCAAGAGAGCAAGTTAAATAATGGGGAAAGTAGGATGAGGTGGCAAGATTCCTTGTGCCAACCCTCCACTTGTCCTCCTGGAGGTTTGAACATATTATAAAATTAGGAAGAGACCAAGGGAGTATCATAGACTTGAGATATGGGGCTTGATTTATGTGGAAAATTGAGGCAAAGGGTTGTCGCACACAATTGAGAGTGCGTAACCGCCTAGCCTGTAAAGAATGAGGGAGAGAGATAGGAGACTCAAGTTCAGCTTTCTTCACAACACACAAAAGAGAGAGGACACAAGGTTGGAGGGTGAAGCCTTTCTTCACTTTTGCACACAACAACAATACAATAGAAGAGGGAAATACCCTATATGTCAAACCTAGAATACGTGGTTCATATGTGAACCCAAACCAAAAACATACGTGGTAGTCTAACTACACCACGAGTACAACTAACATAGGCGGTGACATAAATGATAGTCATCCAGGAGATGTATCGGGGGTAGAGCTTGATATCTCAACACTCCCCCTCAAGCTCAAATCCATCTCACGTTACACCAAGCAAGCTCCTAAATCTGTGAAGCTTCTCGGTACCCAATGCCTTCGTAAAAATATCAGCCACCTGCTCCTCAGTGCTGACATAGACAAGATCAATCTCACCAGCTAGAACCTTCTCTCTCACAAAGTGATAATGCACCTCAATGTGCTTCGTTCTAGCATGATAAACTGGGTTATTAGCAAGCATGATGCTGCTAATGTTGTCACAATGAATGACAACTGCTACATGAATTGACTGTCCCATATCTGCAAGTAGCTTTCGTAACCAAGCTACCTCACATGCAGCCATTGCTGCACCCCTGTACTCAGCCTCTGTGCTCGACAAGGCAACTGTTGGCTGCTTCTTGCTGCTCCAACTGATGGCACCACTCCCAAGGGAAAACATAAAACCACTAGTAGATCTCCTGTCTGAGACACTACCAGCCCAATCAGCATCTGTGTATCCATGTACCTGTAATGCACACCCAGCTTCATAAAACAGTCCATAATGCAATGTGGACTTCACATACCGCAGTATGCGCCTAGCCGCATCCAAATGTGGCTTCCTCGGTGCCTGCATAAACTGACTCACCAGCCCCACAGCATAGCTCAAATCTGGTCTGGTTATAGTCATGTAAATCAAGCTACCTACTATGCGCCTGTACATAGTAATATCTTCAAGAAGCTCACCTGTCTCTGCATTGAGCTTCACATTCTGCTCCAATGGAACAGAGATAGGTTTACAGCCTGTCATCCCATATTTGGACAGCTTGTCCAAACCGTATTGCCTTTGCAACAGCCATATCCCACTCGGGGATCTAATAACCTCAATGCCCAAGAAGTAACGCAGCTCTCCCAAATCCTTCATCTCAAATTTCTGCTTCAACAGCAGCTTCACTTCATTAATGTCTGCATCACTATCACCTGTAATAATCAAGTCATCAACATAGATGACTATAAGCACAATCCCTCTGTTTGTCCTTTTCACATAAAGTGAAAAATCTGAATGGAAATTTGAAATCCAATAGTGACAAGATATTGCCCTATCTTGTCTGACCATGCCCTCGGCGCCTGTTTTAAGCCATACAAGGCTTTGCGCAACCTGCATACAAAATCGGGATGTGAATTATCCTCATAACCTTCCGGCTGCATCATATAAACCTCTTCCTGCAAATCACCATGCAAGAAGGCATTTTTCACATCCATCTGATGCAAAGACCATCCCTTTGCAGCAGCCATAGCAATTACTGCTCTCACGGTTGCCATCCTTGCAACTGGGCTGAAAGTTTCCTCATAGTCAATTCCATATGTGTGTGCAAAACCTTTGGCAACCAATCTTGCCTTGTACCTGCTAACAGACCCATCAGCATTGTGCTTTACTTTGTAAACCCACTTGCAGCCAATAGCCTTCTTATCATGAGGCAAAGGCATCAAATCCCAAGTGTGGTTTGCATCCAAGGCAGCCATCTCTTCATCCATAGCTGCTTCCCAATTTTTATGCCCTGCTGCATCCTCACAACATGTGGGCTCTGGCTCCTCTAGAACCTTGACCATATAAGCATAGTGATGTGCTGTATACCCATCATATCTCAGCCTGTCAACTGGATACTTAATACGAGTGGACCTCCGTACAACTGGATCAGTTGCAGGTGTCTTTAAATCATGCCTGCTTTTCCTTGCACCAGGTGTAACAACAGAAGGAATCCCAAGTTCCTCATCAAGGCTCATTTCAGAGCCGCTTGACTCTCCATCAACATGAGAGCTACCAGCAGACACATCAAACACTGGAGCATGGTCTACTTTTTCTTTTCCCTTATGTGATACCTGCACAACACTATCAGGGCTGCCATGTGACGATTCACTAGATCTCAATCTCCCTGTCCATGCATTAGATCCACTAGTAGAGGACTCTCTGGGTCCACTCAAGGCTTGAGATTGCTGCTCTGCATTTATTGCAGCATTCCCATTTCCTGCATCTGCATCTCCTACCATAACAGTTGGTGCATACCAGCTGCTCATTTCATCAAAAACAACATCTCTGCTCACTTGCATTTTGCGGGTGGAAGGGTTATAACAGCGATACCCTTTCTGGTGCTGAGCATATCCAATAAAGATGCATTTTTCTGCCTTTGGATCCAGCTTTGTTCTCTTCTCATCAGGAACATGAACATAAGCTATGCAACCAAATACCTTCAAGTGAGAAATATCTGGTTTTTGGCCTGTATACATTTCTTCAGGCGTCATGCCATGGACAGCTGCAGCGGGGGTTCTGTTCATAATATAAACAGCAGTTGCTACTGCTTCAGCCCAAAAATAATCAGGCATGTTTTTCTCATTTAGGATCGCCCGTCCTACTTCTGCAATATGCTTGTTCTTCCTTTCTGCAACCCCATTCTGCTGAGGGGTAGACCTGCATGAGTACTTCCTTTGAATTCCCTGTTCTTTCAGATATTCACAAAATTCTTCTGAAAAGTACTCTCCCCCTCCATCAGATCTTAGCACTTTAATATGCACACCTTTCTCTTTTTCAACCATGGCCTTAAAAGCCTTGAAATGGCTGAACACTTCACTTTTGTGCTTCATAAAATAAATCCACACCTTCCTAGTGTAGTCATCAATAAACGTCACATATTAATGGCATCCACCAATAGAAGCAGCTTTGGTTGTCCAAACATCTGAATGGATCACTTCCAAAGGTCTTCTGCTCACCTTAGCATTTTTGGGAAATGCATGTCTAGCCTGCTTACCCATTTGGCATGCTTCACATACCTTTTGCATTCCCTCAACTCTGAATTTAGGCGAACCTGCAACAATGTTTTTCGTTTGCATAGACTACAGCCTTTGTATATTCACATGCCCAATGCGCTTGTGCCATATCTCAATATCTGCAATGACACCTCTCCCATGCGCAAACATAGCAGCTTTTACCTCAGGCATATCAACATCCAAGGTGAACATTCTGCCATTTTTATTGCCTTTCGCAACCAAGCGGCACTTATTTTTCAAGTCCTCAACAAAACATCCATCAGGATTAAATCTAACCTGCAGACCTTGCTCAACCATCTGGCCAACTGAAACCAGGTTCTTAGTGATTTTTGGAACATGAAGTACATCTGCCAAGTACTTCGTTTTGCCATCCTGCATAGCCAATGGCACTTTACCAACCTGCGTAATTGGGTGCGCAGTATCATCACCTGTTTCAACATAACCTGGCTTATCCAAATTTCTAACATCATGAAACCACTCACCATGACTGGTCATGTGGTTAGAGGCACCTGAATCAACATACCAAACATCATTGCAAGCTGCATCATCTCCTGACATGGAGTTAACCATATGCTGCATCACAAAAAGGTGCTCATTTCTGTCGTCACCATGCCCACTTGATGATGCATAGTTGCTTTGCTGCAACTTCCCACTTTTGATGTCATTCTGTTTTTTATAGCATGTATTCTCCTTGTGTCCAGGCTTTCCACAATAATAGCATTTTGTGCTGCTATTTACTTGCTGGTTCCTTTGCCATGAACCACGGCCTCTTTGGCTCCCCCTGCCTCTAGAACTACCACGTCCTCCTCCATAGGACTGGTTTTCCTGTTGTTGCTGTTGGTTCTGATTTCCTGCACGGCCACCAAAACGGCCTCTTCCTCTACCCCTACCTCTACCTGTATTCGAGTAGAAAGCAGTCTCTTGAGAAGTTGAGGTGGCTGAACCACCATTCCTCTGCTCTTCACTCAGCAAGAGAGCAATAAGTTCCTGAAAATCAGGAAATGTTTCACGGACTCCAATGGATGTCCGAAATTGTGCATAATCTTTCCCAAGACCATTCAAGGTCACGGACACTAAGTCCTCATCATCAACAGGTGCTCCAATGGAGGCAAGAGAATCTGCAAGGCCTTTCACCTTCAAGGAATACTCATTTATATTCAGATTTTTCCTTTGCACATTGTGCAACTCCTGCTTTAGCTGCATCTTTCGTGCTTTGGTATTTGTGCTATACAGCTTCACCAATGTGTCCCATGCCTCCTTAGGCGTCTCTACATCCTGTATATGCACAATCATAGAATCTGAAATGCTAACAGACAGCCAATACAGGCATTTTCTGGCTTTTTCATGCCATTCTTTAAAGGCCTTCAATTCAGCAGGAGTAGGAGCAGCACCCAAAACTGGTTCTGTAGTTTCACCACTGATGTAATCCCAAACTCCCTTTCCCATAAGGAAGTTTGTCATCCTGAACTTCCATGCTTGGAAGTTGTTCTTGTCAAGCTTCTCACTGACAATGGTAGACAGATTCTCAGACATTTTACAAATCACGAATTGCAACAGCAACCTGTAAACACAGCAAATGCCTCACAAGGGCAAATAGCAAAACTTCTGCGAAAAGCCTCACAGGGGCAGATCTGCAACACTGACGAAAGTGGTATTTCACCACACAGTCACTTCCTAGTGACGATTTTGCATCTACAGGCAACAGGCATGAATCTGCAACTCCCAATATCTCTGCACACAGGCATACGATGCAATTTCTGTGGCACCTTTCCACCGACTAGCCGCGCGGTGGTCGCACAGCAAAAACAGGGCCTTTTTCTGAGTGCCTGCGAAGAACTTGCACCTTCAAAACGGGCCCCGAAACGGCCTCAAATCAAAAAAATAAAGTCACCAAGGGCTTAGCCCTCTCCCGCAGCATATATTGCGCTCTCGCCACACCGCAAAGGGCCTCTCAATCTGAAACAGTGCACTCCTGCACTTCTGGCTGTGCTACCTGCAGAGATTTGCTCCCAAACTCGAAATAGGAAAGCAACACTGGTCCTCTTACCAGGACACCACAAACTTGGCTTGCTTTCTTGAGCTCCTTACCTCGAACAAGGCTCTGATACCATGTAAAGAATGAGGGAGAGAGATAGGAGACTCAAGTTCAGCTTTCTTCACAACACACAAAAGAGAGAGGACACAAGGTTGGAGGGTGAAGCCTTTCTTCACTTTTGCACACAACAACAATACAATAGAAGAGGGAAATACCCTATATGTCAAACCTAGAATACGTGGTTCATATGTGAACCCAAACCAAAAACATACGTGGTAGTCTAACTACACCACGAGTACAACTAACATAGGCGGTGACATAAATGATAGTCATCCAGGAGATGTATCGGGGGTAGAGCTTGATATCTCAACATAGCCCACATGGGAGACTTTTCCACACACACCATGCATGTGGGAGGATACATTAATTGGGAGAGACCCCCTCTTTTGGCTATAAAAGGAGGGGGCTATTCCTTGATGAGACATGCTCATTCTTGTAAAGCCACCTAGCTAGTATTTTGATATTTCCCTCTCACCCTTTCTTTCAAATAAAGTATGGTTCTCTTCCCTTGATGTCTCCATCTCTACATTCCTCCTCCTATCATGTTCATGCTTCTCTTCCCCCTCTCCTTTTCCCCTTGTGTCATAGTCTCCCTCTTCATTCCCTCCACTTCTAATTCCTTTTCCCCTCCCATGACAATGGTTTGCCCTCATGATCTCCTTTTCTCTATGGCCCTCGAGCGTCGCCATGCTTAGCCTCTAGCCTCTGGTCTTGGTTTCTTTTCTGGCAAATAGAAATGGTGTGGCTGCTGGGATAGAAATCTCCACGGCTAGTGGTGAATCTTCTGCTCGTACCGGTCGCATCTGCAAAACTGTACCATCTGTGCTCCTTCTAAGCTACTGCGTGCGCATTCGATTCGTGCGTCTACTGTGTTCGACCGTGCGGCAATAGTTTTCTGGGCTGCTGCAACTTCTGGTCGCAGATAATTTTCTCGCTTCGCGTGTCTACTGCGTTCACCCGCGTGACAATTTTCAGGACTACTCCGGCTTCTGGTCACAGACAGTCTTCTCGCTTCGGCGTCTACTGTGTTCACCCGTGCGATAGTTTTCTGAGCTGCTGCGTCTTCTGGCCGCGGACAGTTTTCTGAGTTCCTGCAAAACTGTAACAGCAGATCCCGCACCCCCCTCTCTCTTCTCTTTCTCTTCTCCTTCTCCTCTCCTCTCCTCTCTTTTTATTAAAGAGTAGGATTTGAACCCAAGACCTCCCCCTTCACAAAAGGGAGACTTATCATTGGGCCAACAAGTTGGAAGTGTATTGAAATCTTGGGAATTGTAACTCTCTAACCGTGGGGAGTTTGCTCTTGCTGTAAAAAGAAAAAGTACTTCATTTCATGTGCTCTATTCACATCTTCTACTAGATCACCGATTTAGAACTTCTCCAAGATCACTTCACAAACGCATGCCACACGAGGAGGGTGGATATTTATGTCACTTCTCGACGTGTTTAAAGAATTGGTACCTGGTCCTCCGCACCTTACGACTACCAATGTATGAGATGTCTTCCTTGATCTTCATGTCGACCTTCAACGGCTGATTGTCTAGTGCATCGTTCAAGGAGATGACGGGTGGAATGATACACCGTGGATGATTCATGGTGAAGAACTACTGATACATTGGGAGAACTTTGATTTTACCTCTACTCATTGTGCGGTGATCGAACTACTTGCTACTTCAGAGGTAATTAAAACGGTGTCCTTCATCGAAGGGTGGGATGCTCCCCAAGCTTGGGGGGAGATTTGGTGCATCTGCTTGTTGATTCCTGTGGATAAGCTCATCCTGAATGGTTTATTCTCAATCTCACTACAAAGGTTTCTAGGCCTCAGCTATGGTTGGTAATGTTTCGACCAAGGAATCCATTAGTACCTAATCAACCTTTTGTGCCTCATTTTGAGCTTCAAGTTGTAATTCCTTTTGGTCTTAAGATAAAAACTATCAACAACGGATTGCAAGTTTGTTTGGTGCTGAACGTTTGGCTCAAGTGTTGAATTCTCTCCACCCTCTCCTCCTACCTATCTTGGACTACCGAGAAACTTGGGATGTCCGAATTTTAGTCTTGGTGTGATGACATCTTGGATCCTTCAATTTGATGGAGCTTACAAACCTTCGACCAAGGCTGCTAGCATGGGCGTGAAGCTCACTTCACCGAGTGGTGAGGAGTATTGTTATAGCAAGTCTGCACCTGCAAGTACTTGCAATCAAGCTGAGTACTCGGCGCTCATTTTTGGGCTACAAAAGGCACAAGAACATCATGCCAAGCAACTTAACGTGCAAGGAGATTCTTAACTAGTGTGTGAACAAGTTAGTGGAAGGTGGAAGGTGCGGAGCAAGTTCTTGGTTCCACGACATCAACAAGCTTTGGAACTTTGCAACCAATTTGAAGAGGTAAAAATTCAGCATATCCCTCAAGCTCAAAATCTTGTTGCTGATTTCTTGGCACGTGAAGCTTGTACTTCAATCACACATGACGCGAGTGGAAGCACCACCCCAACAAAGCCACAAGCCACGAAGGAGGGTGATCATTTGTAAGGAATGCAAAGGTTGTGGTCATCATGAAACTAAGTGTTGGGCATACTTGATACGAGTTCACCGACTTCGAAAGATCATCAAGAAGGTCCTCAAGGACATTGCTCAAAAGAAGGATGCCAGACCGCACACCCCTTGAAGAAATAGCATGGCGACTACAAGAACTGGAAGAAGCTGAAGGTGATGTGCAAGCTCTCCAACTGTTGATGTTTGTCATGGCATTCTTGTTTGGCTTGATGAACAACCTCATGCAACACCGTGCCTCTAACCCTCGCCTGTAAAGATGGATGTGATATCATGAGGGTTGGTCCTTTTAAGATTGTCTATGTGCTATTCTATGCTGAGGATTCTTCCCATAACACACTATTCAAAATTTTTGGACTTGTGTAAAGTCCAATTTGAGAAATGGACTAAAAAACAATCCAAAAATTTTGAATATACTAGTAATGTTGTTTTTTAACTAGATTTGCCAACTCAAAACAAAAGATTTAATGATTTTTAACTAGATTTGCCAACTCAAAACAAAAGATTTAATAATTTTTAACTAGATTTGCCAACTCAAAACAAAAGATTTAATGATTTTGAACTAGATTTGCCAACTCAAAACAAAAGATTTAATGATTAAGTACTAAGAACATCAATGCATAACCAAATCTCTTACAAAGGTGGTCTACATAAACATCTTCATAACTTCACAAAAATCTCTTACAAAGTGGTCTACATAAACATCTTCATAACTTCTTGTGAATTGAGCAACTATCACCTAAGAACATCAATACATGACCAATAATAGATGACCAATTCTCTTACAAAGTGGTCTACATAAACATCTTCATAATCACCTAAGAACATCAATAGATGACCAATAATAGATGACCAATTCTCTTGGAAAGGTGGTGTAAATAAACACCTTTATGTATAAGTGGTGTGCACACACCTTTATGACCATTTCTTTTAGAAAGGTGGTGTACATAAAGCCCTTAGAAAGGTAGTGTAGATAAATCCTTTTATGTGTAAGTAGTGTACATATACACCACACTTGGTATTAAAAAACACCGTTAAGTATAAAATGGCCCTCATAAACAATCTTTATACACAATAATGAGAGCAAAGAAATCAAAAAAGTAGTAAAGTTTTTATTAGATATTAGCTTTACATAGAAGTTCAAAACTTGTGATTACAAAGCTGTTAGCCAACATGTTACTCAGTACCAATGTCCTCAATGCCAGGCCCTTGACTACCAGGGTCCTGACTAATAGGTTGCTCTAAGACTGGAGTCTTAGTAGCAAGGTCCTTACTAGTTTGCTCTTCAGTTCCAAGCACCTGACTAGTAGGCTGCTCTAGAGTCTCATGACCAAGTTCTTGGTAAGTAGGGACCTGGCTACTAGGTTCCTGACTAGTAGGCTGCTCTGGAGTCTGTAAGGTCATGGTTGAAGAACCATCTATGCCTCCTGGTAACTCCTCCTGGTCATGCTTTGCCTCGTCCATACCTTCTTTGAGTAAGGCTTCCTTACTTGATCCACTTGCCTGTCCTTCACCCAAGATCGATCCACTTGCCTGTCCTTCATCCAAGATCAAGGGTGCCTTCCTCACTTTTAATTTTAAGGGAAGTGCTTCCACCTCTTTAGCCTTACCTTTACCTGTGACGTGCTGTACTACTGTAACTTCTTGCTGCCGCGAACCTTCCCGTATGATGAGTGGAACCTCCTTGACTCTAGTTGACAATTGATCACCCTTATTCTTTGTACGGATTTCTTCTTGCCATAAGTCATCGGATGCAGAGCTTTCATCCTCATCATCACCTGAGCTAGAATCATCACCCTCAGACTCACTACCCTCTTCTTTGACATTTTCCTCCTCAAAGAAAGTAGTGAAACTGTAATATGTGTCAAAGAACTCAATTTGATGGGGGGTATCAATGACATTTACATTTTTACCTTGGCGTAGCAATTTCTCAGCAGCAAAACCCATTCGATACAATGCTACTTCCCACCCATCATTCAATAAATTCTTTGTCATCTCTAGTATCACATCAGGATCCATCGGCTTTCTGTAATCCACCATTGTTGCATCAAGCTTAACCTTATGGTCCTCAAAGTAATGAAGCTCGAGATCCGTAAAGGAGTTTGGATTAGATTACCTCGATAAGAAGCACATCAAGAAAGGCTGCAAGACTTGAATGGCAGTGCCTTCCAAGACAGTCATATGATTACGCAGGACTATACTATGGTATACTTTTGAAAGTAAATACCCAAATGAAGATGTCAAACTCGCATATAGGGCATCCCTTTGTGATTCTGTCACGAACAGGACCAACGTTGATCTTTTCTTATCTGCCATAGTACCTTCAACAATAAACCACACAAGTTCACCTTAAAGCTCTCCACCAAACAATAGACATCGGTTTCTTTATTTCTTTCCTCTGAGTTGCAATGTGCTCTGGTGCCTCAAAGGATATCTTTCCTGTTTCATATGCTTGGCAAACATCCACAATGCTCTGAAACACTGAGTCCTCACGGAAGACAATGCAGGTAACATCCTTGTATCTTGCAACGGCGGTGTTCAAATCCTTTGCCTCAACCTTATTACCTGGTATGCCTTGCGTATTGCTTACAACACCTTTCAAGCATCTATAGAACCGAGTCCTCTTTGCCATGTACTCCGATGTAGGTCTCCTGCCCTTCACTGTTGTGGCTTTCCACAGCCCATCCATAACTCCCTTGCCTTTATCAAGATCTCAGAAAGAGAAGAGCTTTTTTTCAACCTAAATGGAGTAGAATTCAGCCTCTCTGATTCTAGAATGTACTTCGAGTCATCATTAAATATGCATATATGACAAATGACCCGTTGAAACTTTTCCATCCACTCAATCTGTGGCAAGTTTCCTTTTCTTCCCTCATCAAGGGCGATCCTGCAAGCCTCACAAAAGTGTTGCCCATCAATGGGCTCAAACCTGCATCTTTCTAAGAATCTATTCTTTGCCAGCATGTATCTCTTCTCGATGTCACTCCCATATCGGCTTTGGTACAAAGCCTCTCCACGAACAAAGTCACTCCTTCTAAAGTTCTTAAAAGCATCAAGAAAGTCCACACGCTTTTGAAATGTGACATCAGGCAATGTAGGATCATCTTCTTGAAGTCTCTTAAACGCCATAGGACGAAGAGTGATATTAGTGGCAACGGGAGTTCTTGTTTTCCTTGTATCTTCATACAATTTGTGTGCAAATATCTTATCGAGCTTTCTTTGATTTGTGAACAATGAAGCTCGATCAATAAGCATTGTGGCCACACTGAATTGTGAAAATCCCCAAATGTATCCCTCATCCTCTGGAGGATGTAAGTCTGCCACACTTATAGAAAAGTCTTCGAGACTTGTATCTTCTTCTTGCTGATCTTTCTCTTCATCGCGATCCAATTTTCCGCCTGGTTTTAAATAGCCTGCACTTGAGCGATCTCCACGTGGAGTAGGAGTTATTTTTGCTCTCTTTCTAGGAATAGCTATAGCACTTGAGTCTGCTCCACGATCACTCCTTCTTGTTCCTGTAGTTGCAGCAGTCGATGGCGTAGGTACAGTTGGAGATACTGTAGTTACACTTGTTGGAGTTACCAGAGTTACCGCTATAGATATTGACGGTACTTGAGGGTTATATGTTATAGATGGCATACTTAGTGCTGCTGAAGGTTCAACACCACCACTTGGAAATGCATCCCACATTTTCTTCAATGCTTCTAAGGCATTAAGTAATTCTTGGGATCCCTCAATTGAATCTGGTAATGGCTTCAAGAAGTGCTTCGGAGTAACTCGTAACTTGTAAACCACCTCGTCATTCTTTCCTTGGCACACAATTTCTATCAAATTGTTTTCTTTAATATTGATGTTTGATACCATGCCACCATTTCTTACTGCCTCTGCAGAATATTTCGGGCTTGATATGTTCTCTGAAGTGATCACCAAAAAATACATTGATTTGCGCTCCATAAAATACCAAGCATGTTCAAGGTATTTGAAAGACACCTTGGAACCAAAACTGGAAGCCATGGAAGCTATAGTTTTCTGAAAAACAATCAAAAATATAAAATGAGAAATACAATGATTTTCAAACTCAACATATTAAATAAATTTTTAATTAAATATTCTTTTAAGTTTTATTTATTTTTAATTTTTAAAATAAAATATTTTTTTCTTTTTTAATTATTTTATTTTAATTAATTAGTTTATTTTTATATTTAAAATTTAATTTATTTTTTGAATTTTTTAAAGTTTTATTTATTTTAACTTTTTTAATTTTGACGGGATAGGACACAGGAAAGCGCGGGGAAGGGGGAGCGGGAGGGGACGGGACGGGAGGGGACGACGGCGGGGATGAGGAGGGGGCATGGGGCAAGGGAGAGACGGAGGGGGCTCGGGCAGGAAGGGGGAGGCGAAGGGGCATTGCTGCCCCGCAACAGGTGAGCCCCTCCCCCTCCCCACCCGCACTCCCTCCCCCTTGCCCCACGCTCCCTTTCCCTCCCCACAATCACCACTTGCCCGCCACCTTGTGATGTCCCCCTCCCCGCCCCTCGCCCGCCCCCTTGCCCTCCCCACACCCACCTCTTCCCTCCGCCCGCCCCCTTCCCTCCCCACGCACCCCCTTCCCTTCCTCTTGCCCCTCCCCTTGCCCTCGCCCCGCACCTGTTGCACATGCAACAGGTGGGGAATCCCCACCTGTTGCGCACGTAACAGGTGTCCTCCCCCTCGCCCGCTCCCTTGCCCTCCCCGCCCCTCGCCCACCCCACGCCCCCCTTCCATCCGCCCACCCCCTTGCTCTCCCCACGCCCCCCCTTCCCTTCCCCTTGCCCCCTGTTGCGCATGCAACAGGTGGGGGATCCCCCCACCTATTGCGTGCGCAATAGGTGAGGGGGGGGATGCCCCCCTCCCCGCCCCCCTCGCCCGCTTGCCCTCCCCACGCCCCCCCTCCCCTTCCCCCTCCCCTCGCCCACCGCCCCTCCCCTCGGCCCCCCTCCCCCTTGCCCCTCCTCCCTCGCCCTCGCCCGCCCCCTCGCTCGCTTGCCCGCCCCCCCTCCCCTCGCCCTCGCCCGCCCCCCCTCCCCTCCTCCCCCCATCCCCGACCCCCCTCCCCCTCGCCCCCCTCCCCCCCCAAACCCCCCCCCATGCCCTCCGCCCACCCCCCCTCGCCCCCCCTACCCCCCCATGTCCCCCCCCCACGCCCTCCGCCCGCCCCCCCGTCGCCCCCCCTACCCCCCCACGCCCCCCCCATGCCCTCCGCCCGCCCCCCCCCTCGACCCCCCCTTCCCTTGCCCCTCCCCTTCCCTCACCACACGCACACGTGTGGTGAGGGAAGGGGAGGGGCAAGGGAAGGGGGGGGCGAGGGGGGGGGTGGGCGGAGGGAAGGGGGCGGGCGAGGGCCGGGGAGGGGAGGGGGGCGATGCACCCCTCCCCTCCTCGGCCCTCGCCCCCCCTCCCCTCACCCTCGCCCCCCCTCCCCTTCCCGCGCTCCCCCCACACCCCCCCCCTTCCCTCTGCCCCTCCCAGCCCCCCCCCCCGCGCGCCCAACCCCCCTCCCCTCCACCCTCCCCACACCCCGCCCCGTGCGCCCACCCCCTTCCATCGACGGTAGGGGCGGGCCCGCGGGGGGGGGCGTGGGGAGGGCGGAGGGAAGGGGGGGCGGAGGGAAGGGGGGGCAGAGGGGTCGACAGCAGGGGGCAGGGGACAGGGGCGGGGGGGGTGTGGGGAGGGCGGGAGGGAAGGGGGGGGCATGGGGAGGGCGGAGGGGAGGGAAGGGGGGGGGGGGAGGGGAGGAAAGGGGGGAGGGACGACAGGGACGGGGGGCGGAGGGGAGGGAAGGGGGGAGGTACGACAGGGAGGGGGAGGGTGGAGGGAGGGGGGGCAGAGGGAAGGGGGGAGCGACGACAAGCGGCAGGGGGAAGGGAAGGAAGGGGGCGGGAGGAGGGAAGGAGGAGGGAGTAGGCAAGGGGGAGGGGAAGGGGCCTTGGGGAGGGAGGAGAGGGGAAGGGGGAAGGGAAGGGAGGGGAGAAGCGGGAGGAGAGGGGAAGGGAGGGGAAGGGGAGGGGAGAGAGGAAGTTGGAGAAGAGGGAGGGAGGGAGTACCTGAGTGGAGAGGTGGTGGAGCTCTAGGAGAGTTGTGAGAGAGAATAAGAGAGTTGTGAGACAGAATGAGGAGAAGTAGAGTTTTATAGAAAATGGATAGCTTTTAGGTCAAGTCAGCTTTTTTTAGTTTTTAAGGTTTTTTTAGTTCTTTTAGGTTCACTATAAGTAGAACATTCTTCATTCTCTCTTTCATTCAAAGATCATTCGTTTACACTCCACGGTTCTCTCCTCTCATCAACCTGTTGCAGGATTCGCAAAAATTTTCAAAATGTTGCAAGAGGTGAGTTCATTTCTAACCTATTGCGTACGCAAGAACTTCTAAGAATCAAGTTTTTATAAATTTGAATTTTTTTTCAAATCCGATCTTTTTCTCAAAAACTTGTGTGTACGCAACAACTTAAAAAACCATTTTAAGCATTAAATCTTTTTTTCCACAAATTTTTCTCTTTAACTCAAACTCTCACAACCCCTCCCTACCTATTGCGTACGCAACAACTTCAAAACAAAATTTAACACTCAAACCCTACCTATTGCGTACGCAACAACTTCAAAACAAAATTTAATCATAAATCTCTCAAAAAAACTCATCAACCAAAAAAAACAATCTATTACAAATTTCTCTCTCAACCTTAAAGCCACTCAAACCTCCCTACCTATTGCGTACGCAACAACTCCAAAACAAAATTCAATCATAAATCTCTCCAAAAAACTCCTTTAAAAAAAAAACCAATGTATAATACATTTCTCTCTCAACCTCAAAAGCACTCAAACCTCCCTACCTATTGCGTACGCAACAACTTCAAAACAAAATTTTATCACAAATCCTCCAAAAAACTCTTCTCACTACACTTTATTACAAATATCTCTATCAACCTCAAAACCACTGAAATGTCCTACCTATTGCATACGCAACAACTTCAAAACAAAATTTAATCATAAATCTTTTCAAAAAACTCTTCTCACTACACTTTATTAATATAAGAAATCCATTTATAATATTTTTATCCCATAATATAATAAATTTTTATTAATTAATGTTAAAATATAATTTTGCTAAAAATATATATTATTAATCTATAAATTAATATAAATATTATATAATTATTATATAAATAAATATATAAATACATTAATTTAAGAAAAAAGTTGAAAGGAGATCTTCCAGCATATGTGCTTTATATAATACTTAGTCTTAAAACAATGAAGAATTAGTGAATATATTGCTCTTCTTTACATTATTAACTTAAAAACTAATATAAATATAAATTAATTATTATATAAATTTAAATAAATCTATAAATAATTAATATTATACATTAATAACATTTAAAATTATGTAGATTATATACTAATAATCTTTCAATTTTAAAAAGTAGTCAATAAAAGAATTAAATTAATTTTAAAATTAAGAAAATATTAAAATTTACACACTTACTTTTAGCATGTATGCTTTTATTCCATGTGTATAATACTTGTTAGTTAGTCGAAAAATGAAAAATTAGATAATGTATTTGTAAGGTAGGTATTTAAAACCATAGAATCTAGAAGACTACACTATCATTGCATCCATATCATTTTTTTACTTTAGTAACCATCAAATATCCATGATTCCATGTGTATAATACTTGTTAGTTAGTTGAAAGAATGCAAAATTAGATAATGTATTTGTAAGGAAGGTATTTAAAACCATAGAATCTAGAAGACTACAGTATCATTGCATCCATATCATTTTTTTTACTTTAGCAAGCACCAGATATCCATGGTATCCATGATATGGAATACATATTTCTTAGAATGTCCATGATATGGAATATATATTTCTTCGAATATTTCTTATCAAATACTTTTTCATTTCTTCTCATACACCATGCACTTGTTCCTAATCAGTGTGCATACATCACTTCTTCGAATCAGTGTGCTTTTAGCCTATGTACTTGTTCCTAATCAGTAGGATACTTTGAGTAGGTAGGCTTGTAACTACTTAAAGTAAAGCCTTTGCAAAGGATCGTACCTTTTGATACACCATGCAGCATGAATGTAAAAAAATATGAATCGGTGTGCTTTTAGCCTATGTGCTTGTCCCTAATCAGTAGGATACTTTGACTAGGTAGACTTATACTTACTTAAAGTAAAGCCTTTGCAATGTATCGTACCTATAAACAAAACACTTTGGAAAGCATAACATATAGTCTATATATATCTAAACTAAATACTTTAGAATGCATATTTTATATAGTCTATATATCTTAAATCTTACACCCTAAATCTTAAATCCTAAAGTTTCCTAAATCTTAGGTTATATAATCTAAGCTCTTAAACTTATATAATAGTTATAATCCCTAAACCTTAAATCCTAATCCCTATAACTTAAATTCTAAAACCTAATTTTCAATTCTAAACCCTAGATTCTACACTCTAAGCTCATGATCTTATATACTAAACCTTAAAACCTAAATCCTAAACCCTAAAACAATAATCATAAACCCTAAAAGCTAAACCCTAAACCCTATATTTTTAACCCTAAACCCTAAACCCTGAATCCTAAACCCTAAACCCTAAAAATATAATCATAAACACTAAACCCTAAACACTAAATCTTAAATCCTAAGCCCTAAATCCTTAACCCTAAATACTAAACCCTAAACCCTAACCCTAAAATACAATCAAAATTTTATGATTTTTCTCGATTTGTGCAACATGTTAGATATACCCCCAACCTGTTGCTTGAGCAACAGGTCGGATATACCCCCCAACCTATTGCTCAAGCAACAGGTTGGGGGGTATATCCAACATGTTGCACAAATCAAGAATTTGTGCAACATGTTGGATATACCCCCCAACCTGTTGCTTGAGCAACAGGTTGGGGCTATATCCCCCAACCTGTTGCTCAAGCAACAGGTTGAGGAATATATTATACCCCCAACCTGTTGCTCAAGCGCAATAGGTTGAGGAGTATATTAAACATGTTGCACAAATCGAGAATTTTCTTGATTTGTGCAACAGGTTGGACATACCCCCAACCTATTGCTTGAGCAATAGGTTGGGGGTATATCCAACCTGTTGCACAAATCAAGAAAATTCTCGATTTGTGCAACATGTTGGATATACTCCTCAACCTGTTGCTCAAGCAATAGGTTGGGGGTATATCCAACCTGTTGCACAAATCAAGAAAATTCTCGATTTGTGCAACATGTTGGATATCCCCCAAGCAACAGGTTGGAGGCCTGTTGTTGGATATATCTCCCAACCTGTTGCTCAAGGGTATATCCAACCTGTTACACAAATCTAGAATATATCTCCCAACCTGTTGCTTGAGCAACAGGTTGGGGGTATATCCAACCTGTTGCACAAATCTAGAAAAAGCAACAGGTTGGAGGCCTGTTGTTGGATATATCTCCCAACCTGTTGCTTGAGCAATAGGTTGGGGGTATATCCAACCTGTTGCACAAATCTAGAAAATTCTAGATTTGTGCAACAGGTTGGATATACCCCCAACCTACCTGTTGCTTGAGCAACAGGTTGGGGGTATATCCAACCTGTTGCACAAATCTAGAAAATTCTAGATTTGTGCAACAGGTTGGATATACCCCCAACCTGTTGCTCAAGCAACAGGTTGGGAGATATATCCAACAACAGGCCTCCAACCTGTTGCTTGGGGGATATATCCAACAACAGGCCTCCAGGTTGGGGGGTATATGCAACCTGTTGCACAAATCGAGAATTTTCTTGATTTGTGTAACAAATTGGATATACCACACAACTTGAGCAACAGGTTGGGGGATATATCCAACAACAGGCCTCCAACCTGTTGCTTGGGGGATATATCCAACTGTTGAACCTGTTGCTTGGGGGATATATCCAACTATTGCTCAACCTTGCACAGATCAAGATTTTTCAGTTGTAGGTTGGATATATTTCCCAATTGTATATCAAATTGTTGCACAAATAAGAAAAATTCTTGATTTGTGCAATAAGTTGGATATATCCCCCAACCTCTTGCTTGATATATCCAACCGGTTGCTCAAGCAACAAGTTGGGGGATATATCCAACCTATTGCACAAATTAAAAAAATTCATTAAATTTTGGTTGTATTTTAGGGTTAAGGTTTAGGGTTTAAGATTTAAGATTTAGGGTTTAGGATTTAAGATTTAGGGTTTAGGATTTAGAGTTTAGGGTTTAAGGTTTAGGATTTATTGTTTAGGAGTTTAGGATTTAGGGTTTAGGAATTAAATGTTTAAAGTTTAGGATTTACGGTGGTTAAGATGTTTTGGTATTAATTATTTAAAGTTTAGGATGTAGGGTTTAGGTTAATGCCTTCTCTGCTAGTTTTGATATAGAAGTTATTAAGTAATAATAAGCTCAATGATTATTTATTAAATGTTCATTTTGAGTTGCTAATTTACTTTTATACATAAAACAGGTATTCACCCTAACAGAGGGTATGGATGTGGTCTCGGGTGGGTCACTCATCATATGTAACCCTATCACGTGAGTTCAACAAAAGGATATTTTTTATTTCTAAAAGTTACAAAAATAAATATACATAAGGGACTATTTAAAATAGTTTTGGAAAAAATTTACAGATTTGTATAGAAAAGGGGTACATTTTATTAATGAAAAAATTTACAGATAAGGGATTTTAAATATAGTCCTTGAACGCACGTGATATAGATGGTTTATACATAGTGACCCCCCTGAGGATGTGGTGTTATATAAGAAGAATGAAGTGGTGGCTTTTGGACGAATTCATAGTCTTGATCCTATGAATGTGTGTCATTTTCAACGTTGTGGTGAGAGAAGATGTGTAGTGATAATCACCAACGTTGTAAATCCTGAAGTACATTTAAAGTATCCACATGGAGACTTTGAAACATTGGGAGATATCTTACAATGTGACATATTTGATATGTAAGCACACAGAACACTCTGGGACCAAGACGAAATTGTTCCAAAGACATACTTTCAAGATATCAAGAAAACTTATATCCAGGGGAAAAAAGTACAGATGTTATCTCGCTCCGGAGAAGTTTTAGCAATTGGCAACTTTAAGGGCTATGCTCAGAGTTTTCTCTGTATAGTGGAGATAATTAAGTTGACTAGTGCAGGTGTCATTCAAAATGCAATGGATAGTACTTCACAATTAGACGTTCATAATACTACGTCTCAACTACAAGTTCATAGTACTTGTAAATGGGGGTTAGCTTTCTTGAAATCAAGTTTGCCCAAGACAGTTTCCTTCTCAATGTCATGGAAGACACAATAGAATATTATCAGAAGAAAAAGACTATAACACAAATGGGATCCAAATTGATAAGAAGCTATAGTAGTAATCAAGAGTATCATAGTGGCATGCTCACAGGTATCGAGGACATTATAGTAACAGATGTTGATGTAGAAAAGGTTTCTTGTGTTGCAAGTGACTCAAATATACTCACTGGTATAGAAGACTTGTCTTGTGTTGCAAGTGACTTGAACAGGCTCATTGGTATAGAAGACTTGTCATGTGTTGCAAGTGAATCGAACAGGCTCACTGGTATAGAAGATTTATCCTGTGTTGCAAGTGACTCGAATAGGCTCACTGGTATAGAAGACTTGTCTTGTGCTGCAAGTGACTCAAACATGCTTATTGATATAAAAGACAGAAGATGTGTTGAGAATAATAAGATGGGACCACAAAGAAAAATACACGCAAAGATCAATGGGATAAGTGATGCAATAACAGGAATTGATGATATTAGTGACAATGATCATGATGTTACCACTCGAATACAAGGCAAAAGGGGCAGAGAATCTAAGAATATTGTTGCTAGCATGCCAGAGAATATAGATGGGAGAATCTTGAGTTACGAAGGAGAAACAGTTCAACCACAAGATTCAAGAGGCATTGGCAACAAATTGACATCAATGAACATGTCGACCAGATTGCCATTTCCAAGATATTATAAGGTATCAAATAATTCTCAAGCCTACACAACATTTGATTATAAAGATGAAGATTCAAGGGAAATGGATTCGAGGTTTGATGGTCTTACAACTAAGAAAATGCAAGACACTATTTACAAAAAGAAAGTATGTGAGTGTGAAGAGGCGAAGGATCATGGCATTAATTCCAGAACCAAAGAGACATGTGATGCTATCCGAGGAGAATATGGAAAGGATGCTTATGCGAGTTTGTTGCAAGAGACTTTGCATTAGAAAAGTTGGGAAAGATGATTGTGCAGCCATACGCCTTGGTATTTGGAGTAAGACAGTGCCTAATAGACATAACTATCTTCTTCAAGAGTTTTCATGCTTTCTTCATCAAGGCACTAATCAAGATTTGAGCACAGGACACTGTAAACCTAGATTGAAACCCATGGTTAATGGGAGACCCATTTGCAATCGAGGATATCAATGGTTAACTGGACTATCACATGGCACATATTGGACCATCTGGGCAGAGGTGAAAGAAAAAGTTATTCATACAATTCATGGAAATACCTACAAGCTTAAATGCCATGGAAGCACTATAAATGCAACCGCAACATTAAAGCAAGTTCTCGAAGACCATGCATTACAGCAGCCTCATCTTCAACAAACAATGCTAGATGGACATGTCGAATGCCAACAACATCTTCCTTTGGGAATGACAAAGAAGGTCGTCCTAGAGATTGTCAATAAAACTTTACAAGACAGAGACGAGAGTATGATTTCACGATCAACCTTGTACAAAATTTGGCGTAGAGATTTTTGCCATGTCAAGACACCATCAAAGCAAAGGATGTCAAAATGTAAGACATGTGATGAATTAAAAAATGCCATTGAACATAGTAAATGTGAGCAGCAGCGAGGAAGATATATTAAATGGCGATCAATCCATTTACATCATGTGTAGGATGCTCGAAAGTTGTATGCTTCTTGGAGAGAGGAAGCTATTTCACATGTCGATAAGTCCATGTGCATCACCATTGATGGCATGGACCAGAATACAACCACTTTGCCACGATATAGACGTATCCCACTGGCATTGGAGGGCAAACGTGGACTAAAAACACACTTGTGTGGAGTATTAGTACATGGATACCGAATCTTTTGTGATGTATGGATTGATAGTTTGCATGACCATGATAGTAACCAGGTTGTTACATCAATCATGAAAGCAATAAGAAAGGTCAGAGATGCTCGCGGATGTTTGCCTAACACATTGCGAATACAATTGCGAATACAAGCTGATAATTGTTGGAGAGAGAACAAGAATAAATATATATTTGCTTTATGCTCTATGTTGGTTGGTTTGAAAATATTTGAAGAAGTGGAAGTTGACTTTATTCTTGTCGGCCATACACATGAAGACATAGATCAAATCTTCAGTGTTATCTCTGGTGAGTTGAAGGCAATGGATGTTTTGACAATGGAGGATATGCTATTTCGAATTGGGAAAAAAATTGGAGGTTCTCGCAAGGAAGAATTAGAAGTGGCTATCTTAGAGAGGATGGTAGATTGGAGAGCATTTATAGAGCCACATTTACAAACAGGAGATGATGCCCTAATAGGACACACAAATCCACACTACTTTCGGTTTCACATGCATAACAATATTCCAGTGATGCAATGGAAGCACTACTCAGTAGATGGAGATCATTTATGGAGTGAGTCATATGCTTTATTACAACGAATAATTCCATTGGAGGAAACTAGATTTGTCCTTGCAAAAAACAAATCACTTGACATAGATGAAATGAAAGGCTTGAAAGCCTTCATTAAACATATTCAAAGTATGATGCAGAAATATCCTGAGCAATCAACTAAGACTTTGGAGACAATGAAATCAACTAAAGCACTTATCCAATCTTTAGAAAGACAAGAAAACTTAATGAGCATTGAATACTCTGAATCCTTTTGGCCGGAACAAGCTAGGTCACCAAGTTTTCCTTTGGATATAAATATGTTAGTAGATATGGAGGAAGCAGAGGAATGCCTTTTACCTCGAAAATATTGTGGCAGGAAGGGAGACAAACCCTTACCAGGGTTTATACCATGTAATGAGATTAAAGAGGGTCTATTTGTTGTAGTTTGGGCATCTGATCCGGGTTCAGAGTTGGATGACCAAGGTGGCCCAATTTGGGTTGCAAAGGTTACTAAGATAGAAAGGGATGCAAGGGAACTCCTATAACATTTACAGCTTTATGGTATGAACCAAAGCCATTAAAAAATCTCCCGAGAAGATATACAATAAAACAACTCTATGAGGGATGCTTGCAAAAGAAACGTGAATGGGTTCCAAATAATGAGGGATTAACAGAGGTGGAAGTCAGTAGCATTATTCATTGCTGGAAATCGAGGACACGAAGTTTTAAAAAGAAGCATGGATACAATGTTGAAAAATGTATCACAATCCCTGATCCAAGTCGTGTCCATATTAAACATCATTTGGCAAGACTTGACCCATCAAGCTCAAATACATTACATGAATCTGATGACTCTGAACGAGATTCAGATGCATAAGATAATGTTTTGTATGCTTTTTTCCATACAAATGGTGTATCTATACACCACTAATAAGATAATTTATTGTATGGTTTGTTTTTTAAAAAAGGGTGTATCTATACACCACTTATGTATTGAATTCAACAAACTCTTTTTTTTCAAAAAAATGGTGTATCTATACACCACTTATATGTTGAATTCAACAAACTCTTTTCATATGGTGTCATATTTTCACTTCATAGTGTTAAAATTGAACTTGAGTTAGGAGACTACTATTATTATTATTATTATAGTTATTGGATGGGGGCACCATGCATGAGTTTGGGAATTATAGCTTCAACGAGCCATTTTTTTTAAAATTAGAGGTTACCACTTGACTTTTTACTAGCTTAATAAGGCCATATTTGTATATAAGTGACCCATTAAGTGCTCAAAAAACCCAATTTTTTAGCTCACTAGAAGTTGAGTGGAGAGGATATGCTCCAAAAAAAAGTCCAAACCAAGAGAGAAAGTCTAAAAATTTTGAATAGTGTGTTCCGTGTAGTATTTCACACTACACCAGTCACACCCTACCCTACCTATGTGTGCTTTGTGGATGTATCTTCACCCGATTTTCAGTTCAAACTTCCTCTTTCTATTGTTTGTCCATATGTAAGCCTCTCTTTTCCATCTTCCAAGCATGGCTGACATTCCCGTGTTTTGTGGACGGGTGGAAGAAAATCCAAATGAGTATCTTGTGGCCTTCAAGCGCCGTTGTGTTTCTCTCAACTTTCTTACTGAAGACAGATGGCTGTTGGTTCTTCCCACATTTCTAGAGGGATTGGCTCAAGTGTGGTATGAGAAGCAGGACGAAGACGTCTGCCAAAGCTGGCCAAGGTTGACAGCAGCGATGATTGAGTATTTCGGCAAAGAAGAGGAGCCGGAGAATGTGTACCTGCAGGTGGCAAACTTGAAGCAGTCCGAAGGTGAGACGACACGTCGATATGTGGATCGAGCGGCCGTGCTCCTGGATCGTTTAATTGCCACGCAGGAGGACAATGCCGGATTTCGAGTTGGAATGACTCAGCATGTGCTGGGCTACCTTGTAGCAGGAGCAAGTGATGAATTCCGCCTCAAGCTTAAATGGGAGAATCCAGAAACTATGGTGCTAGCACATGAGATTGCTCAAAAGTTTGATAAAGTTCAGTCTGCTGACCCCGCTTCAAAGAAGACGATTGTCCCTCCGCAACCCCCTCAATTCCTGCAACAACAACCTGGGGGGCCTAACTCAGGGGCATACCCCCACCCCTCATCAGGAATTTATCCATTGCCTCCACCTCAAATGTATGGTCCTCCCTGAGATGCTTACCCTCAACAAGGTGTATATCCTCACCCTCCGCCTCAAAGATTTCCCCAGCCTCGCCCACGAGCCCCCTCCTCTCTACTCCCTCGGCCCCTCCAGCTAAAGAGGGACCCCCTACAACAGAACCTGGAGTCAATGACCTAGCCAAGGCCCTGAATGAGAGATGGTGGGCATCAGAAATCAAGCCAACCGCCCTCCAAGAGACCGTGCTAATGTTGTGTGCTACGAGTGCCACCAGAAGGGTCATTATCAAATAGAATGCCCCAATATTCCAAGGGTGAATCTTCTAAGTGAGTTGGGCATTGAGGATTCTGATGTAGAGATCCTTGACCTCGGGAAAAGAAGTCGTGCCACCTCGGACCCCTCTCCAAACCATGGATCAGGCCGCCGCAGGAAGAAGGTGTCCTTCTCAGAGCCCTTAGATGCTAAGATGGTAGACCCACCAATAGAGAAGACTAAAAGATCTCGCAGGAGTAAGTGGTCACCCTCGAATTTTCCCATTGGCTCAGGGCAAGAGAACTATTCGATCGTTCAGGACCTTGCTCATCGGTCTTTGAGCATCACGCTCCCTCAACTAATAGCATTAAGCCCTAAGGTGAGACGTCAGCTGCAGCAAGGTCTCTCAACAAGGAAGAGCAAGAAAAAGGGAAAGGTACGAGAGGTATCTTCTATCTCTGAAGAAATTGATCGGCACCCACGTACAGTAGATGTCATCATAGATAATTGCCGTGTCAAAAATGTGTGTGTTGATGGGGGAGCTGCATGTAATATCATGGTGCCCCGAATCATGAAGAAATTGAATTTGAAATGTACAAGGCGTTCCTCCACTCGAATCAAGGTAGCAGATGGTCAACGACTTGCCACCCTGGGAGTCATTGAGGATTTGCCCATCATTGTCAATGGGTTGACCACCACTGTCAATTTCTATGTAGTGGACATTGAAGATACAGGCAGAAGTTACCCAGCCATACTCGGGAGACCATGGTTGAGAAAGAGTGATGCAGTCAGCTATTGGAAGACAGGACACATGTCTTTTGGTGCTTCCAAGGAGAAGATCCCGGTGCAACCCGGTACCATGGAATTGGAAGAAGAAGAGGAGCAAGACAGTGATACTCTCTCATCCTCAATGTTTGAATCCATGGAAGAATCAGATGGGGGGGAGAATTCTTAGAGGAGGAAGTTTACATGATGGGGGTGTCTCCGACCCCGCCACCTACCAAAAAGGTAACAGCTAGTCCTCAACAGCTTGAATCTATGCTTTCCCCTGACCGCATAGAGCACAAGATAGAGCTGAAGCCTGATGCAAAGCCTGTGGCTCAGAAGTATTGGAGATTAGGGCCCCTGTAGACTGATGCTTTGCGCTCAGAGTTGTAGAAGCTTGTAGAGGCTAGGTTTATTGTTCCGGTTCACAGTACTAAATGGGTTTCACCAGTGGTAGTCACCCCAAAGAAAAACAACAAGTGGCGGGTTTGCATCGACTATAAGAAACTCAATGCCGCCACCAAGAGGGATCATCATCCTCTGCCCTTTCAAGACCTCATTCTTGAGAAGGTAAGTGGTCATGAGATGTATACTTTCTATGATGTTTACTCTGGGTTTTATCAAATAAGAATTGCCGAAGAAGATGTGCTTAAAACCACATTTGCCACACCTTGGGGGACATTTGCATTCAAAGTAATGCCATTTGGCCTCACCAATGCTCCTGCTACCTTTCAAAGATTTATGCAGATGGTGTTTGCTCCTTATTTGGGGGATTTCTTAGAGGTGTTTTTAGATGATTTCTATATATTCTCGTCACGTAAGGAGCATGTCATGAAGGTTAGATTGGCCTTCCAAAGGGTCAATGATGCAAATGGCAGTCTCAACCCTGAGAAATGCACCATTGGAGCCACTCAAGGGAGGTTATTGGGACATATTGTCTCATCCGAGGGCGGTTATTGGGACATATTGTCTCATCGAGAAGGTAGAAGCCATCCTCAAGCTCCCCCCGCCTACAACCAAACGTCAGGTACGCTCATTTGTCAATCTAGTAGGATACTATCGCGGCTTCATTGATCAATATGCTGCTTTGACACGACCCATGACTATGCTATTAAAAGATGGGGTTAATTTCTCTTGGGATGAGGATTGTGATCTCTTGGGTTTGCACAAATCAAGGATGCTCTGGCTTCAGAACCCATTCTACGCAATCTAGATTGGTCAAAGACTTTCTATATCAATTCTGGGTTTGGTGAGCACACTCTGGCAGGTATTCTTCTCCAGCAAGGGGAGGATCGGTTCATGTATCCTATTCGATTTGCTTCTCGACAATTGCTCGACAGTGAGCGATGCTATTCAGAGGCTGACAAGCATGCCTTGTCTTTGGTGTTTTGCATTGAGAAATTTAAGCATTATGTGGCTGGAAAGTCCTTCTTTATACTCACTAGCACTGGTCTTGCAAAGCAGGTTCTTCAATCACCAAATCCCATGGGCCAGTTGGCCAAATGGTTGGCAGTTCTACAAGAATATGATTTTTCTTTCAAAATTGTAAAAGGGGGTTGTTCCAACTTGAAGAATGCTTTGATTGATTTAGAGGAGTGCCTTGATGTAACCCTTGTAGCAGCCATAGAAGTTGGGGATCCATGGTATGGTGGTATCTTCAAGTTTTTGACTGCTCTCTCCTTTCCTTCAGAAAGTACTAGCTATGAGAGAAAGAAGATCCGCAGAGATAGTAGGTGCTACACCCTCCTTGATGGGGTGTTGTACCATCAAGGCATGGATGGGGTACTAAGACGGGCCATTGATGCGGATGAAGTGCCTAAGGTATTGAAGCATTATCATGATGGATTTTGTGGAGGCCACTATGCCAGTGACTATACAGCTAATAAGATTTTACATGCTGGATACTATTGGCCGACCTTGTTCAAGGATGTCACTTTGTATTGCAAAACCTGTGAACCATGTCAATTCTTTGGTAGGAAGGATTTGCATCCTGGGTAACATCACCCAGTGATGTCCATCCATCTGTTTCAAAAGTGGGGAATAGATTTTGTCGGGCCCTTGCCCATGACTGCCCGCAAAAAGAAGTATCTTTTGGTAGCCACTCAGTATGTCACTAAGTGGGCTGAAGCTATCGCCCTCCTTGCTACAAATGGTAAGGCAGTTTCAAATTTCATATTTGAACGTATCTGCACAAGGTTTGGGACACCCATGGAGATAGTCTTTGACCATGGGAGTCCATTCTTAAATGAAGCAGTGGAGTTACTCATGGATCACATGGGTATTGATCATCACACTTCTAGCATCTATTATCCAGCATCCATGGGTCAAACAGAGCGGACCAATGGCCTCCTTTGTAAAACCATGGGAAAAATGGCCACAAGGAACAAGAGCCAATGGGATCAGAAGGTCACTGAAGCCGTGTGGGCTTACAACATCACTCATAAAACATCTACAGGTCACACTCCTTTTGAGTTAATGTATGGTAATGAGGCAGTTTTACCACTAGAAATAGAGATTCCGGCCTTGAGATTGGCAGAGGAACAGAGGATGACAGAAGATGAACATGTAGAGGCCAGATTGGTACAACTTGAGAAGTTAGATGAAACCCGATGCCTTGCACTACACCAAACAGAGATCCAAAAGAATCGACAAAAGGCCCGCTTGGATGCTAAGATTCGCAAGGGATGGGAAAGACACTTTGCTGAGGGGGATGTTGTGCTATGCTTTGATTATAGATTGGACCACCAAATGGATAAGAAGTTTCTGCCACTGTGGACTGGTCCATATAAAGTCATCAAGGAACGTAGCAATGGGTCTGTACAAGTTCAGGAGCTGCATGAACCATATGGCAAGAAGGTGATCAACAAGCGTTACCTCAAGCCTTTCTTTGTGCGTGATGGACCCAGGCATGGAAATGCTGTGCATTCCCTGCCGGGGGGGGGGGATCTGTTATGGATAAAATTGTCTAAGGAAAAAGGCATTAATATGTATGTGTGTTTGTATATGTGGCAATAGTATAATAAAATATGGTGTGCATAGGGCCCAAGGTTGAGGTGGCAGGGCATGACCATGTGCCACCCTTCCATGTAAGAGGACCCATAAGGTGTGTTGTACATAATCCATGATAGTAATATTATAAAATGTAAGGTGGCATGGCTCCTCCATGTGCCACCCCTCCACCTAGGCTGCATTTAGTGAGATATGGCTCAAAGTCCATGGGAGAGGCAATATAAAATAGGTGGAGATGGATATTATATTGAGTTATTCCCTCCATATGGGATAGGCCCATGTGGGGGAGGTATAGAAGGTCCAAGAGAGCAAGTTAAATAATGGGGAAAGTAGGATGAGGTGGAAATATTCCTTGTGCCAACCCTCCACTTGTCCTCCTAGAGGTTTGAACATATTATAAAATTGGGAAGAGACCAAGGGAGTATCATAGACTTGAGATATGGGACTTGATTTATGTGGAAAATTGAGGCAAAAGGTTGTCGCACACAATTGAGAGTGCGTAACTGCCTAGCCCACATGGGAGACTTTTCCACACACACCATGCATGTGGGAGGATACATTAATTGGGAGAGACCCCCTCTTTTGGCTATAAAAGGAGGGGGCTATTCCTTGATGAGACACTCTCATTCTTGTAAAGCCACCTAGCTAGTATTTTGATATTTCCCTCTCATCCTTTCTTTCAAATAAAGTATGGTTCTCTTCCCTTGATGTCTCCATCTCTACATTCCTCCTCCTATCATGTTCATGCTTCTCTTCCCCCTCTCCTTTTCCCCTTGTGTCATAGTCTCCCTCTTCATTCCCTCCATTTCTAATTCCTTTTCCCCTCCCATGACAACGGTTCTCCCGCATGATCTCCTTTTCTCTATGGCCCTTGAGCGTCGCCATGCTTAGCCTCTAGCCTCTAGTCTTGGTTTCTATTCCGGCAAATAGTGGATGGTGTACATTGAGATTCTACTTTTGGTGCAATCGGGATAGACTCAATCTCTTCCTCCTTTGCAAGATGTGATGTTGTAGATGCACATTGAGTCTCTACTTCTTGTGTAAGAAGAATGCATTGAGTCTCTAATTCAAGTGGAGACTGTAATGCTTCTACTTGAGGCTGTGATGCAGAAGGAGACTGAATTGTCTCTTGTTTTTCTTTGGCTCCCTCAGGTTCTTCATTGAGTCCATCATGTTGTTTCCCAATGGTAGCAGTTAGGTAGTGAATAGTCTTAGCCATAAAATCTTGTAGCTGGAGCTTTGTATATGCTTCTATTGAGGCATGTTCAAAAATTTCATTGAGGAACAACATGAAGTTGTAGGCAATTCTCCACCCACTACTAAACTTGTCTTTCTGCTCCACTACCAGGCGTGTCTGGAAATTTGGTTGGTCTTGATGCTCCCTGATTTTCATAATCGCAGAAACTAACTTGTTTGCAGACCTGTCCATCATGACATATGACAAAGTGAATTTGTGTAGTAGATAGTAAGATGCATGTTCATAATGATATGATAAAAGAACACTTACTTGAACACCCCGTGAAAGCCTATAAATGAATTGACAAACCAACAATGGTTGTCATCAAGATCCCATACTATCAGGCTCCAATGTGAGCTACATCACCAATAAAGAGCGATAAGATTTATCACAATATTAAGTATTAATTGACACAATATTACAAATAAAAGAGTAAAAGAAAGATTGAGACGATACTTACTTCTCATAATATGGCATAAAGACAACTAGCATGCCATCCAAGTCTAAAGGTTGTAGCATTGAACAAAAATCATCTACTGTCTTCTTGGTATCACTAAGTATAGCTGAAAGGAGAGAATTGAGCATACACACGCGATTCTATACTGATCTAGGAAAGTAAGATATAACCGTACAATAGCAATAAATAAAAAAATGTTAGAAGCAGATTGAATCAAATGATTGAAGTATCAAGCCAAGAGATGTTCATATCAAACCTGAGGATGGCCATCATGACTTTGTCATTAGCCTCTTTCAAAGGGATGGAGAGGATTGTAACTTCCTCGCTACCAAATGTCAAAACACGAGGTTGCTTGCTAATGATAACCCTAACCTCAAAAGAGCTCCCCATTTCATCCAATACAATGGTTACATTAGGACAACTTATGGGCGTAGCAACCAATGTTTCCTTTAGATGCTCCACCATGTTATCAATAAATGCCTTAATGATAGATGACATAAATGCATATAGATGCAAGTTTGTATATGTCGACAATGAGGTTTCATCGTCGCTCAAATTAAAAATTTGAGCAAGGAGCAAAGAGCAGTTATATCCGACTCTCCACCCACAACTGTGGTCATCATTCTTCTTCACTGCACGGCATGTTACATACTCTATTTGATCTTCTAAGTCACCTTCCATTTGTATATGTGCATCTATAGCACCTACCAACTTTCGAGCCGATCTGCACATCAAAATAGAAAACATAAATCAATGTGCGCATTCCATAGGATGCATCTGATTGAGTAATTATGACACAAGTAGGTTATACTTACTCTGACACACTGCCATGGATAGATGCTATTGAATTGAAAAAGAAACATTGCTTGGCTAAGATGTCCACAATTACCAAGCTCCAATGCAAGCTGCATTATCAATTAAGAATAATTATTATTTGATATAATCCTCCACAATGTAAGAGATAAGCTAGGTAGGGATTGATACTCACTCCTTGTGATATGCAGTAAAGATAACTCGCGCCACAGTCAAATCAACAGGCTGCAACGACTTAAAAATATCATCTATGGTCTTCTGCTTATTGCTAAGTACACTAGAAACAATAGGATTGACCATATATGCACATATCTGTATATATAGGGGAAGCTGTTCTAAAACCATACTACAATAAAAAGAAAAGAATATTAGTTCATTTGATCCAATGGAAATACAAAAGCATAAAGTCAATAAAAAGTTTGTGTCAAACCTGAGGATGGCTATTATGACCTTGTCATTAACCTCTTTCTTGGAGTTTATAAGGATTGAAATGTCCTCTTCATCAAATAGAAAAGTAAGAGGTTGTTCTCGAACTTGAAACCTAACTTGAAATGACTTCTCCATTTGCTGCAAGGTATGATTATTTTCTAGAGTCATCCGATGGATAGCCAGAGCAGCTTTGCTTTCTTGAGATGAGCTTTCTATATTCTCTACTCCAGCTATGTCCTCCTCATCCTCCTCCTTTCCCTTCTCCTATAAAAGGATAAAATAATTATGAGATTCAAAATTTTAAATTAATTATAAATTTAAAAAGGCCTTTAAATGAATAAAGAAAATTAAACATAAGTTTTCATACCTCTAGATATCTTCGTGGTCTTTTTATGTAACCTTCTGAGGCAAGGTCAGTGTCATATCCATCTTCTTCAGCTTCCTTACTATTGCTGGTGTCCTCACTATCATATCCAAAGCTTTCAACATTTTCATCATCTTTCTTGCTCTCATCATACATGACCATCTCTATGTCAGCATCCTCTTCATGTGAGATCAGACCTTTCTTATCATACTTTATTGTGAGAGAAGCCACGGTATCAAGGTATTCCAAGCAAGCAGGGCTCTCAATAATATTTACATGGTGTCCTTTTCTGATAACAGCTTCAAACAAATGTCCCATTCGACACAATGTGACTTCCCATCCGGACGGTAGCAAAAATTCCATCATACTAATTAAAAGATCAGCACTTTTTTCTGGCCTTTCATAGTGATTTGCGTTGCGATGGAGGGGACTTGGAGCTTCATGCTCTTCCAGTAGTAGTTGCAATCTCTTTGCATTCCCTCTTATGTTGTTCTGTAAGGAGTGATCATTGTAAGGGCTCTTCATGCACAAGAAAAAGGTTTCAAGACTCTGTATCTTGAGACCGCATTCTCTCTTATCCCTTTTTCTTGAGTATATACCATTGTAAATCTTAAGCTCATTGCCATATTGTTTTTCTAGGGTAGCAAACATTTTTTCCTTGTCATCTTTATCAGCAAATATGACTATGTTACATAGTCCCACTCTACCAATGGTGGTATGTAATATTTTGTCAAGGAGTTAACGAATGTCATCCAGTGATATTTCATAGACAAAGGAAAGCTGAGGCCTCTCCCAAGCAATGTCGTCGGATAGAAAATCATTCAATGAAACTCCCTTGCACTCAACACTCTTTCTAGACTCTGAAATGATTTCATGTATGAAAAAAAAGCCCTTGTTCGAAGTTTTTTCTTTTCTGAGAGTGTGCTTATTGATGACTTTTTGGGCATATGCATACACATTTTCCAAAATGTCACTTGTCATAGAAGGATTAATTTCAGATCCATCATCTTCTACCTTCACCCATTTATGCACCCAAGCCTTCTGTTTAGCCGACGGTAAAGTTGATGCCATCTGCCTCACAATGCTATGATCAATTTTACATTGGCTAATTGGAATATTTTTTTCTGCCAACAAATATTCAATTGCACTCTTTACTGCATCACGCTTGACCTGTTGGATGATGCAATCTTCCATGCAATGATCTTTGTCCTTTTTGCCAAAAAACCTTTCTTTGGACATTAATTTCTCTGCAGCAAGACTTGCGTATTTGTCTAGTAAGTTTCTTAGAGGCCTTCACATCCGAGCTGTCATCTCTTTTTTCTCAATCTTCTTTGCCTTGTCTCTAATCAATGATGGAGCCTCATATGTGACATCTCCCTTCTCACATGCAAGACACACGTCTTTGATCTGATGAAAAACTTCATCACTACGTAAAGTATGCTTGTGTAGTCTTGATACCTATCCCTTACTATTTTAAAGCTTGTAATCACCTCTGCTCTTTCCTGCTTTCCCCTTGGTACAATGGCACTCAAGCATGTGTAGAAGTCAACAAGATTATTCCCTTCCACTTTAGTTGCAGTTCTTTTGAGAGTGGTCACAGGAGAATGAAAAGTTCTCCATATGGTCCTAGCTTTGAGCAACATCTCTGAAGTGGAGGTGATTTTTCATAGTGCATAAATGTCATGATTAAGTCTTTTCGACTCAATCAAATATTTTTTCTTGTTCTTGAAGATACAAATGCATGCAGAATAGTAGTGAAATTGAGGCACACTCACGAAGGTTCGATAAGTAATTTCTCCTTTGTTGTATGCCTCTCTAGAGTGCTCATTACAAGCATAGGCATAAGTGCTGACCATCTATTGCCTCAAATGTGCAATGAGCTAAGAAATTTCTCTTGGCATCCTTTATATGTCGTTTAGGATCATTCACTGAACTCTTTCCTTCTTGAAGTGAGGGAACTTGTTTTCTGAGGAACTTAGTGAATTGCATCTCAAAATCTATAGGCTGAGAGAAATTGATGGATTGACTATAATCTCCTATGACTGGCCAAAATGCTCTTGGATGGAGTACCAAATTAGAAACAACTGGTTTTTTTCCATCAATCAAAGCCTGAAAAATCTTTTCAGCATAGACAATATCTAAGGTCCTGCTGTTGGTGAAGATACTTGCTTTGACCACCATTGAAGCATGTATAACTTGAGTCTTCTGGCCCCATATATACCTTGGATCCTCATCTATCACAGCCTCATTCAAGCGAAGATTCAGGTTCTTCATTGATAACATTTCTGCTTCTAAATTTGACTCCATTTCAAGACCCTCCACATCCTCTTCATGTTCTTCCTCTTCTCTTCTTTGCCCTTTCTTTGTATATGAATGACCTCTTTTTCGAGTTATAGGACTTGGAAATGTAGCTCATGAAGTACTTGCCTTTTGCATTTGACATCGGGGTTTATTTTTTAGGGGCTCTATGTGAACCGCTTTAGATCGTCCTACTTCTTCTTCTATTGCCTCAACTTCAGGTATACTTAAGGGCTTCACTTGTTCGATTATTCCATCAACTTCATGAGTTACACCATCTAAGTGAGTAATACCATGAACAAGAGATGTGTGTGCATGTCCTGTCTTATCTGATGCATGTTGTGTCTCACTCAATTCAATTTCTACCTAAGATGCATGTGCATGTCCTGTATCATCTGATGCATGTCCTATCTCCACCAATTCAATTCCTGTCTCAGATGTAGATCCCTTGTAAGCATCCACGTGTACAAGACCCTCATCCGATGCTACAATGTGTTCTGTCTCATCCACTCTAGTTCCTCTCTCATTTGTATCACCATGAACCAGGTCTACATGGCATGTCTCATCACTTCCTTTCTCATGTGTGGATTCTTGCACCTTAGGTCCCAATGAAGTTGAACCTTGTTCAATGACACCCTGAAAGTATTCAAGGATAATCTTTGACTGCATTTTTCTTGCTTCCTCAATGGGAAATTCCTCCCACACATGTTGGAGGATCTCCAATGCAGGAACCAATTCAGGAAATCTAGGTGCTTTTGGCGGTGGCATCACAAAGTACATTGCATCTTTCTTAGAAAGAAGAAACAATCTGTTGCTCATTCTTGACTTTGTGTAAATCATCATTGTATTGCTATCTTTTTCAATTTTTATTCCTAGTAAGGTGCCCCCTTGAATCAAATTGCTCTTTGAGAAAGATACATTTGATGCCCACTCATCTTTCTCCAACTCTCTCTTTGTCATCACTAGAATGAGATTTCCTTTACTTAATACCAAGAACCATGCGTTCTTTGTTGTGTCAACAATAATCCAGTTTGTGAAGTCCTTTGGGGCATAAATTCTTCCATTGTATTTCAGTGTCATACCATTGACAAATGCTGTAGCCTCAAGATCCATCCTATATTAAATCACAACAAAAATTTTAGGTACTTTGACAAACTACAATTACTTTGATAAATCAAAAGTACAATGAGTCCCATTAATACACCTCAAGTTTTTATTCTTCCCAATCGTATAAGTGTCAATTTCATGCTTTGGGAATAGCCTAAAAGGATTTACAAGGCTTAGACGCATGCATAAATGTGAAAAAAAATAAGGATTTACAATGAACTCGTGGATAGTGTAAAATGAAATAAAGTACAATCGAATACAAATTTGAAGTCTGACAGATATAAGTGTAAAATGCTCTGTCAACTCCCGCAACTGATATAAGTGTAAAATGCTCTGTCAACTCCCACAACTGGTACAAATATAATCTGCTCTGTCTAGTCTCTTAAGTGATTCAACTGTAATCTGTCATGTCCACTAATACAACTTTCAATCATCTTGAAAGTTGAAAAACCTTGATCGTTGCTTAAATGGTAGGGTTGTTGTGAGTGTGAAACCGAATGTGAACGAATGGACTGACTCCGATTAGAAACTAGTCGGGAAATTTTGCGCATGGCTTTGATTGGTTTTTTTGGAGTTCTCTCCTCTAAGGACAAACTAATCTATGCTAATCTAGACTACACCAACCGTTGAAGCAAAGAAAAGCAAGAAATAATTTATTTTCCATTGTTCTTTTTAATATGCTTAGGTTGTGAATTAAAAGCAAGAAATAATATATTTTTCATTATTCTTTTTAATATACTCAGGTTGCGAGTTTCAAAAAGATAAAATTTATATTTTCAAAAACTAATTTAGTTACAACTCATAAGAATTGAACATTCACATTAATAAGAAGTCAAAATCTTAATAAATTTGAATTTAAATAATAAAAACTACAAATTTAATTTGACCCCAAATCCTAAACCCTAAACCCTAAACCCTAAATGCGAAACCCAAACCCTCAAATCTTAAAACCTAATCCCAAATCTTAAACCCTAAACAAAAATCCCCAAACCCTGAACCCTTAACCCAAACCCTAAACCCAAATCCCTAAACCCTAAACCCTAAACTCCCAACCCTAAACCCTAACCCTCAAACCTTAAAACCCTCAAACCTAACCCCAAAACCCAAAACCCTAAACCTAAACCTCAAAACCCTAAACCCTAAACCCAAACCCCTAAACCCTAAACCCTAACCCCCAAATCCTAAACCCTAATCCCTAAACCTTGAATCCCAAAACCTAAACCCTAACCCCCAAATACTAACATCCTAAACACTAACCCCAAACCCAAACCCTAAACCGTAAACCCCTAACCCTTAAGCCCTGACTCCGAAACCCTAAACCCTCATCCCCAAACCTTAAACCCAAACCCCCAAACTCTTTTTTAATTCAAATTAATTTAACTTAAAACTAATAAGAATTTAAAATTTATAATCATAAGAAGTTTAAACTTTGACAAAGTAAATTCTTATTAGTTTGAAATCACAAAATTTGAAATATAAATAAATTCAATTTAACTTAAAGTTTATGAAAAAATAATGTAAAATTAAGAAAATAAGACTTAAAATTAAAAATTTAATATTTACCTAGAATAATATATTAATTCTTCCTAAAAAGAAATAAATTAAAGTAATAATAACGAATGTAAGTTAAACTACTTTTAAAATTTTAAAAAATGTAATAAATTTAAAATTATACTTTCTATATTCCAAAACAAAATGCCTTTTTGTAAACTATATTTCAAAAAATTTAATTGAGAAATTAAACTAGTAAATTGAAAATAGAAGTGAAACTCATTTTAAATTTAAAAAAAAAATGAAAATTTAAAATTCAAGTTTCCACAAGTTTTCCTTTTTGCACACGTTTGTCTTTTCACACTTTTCAAGTTTCCACACGTTTGTCTTTTCAAACACAAGTTGTCTTTTATCAGAATTTTCAAGTTTCCACACGTTTATCTTTTCAAACACAAGGATTCATAGCTTAAAAAAAGACGAGAAATTTAAAATTCAAGTTTCCACATGTTTCTCTTTTCAAACACCAAGGTTTATCGTTTTGTTTGTTTAAGTTTCGACTAAATCACACACCAATCTCCTCTTATATGCCTCATTGATCATAGCTCCCAAATTCTTCCATCAAAACATCTCTCCTTTATCTCTCCTTGATTGTCGCCCACTCATTTCTCCTCCTCATTGGTAAGATTTTCTATCTCTGATCGTACTTTCTCTTGTGCCCTCTCTCTCTCTAAATTTTCATCTCTCGTCCATCTCTCGTCAATCTCTCTCATCTTCTCTCTTCTTCTTCTCTCTCTCTCTCACACTAGTACGCTTCTCTCTTCTTCTTGTCTCTCTCTCTCTCTCACTCTAGTACGCTTCTGTCTCTCTCGTCTCTCCTCTCCCTCTCTTTTTCTCTTCTCTCTCTCTCTCTTTCCTCTCCTTTTTATTTCCTCTCCCCTCTAGTCTACATTTTCTCTCATCTTTATTTACTCTCTCCCCTCCTCTTCATTTCCCCTCTCTCTCTCTCTATCTCTCTCTCCCCCACCCTCTCCTCTCTTTTTCTATCTCTCTCACTTGTGCACTGTGCCTCTCTCTCTTCTCTCTTGCTCTCCTACTCTCTCCCACTCTATCTTTCTCTACTCTCTCTCCCACTCCCCCCCCCTCTCTCTCTCTCTCTCTCTCTCTCTCTCTCTCTCTCACTGCTGCGGTAGCGTGCCCCTCTCTCTCTCTCCCTCCCACTCTCTCTCGCTCTCCTACTCTTCCTCTCCTCTCTCTCTCACTCCCTCTCTCGCGGTGCCCAAGCCCCTCTCTCTCCCTCCCACTCTCTCTCTCTCTCTCTCTCTCTCTCTCGCTCTCCTCTCTCTCCCACTCCTCCCACTCTCTCTCTCTCTCGCGCCCCTCTCTCCCTCCCTCTCTCTCCCTCCCCCCCTCGCACTGCACCTCCCCCCTCTCTCTCTCCCCACTCTCTCTCTCTTCCCCCCTCTCTCTCTCGTGCGCTGCCGTAGCAGTGCGCCCCTCTCTCCCTTCCCCTCTCTCTCTTCCTCCCCTCGTGCTGCGCCTCCCCTCTCTCTCACTCTCCCCACTCTCTCTCTCCCCCCTCTCTCTCACGTGCTGCTGTGGCAGCGCACCCCTCTCTCCCTCCCCACTCTCTCCCTCCCCCTTTCCCCACTGTGCCTCCCCCCCTCTCTCTTTCTCCCCACTCTCTCTCTCCCTCGCTCTCTCTCTCGTGCGCTGCCGCGGCAACGGCAACGTGCCCCTCTCTCCCTCCCCCTCTCTCTCTCCCCCCCTCGCGCTGCACCTCCCCCCCTCTCTCTCTCTCTCCCCACTCTCTCTCTCCCCCCCTCTCTCTCTCGCGCACTACCGCGGTAGCGTGCCCCTCTCTCCCTCCCCCTCTCTCTCTCCCCCCCCTTGCGCTGTGCCTCCCCCCCTCTCTCTCTTGTAAAGAATGAGGGAGAGAGATAGGAGACTCAAGTGCAGCTTTCTTCACAACATACAAAAGAGAGAGGACACACAACAACAATACAATAGAAGAGGGAAATACCCTATATGTCAAACCCTAGAATACGTGGTTCATATGTGAACCCAAACCAAAAACATACGTGGTAGTCTAACTACACCACGAGTACAACTAACATAGGCGGTGACATAAATGATAGTCATCCAGGAGATATATTGGAGGTAGAGCTTGATATCTCAACACTCCCCCTCAAGCTCAAATCCATCTCACGTACACCAAGGAAGCTCCTAAATCTGCGAAGCTTCTCGGTACCCAATGCCTTCGTAAAAATATCAGCCACCTGCTCCTCAGTGCTGACATAGACAAGATCAATCTCACCAGCTAGAACCTTCTCTCTCACAAAGTGATAATGCACCTCAATGTGCTTCGTTCTAGCATGATAAACTGGGTTATTAGCAAGCATAATGCTGCTAATGTTGTCACAATGAATGACAACTGCTACATGAATTGACTGTCCCATATCTGCAAGTAGCTTCCGTAACCAAGCTACCTCACATGCAGCCATTGCTGCACCCCTGTACTCAGCCTTTGTGCTCGACAAGGCAACTGTTGGCTGCTTCTTGCTGCTCCAACTGATGGCACCACTCCCAAGGGAAAACATAAAACCACTAGTAGATCTCCTGTCTGAGACACTACCAGCCCAGTCAGCATCTGTGTATCCATGTACCTGTAATGCACACCCAGCTTCATAAAACAGTCCATAATGCAATGTGAACTTCACATACCGCAGTATGCGCCTAGCCGCATCCAAATGTGGCTTCCTCGGTGCCTGCATAAACTGACTCACCAGCCCCATAGCATAGCTCAAATCTGGTCTGGTTATAGTCATGTAAATCAAGCTACCTACTATGCGCCTGTACATAGTAATATCTTCAAGAAGCTCACCTGTCTCTCCATTGAGCTTCACATTCTGCTCCAATGGAACAGAGATAGGCTTACAGCCTGTCATCCCATATTTGGACAGCATGTCCAAACCGTATTGCCTTTGCAACAGCCATATCCCACTCGGGGATCTAATAACCTCAATGCCCAAGAAGTAACGCAGCTCTCCCAAATCCTTCATCTCAAATTTCTGCTTCAACAGCAGCTTCACTTCATTAATGTCTGCATCACTATCACCTGTAATAATCAAGTCATCAACATAGATGACTACAAGCACAATCCCTCTGTTTGTCCTTTTCACATAAAGTGAAAAATCTGAATTGGAAATCTGAAATCCAATAGTGACAAGATATTGCCCTATCTTGTCTGACCATGCCCTCGGCGCCTGTTTTAAGCCATACAAGGCTTTGCGCAACCTGCATACAAAATCGGGGTGTGAATTATCCTCATAACCTTCTGGCTGCATCATATAAACCTCTTCCTGCAAATCACCATGCAAGAAGGCATTTTTCACATCCATCTGATGCAAAGACCATCCCTTTGCAACAGCCATAGCAATTACTGCTCTCATGGTTGCCATCCTTGCAACTGGGCTGAAAGTTTCCTCATAGTCAATTCCATATGTCTGCGGAAAACCTTTGGCAACCAATCTTGCCTTGTACCTACTAACAGACCCATCAGCATTGTGCTTTACTTTGTAAACCCACTTGCAGCCAATAGCCTTCTTATCATGAGGCAAAGGCATCAAATCCCAAGTGTGGTTTGCATCCAAGGCAGCCATCTCTTCATCCATAGCTGCTTCCCAATTTTTATGCCCTACTGCATCCTCAAAACATGGGGGCTCTGGCTCCTCTAGAACCTTGACCATATAAGCATAGTGATGTGCTGTATACCCATCATATCTCAGCCTGTCAACTGGATACTTAATACGAGTGGACCTCCGTACAACTGGATCAGTTGCAGGAGTCTTTAACTCATGCCTGCTTTTCCTTGCACCAGGTGTAACAACAGAAGGAATCCCAAGTTCCTCATCAAGGCTCATTTCAGAGCCACTTGACTCTCCATCAACATGAGAGCTACCAGCAGACACATCAAACACTGGAGCATGGTCCACTTTTTCTTTTCCCTTATGTGATACCTGCACAACACTATCAGAACTGCCATGTGACGATTCACTAGATCTCAATCTCCCTGTCCATGCATTAGATCCACTAGTAGAGGACTCTCTGGGTCCACTCAAGGCTTGAGATTGCTGCTCTGCATTTATTGCAGCATTCCCATTTCCTGTATCTGCATCTCCTACCATAACAGTTGGTGCATACCAGCTGCTCATTTCATCAAAAACAACATCTCTGCTCACTTGCATTTTGCGGGTGGAAGGGTTATAACAGCGATACCCTTTCTAGTGCAGAGCATATCCAATAAAGATGCATTTTGCTGCCTTTGGATCCAGCTTTGTTCTCTTCTCATCAGGAACATGAACATAAGCTATGCAACCAAATACCTTCAAGTGAGAAATATCTGGTTTTTGGCCTGTATACATTTCTTCAGGCGTCATGCCATGGACAGCTGCAGTGGGGGTTCTGTTCATAATATAAACAGCAGTTGCTACTGCTTCAGCCCAAAAATAATCAGGCATGTTTTTCTCATTTAGGATCGCCCGTCCTACTTCTGCAATATGCCTGTTCTTCCTTTCCCATTCTGCTGAGGGGTAGACCTGCATGAGTACTTCCTTTGAATTCCCTGTTCTTTCAGATATTCACAAAATTCTTCTGAAAAGTACTCTCCCCCTCCATCAGATCTTAGCACTTTAATATGTACACCTTTCTCTTTTTCAACCATGGCCTTAAAAGCCTTGAAATGGCTGAACACTTCACTTTTGTGCTTCATAAAATAAATCCACACCTTCCTAGTGTAGTCATCAATAAACATCACATAATAATGGCATCCACCAATAGAAGCAGCTTTGGTTGTCCAAACATCTGAATGGATCACTTCCAAAGGTCTTCTGCTCACCTTAGCATTTTTGGGAAATGCATGTCTGGCCTGCTTACCCATTTGGCATGCTTCACATACCTTTTGCATTCCCTCAACTCTGAATTTAGGCAAACCTGCAACAATGTTTTTCGTTTGCATAGATTTCAGCCTTTGTATATTCACGTGCCCAATGTGCTTGTGCCATATCTCAATATCTGCAATGACACCTCTCCCATGCGCAAACATAGCAGCTTTCACCTCAGGCATATCAACATCCAAGGTGAACATTCTTCCATTTTTGTTGCCTTTCGCAACCAAGCGGCACTTATTTTTCAAGTCCTCAACAAAGCATCCATCAGGATTAAATCTAACCTGCAGACCTTGCTCAACCATCTGGCCAATTGAAACCAGGTTCTTAGTGATTTTTGGAACATGAAGTACATCTGGCAAGTACTTCGTTTTGCCATCCTGCATAGCCAATGGCACTTTACCAACCTGCGTAATTGGGTGCGCAGTATCATCACCTGTTTCAACATAACCTGGCTTATCCAAATTTCTAACATCATGAAACCACTCACCATGACTGGTCATGTGGTTAGAGGCACCTGAATCAACATACCAAACATCATTGCAAGCTGCATCATCTCCTGACATGGAGTTAACCATATGCTGCATCACAAAAAGGTGCTCATTTCTGTCGTCACCATGCCCACTTGATGATGCATAGTTGCTTTGCTGCAACTTCCCACTTTTGATGTCATTCTGCTTTTTATAGCATGTATTCTCCTTGTGTCCAGGCTTTCCACAATAATAGCATTCTGTGCTGCTATTTACTTGCTGGTTCCTTTGCCATGAACCACGGCCTCTTTGGCTCCCCCTGCCTCTAGAACTACCACGTCCTCCTCCATAGGACTGGTTTTCCTGTTGTTGCTGTTGGTTCTGATTTCCTGCACGGCCACCAAAACGGCCTCTTCCTCTACCCTTGCCTCTACCTGTATTCGAGTAGAAAGTAGTCTCTTGAGAAGTTGAGGTGGCTGAACCACCATTCCTTTGCTCTTCACTCAGCAAGAGAGCAATAAGTTCCTGAAAATCAGGAAATGTTTCACGGACTCCAATGGATGTCCGAAACTGTGCATAATCTTTCCCAAGACCATTCAAGGTCACGGACACTAAGTCCTCATCATCAACAGGTGCTCCAATGGAGGCAAGAGAATCTGCAAGGCCTTTCACCTTCAAGGAATACTCATTTATATTCAGATTTTTCCTTTGCACATTGTGCAACTCCTGCTTTAGCTGCATCTTTCGTGCTTTGGTATTTGTGCTATACAGCTTCACCAATGTATCCCATGCCTCCTTAGGCGTCTCTACATCCTGTATATGCACAATCATAGAATCTGAAATGCTAACAGACAGCCAATACAGGCATTTTCTGGCTTTTTCATGCCATTCTTTAAAGGCCTTCAATTCAGCAGGAGTGGGAGCAGCACCCAAAACTGGTTCTGCAGTTTCACCACTGATGTAATCCCAAACTCCCTTTCCCATAAGGAAGTTTGTCATCCTGAACTTCCATGCTTGGAAGTTGTTCTTGTCAAGCTTCTCACTGATAATGGTAGACAGATTCTCAGACATTTTACAAATCACGAATTGCAACAGCGACCTATAAACACAGCAAATGCCTCACAAGGGCAAATAGCAAAACTTCTGCAAAAAGCCTCACAGGGGCAGATCTGCAACACTGACAAAAGTGATATTTCACCACACAGTCACTTCCTAGTGACGATTTTGCATCAACAGGCAACAGGCATGAATCTGCAACTCCCAATATCTCTGCACACAGGCATACGATGCAATTTCTATGGCACCTTTCCACCGACTAGCCGCGCAGTGGTCGCACAGCGAAAAACAGGGCCTTTTTCTGAGTGCCTGCGAAGAACTTGCGCCTTCAAAACGGGCCCCGAAACGGCCTCAAATCCGATGCGCCACACCGCGAAGGGCCTCTCAATCTGAAACAGTGCACTCCTACACTTCTGGCTGTGCTACCTGCAGAGATTTGCTCCCAAACTCGAAATAGGAAAGCAACACTGGTCCTCTTACCAGGACACCACAAACTTGGCTTGCTTTCTTGAGCTCCTTACCACGAACAAGGCTCTGATACCATGTAAAGAATGAGGGAGAGAGATAGGAGACTCAAGTGCAGCTTTCTTCACAACATACAAAAGAGAGAGGACACACAACAACAATACAATAGAAGAGGGAAATACCCTATATGTCAAACCCTAGAATACGTGGTTCATATGTGAACCCAAACCAAAAACATACGTGGTAGTCTAACTACACCACGAGTACAACTAACATAGGCGGTGACATAAATGATAGTCATCCAGGAGATATATCGGGGGTAGAGCTTGATATCTCAACATCTCTCTCCCTACTCTCTCTCTCTCGCACGTTGCCGTGGCAGTGTGCCCCTCTCCCTCCCCACTCTCTCCCTCCCTCCCCTCGCGTTGTGCCTCTCCCCTCTCTCTCTCTCCCCACTCTCTCTCTCTCCCCCTCTCTCTCTCGTGCGCTACCGTGGTAGCGCGGCAGTGTGCCCCTCTCTCCCTCCCCCCCTCTCTCTCTCCCCCCCTCGCGCTACGCCTCCCCCCCTCTCTCTCTCTCTTCCCACTCTCTCTCTCCCCCTGTCTCTCTGGCGTGCTGCCGCGACAGCACGCCCCTCTCCCTCCCTCTCTCTCTCCCTCCCCACACTCTCTCTCCCCCCCTCGCGCTGTGCCTCGCCCCCTCTCTCTCTCCCTACTCTCTCTCTCTCCCCCCTCTCTCTCTCGCGTGCTCCCGTGCCACTCTCTCCCTCCCTCTCTCTCCCTCCCCCCCTCGTGCTGCGCCTCCCCCCCTTTCTCTCCCCCTCTCTCTCTCGTGTGCTGCCACAACAGCGCGCCCCTCTCTCCCTCCCCACTCTCTCCCTCCCCCCCTCGCACTATGCCTCCCCCCCCTCTCTCTCTCCCCACTCTCTCTCTCCCCCCTCTCTCCCTCGTGCGCTGCCGTGGCAGCGTGGCAGTGCACCCCTCTCTCCCTCCCCACTCTCTCTCTCCCCCCCCTTGTGCTGCTCCTCCCCCCCCTCTCTCTCTCCCCACTCTCTCTCTCCCCCCTCTCTCTCTCGCGTGCTACCGTGGTAGTGCGCCCCTCTCTGCCTCCCTCTCTCTCCCTCCCCCCCTCACGCTGCGCCTCCCCCCCTCTCTCTCTCTCTCCCCACTCTCTCTCTCCCTCCCCACTCTCTCTCTCCCCCCCTCACATCGCACCTCCCCCCCTCTCTCTCTCTCCCCACTCTCTCTCCCCCCCCCTCTCTCTCGCATCCTGCCGCGACAGCACGCCCCACTCTCTCCCTCCCTCTCTCTCCCTCCCCACTCTCTCTCTCTCTCTCTTCTTCGCGTTGCGCCTCCCCCCCTCTCTCTCTCTCCCCCTCTCTCTCTCGCGGTCTCTCTCTCTCCCTCTCGGCACTCCTTTCTCTCTCTCTCTTTTCTCTCCCTCTCGGCACTCCTTTCTCTCTCTCTCCCCCTCCCTCTCTCGTGCTCTCTCTCCTTTCCCTCTCTCCCTTTCTCTCTCTCGTCTCTTTCTCCCTCTTGTCTCTCCCATCTCCCGCAGCCCTCTACCGCTCTCTCTCCCTCTATCTCTCTTTCACATCTCTCTCCTCTCGCGCGGTCTCTCTCTCTCTCTCTGTGTCTCGCGAATCTCTTCCTCCCTCTCTCTCTCTCTCTCCTCTCGTGGCCCCCCTCTCTCTCTCTCTCCTCTCGCGCGGCCCTCTCCTCTCTCTCTCTTTTACCTCTCACCCTCTCTCTCTCTCTAAACATCTCTCCTCTCTCTTTCTCTCTCTCTCTAAAAGTCTCTCCTCTCTCTCCCTCTCTCTTTCTCTCTCTCTCTCTCTCTTTTGTTGCTGAGGCAGCAAGACTCTCTCTCTTATAATCTCTCTCTTAAAGTCTTTCCTTCACTTTTCTCTCTCTCTAAGTTCTCTCTCTATAATAAAATTTCAAAGAATACAAATTTAAAAAAAAGTACCTGGAAAAAAGTTGAGATCTATGCTTGTGCTTGCTTTTGCTCTTCCTCCTCTTTTTGCTTCTCCTCTTGCTCTTCCTTGTTGAAATGAGAGAAACAATGAGAGAAGAAGAGTATGCATAAGAAAAACTAGGGTTTTAAGTGCTTCTTCTCATATTGGTCCTTCTATATCATTATCTCCTCTCCCATTGGCCTCTCCATTAGATTATTCTATATCATTATCTCCTCTCCCATTGGCCTCTCCATTAGATTATCTTCTCTCCCTCTCCCACCCACTCCCATCCTCCCACCCCATTCCCACTCCCACCCCCATCCTCCCACCCCACCTCCCCCATTCCCACTCCCTCTCCCACTCCCATGCCCACGCCCATTCTCCCACCTTCCCCATTCCCACTCCCATCCTCCCACCCCACCCCTCCCACTCCCACTCCCATCCTCCCACCCTCACCCCACCCCCACCTCCCCCATTCCCACTCCCACTCCCATTCTCCCACCCACTCCCATCCTCCCACCTCCACCTCTCACTCCCACTCCCATCCTCCCACCCCCACCCCTTCCCCCCCCATTCTCACTCCCATTCCCACTCCCACTCCCATTCTCCCACCCCTATCCTCCCACCCCACCCCTCCCACTCCCATCCTCCCACTCCCTCTCCCACTCCCACGCCCATTTTCCCACCCCCACCTCCCCCATTCCCACTCCCTCTCCCATCCTCCCACCCCACCCCTCCCACTTCCACCCCCACCTCCCCCATTCCCTCTCCCTCTCCCACTCCCATGCTCCCACCCCACCACTCCCACTCCCACCCCCACCTCCCCCATTCCCACTCCCTCTCCCACTCCCATCCTCCCACTCCCACTCCCCACCCCTCCCACTCCCACTCCCATCCTCCCACCCTCACCCCACCCCCACCTCCCCCATTCCCACTCCCTCTCCCACTCCCACTCCCATTCTCCCACCCCCACCCCCACCTCCCCCATTCCCACTCCCTCTCCCACTCCCACTCCCATCCTCCCACCCCCACCCCCACCCCCACCGCCCCCATTCCCACTCCCTCTCCCACTCTCCCTTTTTCCCACTACCACCCTCCCACACTGCCTTTCTCCACACTCCCACTCTCCCTTTCTCCCACTACCACCCTCCCAACTCCCACTCCCATTCCCACATTCCTACTATCAATTCCACTACTACTTATGAATTCTAATTAAAACTATTACTTAAATAAATGATATTACTGAAAACACTCATAGGATTTAAGGTTTAGGATTTGGTGGTTTGGGTTTAGGGTTTGGGGTTTGGTGAGTTAGGGTTTAGGGTTTAGGGTTTGTGAGTTAGGGTTAGGGTTTAGGGTTTGTGAGTTAGGGTTTAGGGTTTGGTGGTTTAGATTTAGGGTTTGGGGGGTAGGGTTTAGGGTTTAAGGTTTAGGAGTTAGGGTTTAGGGTTTAGGGTTTAAGGGTTAGGGTTTAGGGTATAGGGTTTGGGGTATAGGGTTTAGGGTTTCGTGGTTTGGGTTTAGGGTTTAGGGGGTAGGGTTTAGGGTTTAGGGTTTGGGGGTTAGGGTTTAGGATTTAGGATTTGGGGGTTAGGGTTTAGGGTTTGGGGGTTAGGGTTTAGGGTTTAGGGTTTGGGAGTTAGGGTTTAGGAATTAGGGTTTAGGAGTTAGGGTTTAGGGTTTAGAGTTTAGGGTTTAGGGTTTAGGGTTTAGGATTTGGGAGTTAGAGTTTAGGGTTTAGGGTGTAGGGTTTTTATTGGTTAGGGCTGAGGGTTTAGAGAGTCAAGATTAACATTTACTGTTTAGGGATTAGGGATTATGAGTTAGGGTTTAGGGATTAGGGTTTACGAGTTTAGGTTTAGGTATTAGGGTTTAGGGTTTTAGGGTTAGGGTTTAGGAATTAGAGTTTTGGGATTAGGATTTTGGGATTAGGGATTAGGGGTTAGGGTTTATGGATTAGGATTTAAGGGTTTAGGATTTAGGTTTAGGAATTAGGGATTAGGGTCTAGGGCTTAGGGTTTAAGGGTTTAGGAATTAGGGATTAGGGTATAGAATTTAGGGTTTAGAAATTAGGGGTTAAGGTTTAGGGTTTATGGTTTCAAGGGTCGAATTAGGGTTTAGGGTTTGGGGGTTAGGATTTAGGGTTTAGGGTTTAGGGTTTGATTAAATTTTTAAACAAGATCTAGATTTTTAAATCATTAATAAAGTAGATTATTGAGAAGAGACTTATGTTCTTTATAATGGTTGTTACAGCTTGTTTGCAAAGGAAACTCACAAAGGGGATGGCTACAAAATTTATTCCGGGGATGGAGGTGATTCTATGTTGCAAAAGAGAAGTAGTTGCATTTGCTAGAATCCATGAAAGTGATCCAAATTCTATTTGTCACTTTAGAAGACTTGGCGAAGATAAGGTGGCGGTTATCGTATCAAGGATTCTTAGTGCACATGTTGAGCTAAAGCATAAGTGTGGGGATATGGAAATCCTTGGAGATGTTATGCCCTATAATACTTCCAACAAAGCATTTATTGCATGGGACAGAGATGAGACTTATCCAACACATGTCATCAGGAATACAAAGTGCATATCTTTGGATTTTAGAGTGGGAGATATTTTACAAATGTTATCATTTGCAAATAAGAATGTAGGAGAAGGTCAAGTCTTGGGATTTGAACAAGTGGATCACTGGACATTTGCGTAGATGAGAATTCAAAAAGTTACTGATGATGGTATGGATGATAACTCAATGTCATTGGATGGTCCCTACTATGAGGTAGGTAAGGATTTGAGATGGAGCATGCAATTTTTAAAGATTGGAAAGACTCAGCATGTGGTTTTTAATGATAAACATAATGTATACTACAACATCAAAGAATTGAAAGAATATGCCAATGTACCAAGCTCTATTCCTTCAAAGATGGATGATTCCAATGCACTCAACTATAGCACTGACGTCTTATCAGAAGTTGATGAGTTCATTGGTACCGAGAAAGAAAATTATTTCACAAGTGATGCCTTATCCGGGGTGGATGAGTTCATGCACATTGAGAACTTGGGCAAAGATGTCAAAAGTGATATATTTTCAAGCATGGATGGCTTCATGGATACTGATAAAGTTCTTGGAGTCAAACCAAGTAACTATGGAATTATGGAAATCATGCACGATAGTATAATGAGTGATGTTCTCTCTAGAGTAGAGGAGTTTCAAGACTATGGAGTTATGAAATCCATAGAAAGTGCATCAATGAGTGATGTTCTCTCAGGAATAGATGAGTTTGAAGATCATTCTGGACACTCTATCACCACTGACTATGGAGTTATGAAATCCATAGAAAGTGCATCAATGAGTGATGTTCTCTCAAGATTAGATGAGTTTGAAGATCATTCTGGACACTCTAATGCCATTGTGACAAGTGGTTCTACGATTGTATCAAAAGTAGGGATGAGATCAACAAAGGACTATTCGGTATTTGACTTTGATTGTGAAATAGTTAATGTTACAAATGGTTTGACGAATGTATCAAAAGTAAGGATGACATCAACAAAGGAATATTCAGTATTTGATTGTCAAAGTGATAAGATCAAGGATGCAACATCTCATGAAAACAATGTGACAAATAAATCTTACAAGGAGAACTACACAAATCCAAATAAGAATGTATAGAAGGTCCCAAAACAGACATACAGATGCATGAAAAGACAACGAGTCCAGGAAGATCCAGAAAAGCAACCAAAGAGAATAAGAGTAATGAATGAAGATGTTATGCTAAAAGCAATGCGATCTACATGCTGTAAGTGTATATGTATGTGATCCATTAACTTACATGACATCAAGGGTTGTAGAGAACATGTCTGGCAAAGGAAAGGAAGTAGAAGAAATGAATACCTACTCACGAGATTGTCTTGCTTTCTTATAAATGATAAGAGAAGGTGAAGTTCAGGACAACAGATAAGGCCTCTTATAAATGGAAAAAGTATTTGCAATAATGCATATCGCATTATTACAGAATTATCACATGGCACATATTGGAATTTGGCTAATAAAGCAAAGTATGGAGTTAAATTCAACATTCATGGAAACATAGGAAGGCCCAAAACAAGAGCCTCAATGGTTGCGGCAATAGCAACTTTGAAAGATTACATTTATGAAAATGCTTTACCGCAACCCCATCTATCAGAAATGCATCTTCTGATAGGTTTGACCAAAAAAGAAGTATTTAACTCTATTGGAGAAACACAGAGGCAAAGAGGGCATGCACCGGCATCTTTTCATACTTTGTATACTCTTTGGAAAAAAAGCTTTGGACATGTTAAAATCCCAAAGAGGCAAAAAATGTCAAAGTGCAACGACTGTGATGATCTAAAGTGAGCACTTGAGAGTGCAACATCTCCAAAACAAAAAGAAGCTTACAAAAAAAGGAGAGAATTTCATCATGGACTTATTCGACATTCTAGAATAAAATATGCATTTTGGAAGGAGCAAGCTATTTCTCACCCAAATGAGTACATGTGCGTTATTGTAGATAGTATGGATCAAAATACAACAACATTACCTCGATTCATTAACACTCCACCTAAGCTACAAGGCAAATACTTTTTAAAGACACATCTATGTGGAGTGTTAGTGCACGGATTTAAGTTTTTTGTAGACATATGGATTGATTCCTTGCATCTACATGATAGCAATCAAGTTGTAACATCCATTATGAAGGCAATTCACAATGTACATGCAGAAAAAGGTCGCCTACCAGCAACTTTGAGAGTACAAGCAGACAATTGCGGACGAGAGAATAAGAATGTACTCTTCTTTGCATTTTGCTCAATGCTAATCGCTCATAGAATCTTCAATGAGATTGAAGTTGGGTTTTTGTTGGTTGGGCACACACATGAGGATATCGATCAGGTATTTAGCACTGTTTCAAGAGAACTAAAACACAAGGACATGGAGACGATGGATGACTTGATAAGAAAATGTGGGAGGCAAGTTGGTGGCCGTAAGGAAGGAACAATATGCTCAATGGTTGAGAGGATGTATGATTGGAAGAGCTTTATTCTACCTTTTATACAAAAAGGTGGTGATGCCCTGATAGGTCATAGTGCTCCACACTATTTTCACTTTTTCTTAAAGGATGAAAAACCAGTGATGCAATGGCAACACTATTCTCTTGATACAAAATGGGAACCTAAAGAACCTTACTCTCTCTTAACTTCAATCCCGAGCAAAGAAATGCATCCAACATGGGCTCCTATAAAAAGAATTCAGCAAGGAATCCAAAGATGAAATAGAAGGCTTAAAAGATTTTATTACATACAAAGAGGAAATGCTCCAGAGATTTCCTGATTGGAAGCCCTCTTAGAAGGAACACACTACTGTTGTAATTAGCAAGACCTACCAATTGATAAAGGACCTTGCAAAAATGTGATAAGATGATATTAAGGCAGAACGGCCTTTATTTTGGCCAAATGTTGGTAATGACTTGCATCCAGCATGTGGTCTCTTTGAAATTGAGTTTGAATCGTTGCTCCCACATCCATATTGTGGACCCAAGAAGAGAGAGTTTATGCCACAAATAGACATAGATGTCCATTGTTTTGTTGCAGTTCGACCATCGGATGATGAACATGAGAACGTGAAGTTTTGGGTTGCGAAAGTAGTTGATGTGAGCATGGATGACCAGGGGAGAGCTACAACATTTACAGCGGTATGGTATGAGCCAAGGGGTAGGAAGGAGAACCAAGATAATAGTACATTGTATAGTAGTTTTCTGAAAAAGGAATGGGTCCCAAACCATGATGCAATTCAAGACTTTCCATAGAGACAGTCATAGTATCCTAGAAATCAAGGTCAAAGAAAACAAAGAAGCACATGGGGTATGATGTAGAAGACAAAATAAAATTACCGCAACCAATTATTATGCACATTATAGAGTTCATAAAGATGCTCGCCCAGGAGGAAGTAGAAGGAGATAGCGCAAATGAAGAATGCCCATGATAACACCATTCAAATATCGAGAAAGAGTGAAGGTGGTGGTGGTAGTCAGATGAGAGTGAATGAAGATGGCACCCAAGCGACAAGTGACGACAAAAAGGACATTCTGAACAAGCAAGTGTTTGGATCGCTCATTTCTGTGATCATGATAGAAAAGGACATTCAAACAAGCAAATGTTTGGATCGCCCATTTGTACTAAACTCATTGTAAAGGAAAAATTAAATTATTGAAAAGGCCATAGGAGATCCTTTGTACAAAGACTCATCCAGAGCAATATTTGTTGTAAAACTTATGATATGATAATGTAAAATTGCAAGCATAAATTTTGCTATTTTTTGGAGTACAAAAGAGGCTTCCATCATGTCTCATGTCTATATAAACCTTTTAATTTCTTGAATATTCAAGAGTGTTATAGTTTTCTGCATTGAAAGTAGAAAGAGTCTTACAGGTCTCTTATGTATACATTTTTAAAATGTTGTGAATCCTCAATAGCATGGTTTTTCATGGATTTAAACTAATAACTCGGATTTTTTATTTTAAGAATATGATTCTTATAAACAAGAAATACAAATTTAGGATTTAATAGTAGTTTTTGCATTATTTGTACAACATTGTAGAGAGATATTTTGAAATGTATTATGTGAAAATGATGGTGCTAGAAAGTAAACTTTTGATTCTCTAATGACAGTTTCATCAAGTAAACTTTTCATTTGGGAAGGATTTTAAGGAATAGTCCAAAAGTATACATATGAGTCCAAAATTAATGAAATAAGTGTTATAAGAATAAGAGAAAGAGACATATGCTCATGCATAAGCATAAGCATAAGAGAAGGAGACATATGCTCATGCTTATGCTTATGCTTATGCATGAGCATAAGAGAAGGAGACATATGCTCATGCTTATGCTTATGCTTATGCATGAGCATAAGAGGAGACATATGCTTATGCTTATGCATAAGAGGAAGAAGAGGGAAAGGAAACAAAGCATATGCTTATGCTTATGCATGAGCATATAGGCATAAAAGAAAAAGAGAGAAAATTTAAGCATAAAAGAAAAAGAGAAAAAGAGATAGAAAGAGGGAAAAGAGGGGGGGAAAGAGAGAGGAAAGGAGGAAAAGAGGAGAATGAGACATATGCTCATGCTTATGCTTATGCTTATGCATGAGCATAAGAGAAGGAGACATATTCTAATGCTTATGCTTATGCTTATGCATGAGCATAAGAGAAGGTGACATATGCTTATGCTTATGCATAAGAGGAAGAAAAGGGAAAGGAAACAAAGCATATGCTTATGCTTATGCATGAGCATATAGGCATAAAAGAAAAAGAGAGTCTAAAGCTTAAGCATAAAAGAAAAAGAGAGAAAAAGAGATTGAAAGAGAGGAAAGAGGGGGGGGAAGAGAGAGAAAAAGAGATTGAAAGAGGGAGACATGCATAAGCATAAGGATAAGAGAAGGAGACATATGCTCATGCTTATGCTTATGCTTATGCATGAGCATAGGGGGGGAAAGAGAGAGGAAAAAAGGAAAAGAGATTGAAAGAGGGGAAAAGAGCATAAACATAAGAGAAGGAAGAGGGGAAAAGAGATTGAAAGAGAGAAAAATGAAGAGAAGGAAAGGAGGGAAAAAGAGATTGAAAGAGGGGAAAAAAGAAGAGGGGAAAAGAGATTGAAAGAGGGAAAAAAGAAGAGAAGGAAAGGAGGGAAAAAAGAGATTGAAAGAGGGGGAAAAAGAAGAGGGGAAAAGATATTGAAAGAATGAAAAAAGAAGAGAAGGAAGAGGAGAAAAGAGGGAAAGAAGAGGGAAGAGAGGGGAAGAGAGGGTTTCTATGCCCATCACTGCAGCTAGCGCTTAAGGCGCTAGCTACAGGCCAATGCAAATAACAAAAATAACAAAAGGAAAAAAGAGGAAGCACTTTCTTATCTGGAATAGTCCCACTCGGTGTTTTGTGGATTGGCCCTACAAAAGAGAGGAAACATACCATTTTTCAAATAACTAGTTAGAGGAAGGAGGAGTTTAAAGAAGCAACTTCTCAAAGGGATTGGATTGAGGAGACAAGGAGAAAGAGGAGGAAGACAGATACAAAAAAGACTAGAAGAGGTGTCTTCTTTCTTTCACAAAATCTCGTTTTTTGTCTTTAACCCTTGAAAATCAAGCATGAAAACTAGCACATAGCCTTAGCAATACAAGGAGAAACATGCTTCAACACCCATAAAACAAAATCTCACAAAAAACGAACCTACATTGCTCAAAGAGACTCACCTTCTTGAAAAACTTCTTTTCACACAAGCAAAGAGGAAGAAGGGTGGAGAGGGAGCACAAGTGTTAGGAGAGGGGTGAGTAGTGGTGAGGAGTGGAGAATAGAGAGGAGGAAAGAGAGGTCATCAGATATAGGTGGGAGGAGAGATTGCTTTTCTCAGAATAGAGATTGCTAAAGAAAGCACCGCGTCGTGAGGTTTCGAGTTTTAACCCACAGCGTCACTATATAGCGATGCTGGTCAGTCACTATATAGTGACGGAACAGAGCAAATCATCACTATATAGTGACGGATAAGACAAAACGTCACTATATAGCGACGCTTCAGGACACTTACTGACTAAAGTTAAAAAAGAAGCTCATATATGCTATTTTATTACTATTAATATATTTCCTTGCAACTTATGTTGTGATTTTATAAGTGTGCAGATGGAAGGGATGAGTGGAAGCTCGTCACATGATGCGCCAATGCTCGGGAGCACAAAGTGGCTTACGAAGAGGTTGTATTGTCATTGCACTCATTGCAAGTGAGAAGTACGACATCAACATCGTATTATCATGCACCACTTCCGAATGTATGGGGAGGAGCCCAAACCAGTACCCACTGTTGGTGTTACACGTGTTGATGGATTATCAATAAGTCAAAGCTATTTAAGTTCGTGGTTAATATTGGATACCATCATGATATGAAACCTTGAGACAAGATCTTATATCTACACGAAATCTTAAAACATGATGAGGAGGCTGACAAGGATACGCATATACCTTCACACTTTGAGCAAGACTATAGTCTCCTGGATGATGACGAGGGTATGGCAGACATGATGGATTCTACTTTTAGGGGTACTACATCCCATGTACATGTGATGTCAGAGTCTGAGTTCAAAATGTGAGAGTTGCAAGCAACGCAGTTGTACGAGGGTACTAGGATGTCTAAACTACGTGCTTGTCTCTCAATCTTGAATCTTCAAGTAAAGTATGGGTGGTCCAATACAAGTGTCTCGACCTTAATGAGGTTAGCTCTTGCATTAATTTGACTCATTATTTGGATATTGTTTGTTTTGAGAATCATCATGTATGGATTAGTGTACCAAATCATCATTATTTGAAGCCTATGTATGTTTGAATTGTGATAGGTTGCTCCAGAAGATGTTGCCTGCACCAAATACCATGCCCGCATCAAGAGATGAAGCGAATAAGATGCTAACAACGGTGGGTATGGATTATGATACCATCCAGGCTTGTCGTAATGACTGTATTCTCCTCGTATTCTCTTTCGTCATGAGCATGGAGATTTGGCTACTTGTCCGAAATGTGGAGAACAATGATATAGAGATGACTTGTAGGGTGAGCAGATACCGATAAAGGTCTTGAGACACTTTTCCATCATTGCAAGAATATAGCACATCTTTCGATGCAAATCCATAGTAGAGTTGATGACATGGCATGCATCTCATCGGTTCACTGATGACACATTGAGGATTCCCACAAATTGTGCAGCTTGGAAGCACATAGACAATCAGTAGCCAGACTTTGCGAGGGAGCCACGCGACTTACATCTTGGGCTTGCCATGGATGGTGGCCTGAATCCTTTCGGGTTACGCTCGACATCTTGGTCAACATGGCCCATAGTCGTGGTGAATTACAATATCCCACCATGGCTAACAATAAAAAAGGGACACCTCATGCTTGCACTACTTGTGCCAATGAAGTACAAGGCAAAGAATATGGATGTATATATGGCACCTTTAATAGAGGAGTTGCAGATATTATGGAGAGGAGTGTGGGTCTTTGATATTTCTCGAGCTCCTAGACATACCAATGATATTTTGGTCAGGGGTATCTTGATGTGGACCATGCATGACTACCCAGGATATGGAGAGTGTGCAGGTACGTGGTTGTGTCTCTACATGTGTCTCTCTTTTGCATGCATGTCTTATACTAACACATTCATGCACGCGTGCAGGACTTGTTACAAGTGGGTACCATGCTTGTCCTGTTTGTGGACCGGATTTGAAATCGCTTGCACGATACTCTAAACATATGAGGAAAAATGTTTATGAAGGTCATGCTCGATACCTTCCGCTGGACCATCTCGCACATGGAGGTCAGCTTGATCCACCACCATCATATTTGAAGGCAAGTGACTGGATTCAAGTTTGGAGGGCAAATGGAGAGGAACCTCCTCCTGGTATGAAGAGGCTATCGATCTTTCACGAGCTTCCTTATTGGGGTCAGTTACAAATCAATCATCTCTTGGATCCCATGCATATCTTCAAGAATGTGGTTGGTTCCAAAGACTCGAGAGGAGTGCGAGAAGACTTGCGTGCTATGAATAGGATGTCTCATTTGTGGCCCCAAGTGCATGCTTCGGGAAAAGTTGTCCTCCTGAAAGCAACGTGGATCCTCTCTACGAGGGAGGAGGCAGTGGTCAAGGCAGACATTGCCTCTTTTCAAACACCGACAGGGTACATGCTTGCTTGAAAGGAGCATTTTCAAAGGACAATAAGCTTAGTGGGATCAAGTCCCATGATTGGCACAAGGTCTTACAGGTATTCTAAGCTATAGAATTAGTGTGCCGATAATCGTGATGCGTTAGCGTAATTATAATTACGTTATATTATTGACATGACTTCTTTGTTACTTTGATAGTTCATCCTCCCAATTACAATAAAAGGGTGCTTACAAGAAGATGTTAGAAATGCTATATTCAAGATCAGTGGTATGGTGAGGTATGCTTACTATCAAATCGCATTGATTGCATTTTCTTCAATTTAAGCTAAATAATCTGTAGACTGATTATGAAAATATCTTACATGGGCATGTGAAATAGGTGGATATCTCAAAAAGAAATCTCCATATCAAGCATTGAGAAGGCTAGGGTGGAATCCATTGAAGCCATATGCTTGCTTGAGAAGCACTTTCCCTCGAGCATTATGACAACTCAAGTCCACTTGCTTGTGCACATAGTTGATGAGGTGGCTATTACACGTATCGTTCATATTCGGTGGATGTTTTTTCTTGAGCGGTTTATGAAAACTTTGAAGGGATTTGTAAGACAAAGAGCAAGACCAGAAGCAAGCATGGCAGAGGGATGGCTTGTGCAAGAGTCATTAGTATATATCACGGAGTTTCTTGCATCCACGGATCCCGATATGCCGCAAGCTTAGCATAACAAGGATGATGATCGCATCGTTGGCGAGGTTCCCCAAGGAAAAGGGATTGAAAGAAAGATGAGCGAAGAGCAAATGGAGAAATTCAATAAGTTTTGTATCCTCAATAGCAAGGAGATGTAGAAGTGGATTGAGAGATATGAAGCGACCAAAGCAGAAAGAATAAATGCAAGGACGAGATTCATAGTAGTGTACAGGCAATCGCAACCATATCCACGGGATCTTGCTCTTCTCCCCACTCACATGTCACTTGATTGGCTACAACTAGCTCTATGTAAAGCCAAACATGATGGAGAGACAATAAACGAGCACGAGCGAGACTTATCATCTGGATGTATGATGCATGTAAGTTTCTTACCTCTTGACATAATTAAGTAATTATTTGTGGCAATATATGCTATAAAATAGATGCATCTTCATTGTTTTAATGATGCTCTTTTATAGTACAAAAAGTACAGTGCATTATGGTCATATGGACGACATTTTCGTGTGGAACGCATTGATTCAAAGAGAGTCATGTATGATTATGGAGTCATGGCTAACTTCACACAAGATAGCCGAGCAAGTGCTTTGGATACCAATCTTCTCTCCTCACAGTTGGATTATTGTGGAACCATACGTGAAATCTATGAAGTTGATTTCAGATGATTTAGTATTTTCATTTTTGATGTAAATTGGTTTAGAACTATTTACAACGGTCCCCATGCGACAGTGAGAAAAGATAGTAGCGATTTCTTTGCAATAGATTCCACCAAACATTGGACCAATGAAAGTGATACTTTTGTTCTTCCCGAGCATTGTGAGCAAGTGCATATTAATGATTTAATTAATCGAAGCTTTCGTTTTTAAAGATCCATTGATACATGTACTTAAGCATAATTTCATATATATAATTGACGACATTTGGCACCCATCTTCAATATAGGTGGTTTTTCATCCGGATCATTTTGATCCAAGATGGTGGTACATGATCCAAGTTGCACCACAAAGTAAGCAAATTTTTGAAGATAGAGATGTGGATATGGAGATGCCACTACCAATGCCGGATCCAATTGATCCAGATGAATCTAGCGAGGAAGATGAAGATCACAATATGAGCCAAGAGGAAGATGCGCATAATGACATCGCATGGGAGAAAGATGGAGATTACGATATTGAGGAAGAAGACAACGATCATCAAGAATCACCACACTTTATTGAAGAAGATGATCAAGTACTTTTAGGTGAACGTACGATGATGATATAGGAGATCAACTCAGTATAGAGTTAGAGATAGACTTGCTTGGCACGTTAGACTTGGCTCAAGATGAAACCGTTGATGTTTATTTCATCTCAAACTTGGACATGAATGTATGAGCTTCAAAGGCTTGATGTACATGCTCTCATACTTTTATTCTCTCAAAAGATCAAACATGTATGAAAGTTTAAAAAAAATTGCCATTGGAGAAAACTAACTTTTAAGGCCGATATGAGAAAAAAAGCTCTCTATAAAATGTCGCTATAAAAAAGTATCTCAGTGTCGCTATATAGCGACACTTCGATTCTGATAAACATCGCTATATAGCGACTTTAAAAATCGTCGCTATATAGCGACGCTTTACGAGACGCGCTTCCAATACCGACGATTAGCGCCCCACGTGCGCTAAACGTCGGTACTTAAACATCACAATAGGATCCGTGTGTAGTAGTGTGGGATTTTGATTTGATTGGTAGCTGCATAAAACATTCAAGGCCCCTTTGGTCTCATTTGAATTACTTTGCCATGGTAGAATCCTCGTAAGAACCGCATGAGGATGCATGTCGTTCTGCCATTTTGGCTAGCTTGTCTCATTTGACTAAAAATGCAAGTCTAGATTGCATTATCTTCCTTGAGGAGGACATGGGGATAGATTTACAAGTGTAAACCATCACATGGGCATCATGAGGAGAGAGAGATAGGGTGGGAGGCATTATGCATATTTTTATGACATAACATAGCATACTAAAATCTATTGAGTCACAATTTGGCACCTTATAAATTCCTATGACATCTTCTAGGAATTTTTAAGCTTCAAAGTATTGTTGCCCCATTCATATACAATGGATTATTTTTGGGGTCTAGGATCTAATAGAAATGATATTGTAGTATTTTGGGCTTTGATTAGAACTTTGTATCTCGCTATGGGCATGAAAGAATGTAATCACTTCAACCATACTATTCTTTACTTGAATTTCAAATGCAAAATATCCATAGAGTAATCCTTCGCTTTGGTAATATTCTTCGTTTTAAGGATGCAAGAAGACTACAAAGCTCTAGACTGATTCATGAAATCCAAAGAGGTTGCTTTGTTTGAAGCTGAGAGGACAATACAAATCATAAAAGAGAAGATTCTATGATTGATGGCCTACAAAATCAGAACCATGAGCTAATCAAGCACATAGGGACCTTGCTAGACTCCTTTTTATATGGACTTTAATCACACCAAATTTTATTGAATTTGTACCTTGCTATTTATAGAAGGAAAACAAGATACTGTACAAAACATGTAGGCAAAAAATCTTAGAGATAGGGAAATTAAGCACTATTGACGTAGAGTTGGAGGAGGGAGTTCTTGCCGGTGTTGCTTTGCAAATGATTTCCAATGATAAATATAGGAACTGGTGGTAAACATTCTTTTAGGATTTACAAAATCAAGGCCACATATGCACATATAGGCATGTCTATATTTACTTCTATTCTTTTATTAGTGAAGAGTATGTGGTAGCCAAAGGGGGGAGTGAGCCTAAATTTGAGTGTTTGTGTGTATGTGTGCATGTCTCCTAAGTTTAAGTGTTTGTGTGTGTATGTGTGTAGTTTCAAGAGAAAATTTGTTTATGTATCTTCGAGAGAGAGGGTTTGTAGGAAGGATTTGTGCATGTACGTCTATGTAGGTGTACATGAGAAAGGGATAAAAAAGGACAGGGGCCAGGAGAGATCCAACCTATGTTTGAGTGTTTGTGTGTATGCATGTGAGGAAGACACTCAAGGGAGAGATAGCACACATGGATGTGTGATGGAGAGAGAAATATTATGTGTGGTGATTGCCCACGATTGCACGCAACAAAACAATGGTGGAAGACCCACCGCTTAGGCTCGAAACCTCTCAGGTAATCTCCTACCCGAACCTCCCTACCTCTCCCTTGCTCAACCCACCCATCCTCCCCCACTCTCCCTCTCCTTCTCTACCTCCATATATCTCAGCCCACGATGAATTTTTTACAAAAAATTAGGAATCCTTTATAGTTGAGCAGATTGCTAGCTATGAATTTTTGAAGTTGGGTGTCTCATATATGTATATGAATACATACATTTACATATATATATATATATATATATATATATATATATATATATACATATATGTATGTATATGTATATATATGTGTTTGGGGGGGGACCACTTGCTATATGCATATGTATATATGTGTGTAGATACACATATTTATACATATATACATGTACATATCTAAATACTCATTTAAATGATGTCTAAAAGAACACAATGATACAAAACAAATTTTGTAGCCTCCTATTTATACAGAAAGATACAATAGATCCACATAGAGATCCCCTAATAAACTAAATTAAGTTAGATGGGTATAGAGCAAAGAAAAAGAAAGATACAATAGATCCACATACAGATCCCCTAATAAATTGAATTAAGTTTGTTGAGTATAGAGCAAAGAAACGAATTAAGATAAATAAAATAAATCTACATAGAGCTATAATAAATTGGATTGTGTTTCTTAAGTAGGCAAGTAGAGAAAGGGTTACGAAACTTGAAATTTTATTTCTTCACATTTTAAGATCTCACCTTGAAACCTAGCGGAGCGGGTCTCTATCCCGTCCTTGATGGGTCATGCAACTTGTCAACTCTATTTCTTTTGCTTGCCGCAACAACGTGCACGCTCCCCACTAGTAATGTTCTAAACAATCATCTAGGTACATCCCAAAGCCACTCACAAGAGAATTGTTTTAAGGGCTGCTGTAATGCTATAAACAATCATCTAGGCACATCCCAAAGCCAACCACAAGACACTTTTGTACGATAGCAGCAGTTTGCAAAGGTGCATTGCAAGGCCAAGCTAGCATGCCAATCTTACGGAGGGGTCCTTGTGGGCTTGTACCACTGCAAACCAAGGCCAATGTGTGTTTCTCATCTTGGTCCTCGATAATTTCTCCAAGGATGACCAGCCACAGGTTACACGATTCTGCTTTACGGGCGCTCTTCAAGAGAAAGCGTGCTTCACCAAACGGTTCATCAGAGAATCCCGTTCCAAATAAGATATTCAATTCCTCCGTCTTCTGCCGGATCTCAGCCCCGATTACCCACGGCATGCAACCCCCACTCAACTGCCAGCAAAACAGTTTGATCATGTGATATAATCCTCAGGTATCGACATCACAAATTGACGTGATTTCGCTCGTTCGAATGTAACAAGGAACGGGTAAGCTTCCCTTTCTACAAAGTACAAGGATGTATCATCAGCTACCTTCCTAAAGGGACCGGATTTACACACTTGACACTCTCCATTCTTTTGGATCAAAATCTCCTGCTCTCGATCATCATCAGCGGGAAAATGCTTCAGGAACTCCTCAAATTTACGTTGCGCAGTCGCACGTCTCTCCTCTTCTGTTGGATTCTCCTCTTCAGCCCAAGTATTGTACAGAGGTTCGTACACGTTGGCCGGAAGCATATTGCAGCATTTGCAGAGTCCCACGCTCGAGTTTTTGAGTCGTATACGCCCATTCGCTCGCATTTTCGTGCTTTGACTCAAGCATCCCACTATGAAATACAGCCTCTTTGCAAGGATCATCTGCTGGAGCGTCCATGCCCTCTCAAACCATCGTGGAGAACGAAACGTCTGGTCCGCATCTTTTCCTTTCCAAAGCTCGTAGCCTTTCCCAATGCCGTGCATGACGACGTAGCAACCTTCGCTATTGCTGTAGTAAGATCCCATATGTGAAATCTCTGCCTCCTTCTCCAGTTGAGAAGTCTGATTGATGCAGAGCGAATCAAGCCAGATGTTTTGCACCCCATCCATGGCTAGCAAGTTGAGGAGCTTCATCAGATCAGCGTAGCAATCATGTCTCCTCAAATCGGCCAGCCTCCTTCCGTCGCACGAAAGAGCTTGACCAGTACAACGTAACTCTCGGGAATGGACATCACAAATCGAGGAGAGGCAGCCCTTTCCAGGGTAGGCTTCTCTTGCGACGAAGTAGACTGCTTCATGACCGGCAACCTTACTCACCAAGGGAAACGTCCCGCACTCGTTCCATCTGCATCTGTTTCAAACAATTCCTCCCCAACAAAAAGGCTTAGGAAATGCTGGAACTTATGCTGAGCAATCCTGCGTCTCTCTTCGTGCGTTGGCTTGTCCTGTCCAGGCCAGGTATTGCACAGAGGTTCGTACGTGTCGGCGGGAAGCATGCAGCATTTCCACAGTCCCACTCTAGATCGTTTGAGCCGTATGCGCGCATTGGCTAGCATTTTCGCACTTTTACAAGCCTTCCACTATGAAATACAACCCCTTTGGAAGGATTAATTCTACTAAACCATTGTGGAGAAGGAATCTCTTCCAATGCCATGCAGTATAACATGGCAACCTTTTCTATTGCAAGTAGGATCCCATAAGTGAATTTTGTCTTTTTCCCGTCTATGCACTTGATTAATGGAGAGTGCATCAATCCAAATCTTTTGAACCCCATCCACCGCTAGCAACTTCAACAATTCCATCAGCTCTACATACGACCGGCTAAATTCACTGAGATATTAGCGCATCGGAAGGCCTCCTCGTAAGCATAGGGTGAAGATTCCGAATACATACCCTTCCCAATCTCCTTGCTAAAGTTTCTGATACACTGACTCCTAGGGTGAGATATGACATAGAAATTCCACCCACTAGGTTCATCGAAATAGATTCCACTGTTGTTGCTGAGTCCGAAAGTGGCAACTATATTGACCACTCGCAAAGGCAATAGTTCCCTTTCCATTATGATCATCAAGATAAGAAGCTCGAAGGATACCGCATCACTTGCAATCAAAAATGTCCTGGAGGGGAAAAAGGAGGGAAATAATGTGGCTATTTTGGATGCTTTTCCCTTGAAAGAGCCTAATTTGGACATTTTTCCTATGATGCATGACATAATGATCCAAGGGAAAATGATGTTAAAGCGCATGGATCGACCTCTCCTATGGAACCTAATCTCCTCTAATGACAACACTAATCTAAGGTGGATGAATCCTAAGAGTGATCATGATCTATAACTCAAGTCAATTAAGTTCCAAGATAGATTAGCTTGGACTCATAAAAAGAATCTTGAGATAGTGCAAAGTGCTTGATTGATATTACTTCAAATGAACCTCCCTTTTATAGGTGAGGGTACTTACATCCATTTGCTTGCTCACATGTGGGGTATCTCCTCCATGCCATGTGGCAGCTTGCCCTTTACTCATACCTTTGCTCTACAAGTGCTCATGGCACCACAACTCTCAACACCTCTGCTTGGTGCCATGATCCTTTGGCTACTGCAAGGTGGTCAGATGTGAGTTACAAGATCAAATCCTCCCCTGGGTGCCTACATGGCTACTCTCAGGTGGTCAAGCTTGATTTAAAATATAGGTAAGGTTGGCAAGGTTTTTTTTTTTTTTCTCTCAATACATTCCATTGATGTCGCCTTTTGGCTCATGGCTTGATGACGACTCCACGTAGTTGACTTGCTGGTTCTTTAATCTACAATCTTCTTCCTTGTGTCCCAGCTTCTTGCAATGGTGACACTTTGGTTTGTTCTTCAATCTGCAGTCACTTTGATAGTGACCCATCCTTCCGTAATGGTAGCACTTCGTTGATGTTGTATTGAATAGTGCTTGTTCTTCATTATAGATGTTGCGTGTAGATGTCGATGTCGATGTCGATGTCGATGCCTTCAACTCTCTTTCTTTTTCAAGAAGAGAGGATACACATTCCTCAAACTTTGGATCTGGCAAATTCTACAAAGTGGTTGTCAGTGCACTGTACTCCGCAGGCATGCTTAAGGAGAATCGCAAGTGCATCTTTTTCCCCTAATTTTGTATTTATGCCTTCTAGTTGGGTCATAATGCTTTTGATTTTGTTGAAAAATTGTGCCATGGATTCATTGAAGCCCATGTGCATATCATAGAATTCAATCTTAAGATGGATTTCTTGGTTTTTGGCTTTTGCACCAAACACTGTGTTCAACTCATCCCATGCATCCTTGGCATGATCCTTGGAGTCTATATGATGAATTATGTTTGGACCCAAGTGCAAACCAATGAGTGATAGTGCCGCTTCGTCTTTTTCCTTCCAAGCATCATTTTGTGCAGTGGGTATTTCTTCTTTTATAGTCTTCCAAAGCTTTTGATGCATCAGGAGATATCTCATTTGTGTAGACCACGTGTGGAATACTTCCCCAGTGAACTTCTTAACAGTTGGGGTGCGTATTGCCATTGCAAAGGTCTTACCAATTGAAGATACTTTCAAATCTAGCAGTGTCTAATTGCATACAGAAAATCTAAGTTAACAAGTGCATAGAGCTCAAAAAACCGGTTATTTTTCCTTCTTGGAGCATGTGCAAAATCCTCCTGGATTGCAAGTTACACCTTGTCAAAGTTTTTGTGAAGAAGAGGGGCCTTGATGATGTGGCACAGGCATTCACATGTAGAATTCAAACTGTGCTTAACAGGGTACTATATGCTTAGGTGGCACTGTGGTGACCTATTACCCTAGTTTAGTTAACCCACAGTTACTTAAATTGTACCAAGGTTCAATTGACCTGAACAGTTAACTTAACCATAGTTAAAAAGTTACCACCTTATCTGCCACGTGGCATTTTGTGGTGAGACCTTGGAGAAGGAAGAAGGAAAACTTTGAGGTTGCAGAGGCGTGACGACGATGATGGAGATGTTGTGCGACGACGAAGGAGGATGATGGCACGTGGTCGGCTTTTCTCTGTCTATGGAGCAGCTCGTTCAGAAGCCAGCCTCTTTGGATGGTCTTTGTAGTGGATAAAAGAGAGGAGAAAGGAGAGGAAAAGAGAGGAGAAAAAGAGAGAAAAAGTGGGAATAAAAGAGAGGAGAAAGGAGAGGAAAACAGAGGAGAAAAAAAGAGAGGAGATAAGAGAGAAAAATTGCCACGAAAGAGAGGGAAAGAGAGGATAAAAGAGGGAAGGAAAGAGAGGCAAATATAGGAAAAGAGAGAAGAAAAGAGAGGCAAATCCTTTTCTTGGAAGTGGAAGTGAAAAGGGAAAGGAAAGAGAAAAGAGAAAGGAAAGGGAAGGGAAGGGAAGAGAAGAGAAGGGAAGGGAAGGGTCTAAAATTGTCCGGAACGTGTCTTTAGACGCGTCTGAAAAGCGCATCTATTTTTGTGTATAACAGCATGTCTACAGACGCTGCTATCTATTTTGAAAATAGAGTAGATGCGTCTATAGATGCGCTCATAGATGTGGTTTTAGATGTGCTCTCAGACGCATCTATAGACACGCTCCAACAGACAGACTATTCTAAAAACTCGAAATGGGCATGCACCCGACACAAAAGCGCAACACTGGTACCAAAAACATTCGTTTCTTGGATACGACAAAGGACGAATCCAAAGAGAGCAACTTTCAAAGAAGATCAACCGTAAAGAGACTTACCTTGGATATAGGTATGAAAGCTTCTTGTCCTTCTTCAAAGTTGCTTCTCTTTCTTCTCTTCCTTGTTCACCCTTTGCTTCTGTTTCTTCTCTTCCTTGTTCACCCTCTTCTCTTGTGTGCTTAGAGATGATTGTATAAGCCTGGAAGTAAGTGTGGGTGCCTGGAGATAAGTGTGGGTGCTTGGAACTGTGTCTGTTAATAGCAAAGCAAGCCGCGCAAAGCTTAAAGTATGTGACACAAAGCAAGCACGCTAAAAGTAGATTTGAAAACCACGTCTATTAGCGTGTCTATACACGCCTCTAAATATGCGTGTAATTCTACGTCTAAATACACGGAGCAGATGGAGTTTTAGATGTGTACCATAGAACAGACAGACGCGGTTTTAGACGCGGCATTAGACGCGCTACAGATTTTAAGATTAAATATTTGATACAAGAGCAAATTTTTTGGATTGTTTATTTTTAGGATGTCTTCATCTTCAACAAGTAGCTCCAGTGAGTATGAATCCCTCTTATCCACCGTCGCGAAATGTGGTTGGAGCAAAAAATCAAATGTATGTGTGATCGATGTCGAGAAAACATGTATTGTGCATGCAGGATTACACTTAATCACATCTCAAAGTATGGAGAATGGGATGCAACCGTAAACATGGTAAGTGTTAAAAAAATAAGGTTGATTGAGATACCTATGGGTGTTCATATGTTAGAGTTATGATCTCGTTTTAATTTCATACAAGATGCAATGCCACACCCATATATGTTACCCTATGCTCGTCATGAGGAGGCGAAACATCGACGATTTGAGGTGGGATCTTCAAGAAGGACCGTTACGGATGCATGGAGTGATGGTGATAGTAGCCCTCTGCCATTACCTCATGAAGCCGTGGAGGAGGAGGTGTTTGATGATATGGTGCGGGATTTATATGTCCATCAATCCGAAGGGAGGGATGATAGCATGGACTAGGATGATTCTTTTACCACAGCATCGACTCCACTGTTTGAGGGGTGCACATTCTCTGTTCTACGTGCCTCCCTTGAGTTACTAAACTTGCAAACCATTTATGGATGGAGCAATGCAAGTTTGAATGCATTACTCAAGTAAGCTTTAAAGTCTATTTTGCAAACACGGTGAATTATGCTAGTGGGTCAATTACTCGAATGCTTTTCCTCATTTATGGTCTTCACGTGCAAGCTATTGTGTAAAATGCTTCCAAGGGAGAATAAATTAGTGACCTCGAGAGATATGGCAAGGCAACATGTGACCTCACTTGGGGGATTAGATTACAAGTGCATCCATGCATGCGTCAATGATTGTGTTTTGTTTCGTGGACTACATAAGGATGCAAGAGAGTGTCCTACTTGTGGAGAGGCAAGATATAGAGAAGATCTCAAAACTTTGGACATGCCTCGTAAGGTTCTGCGACATTTTCCCATAATCCCTTGCATCCAATATATGTTCAAGTGCAAATCCATTGCAGAGCTCATGTCATGGCATTCCTCCCATCGATCAACCAATGGCAAGTGGAGAACTCCCGCAGACACTCCTGCATGGAAGCATATTGAAGACACATGGCCAAGCTTCAAGGAAGAACATAGGAGCTTGAGACTTGGATTGGGTCTGAACGGTTTTTGAACCCATTTGGTCTCAAAAGCACCTCTTACAGTGTATGGCCAGTGATATTGGTGAATTATAATCTTCCACCCTCTATGGAGATTAAGAAAGGACATGTTATGTTATCCCTTCTAATTCCAGGGAAACATAAAGTCAAAAATACTGATGTTTATTTGGAGCCTTTGATTGATGAGCTAGAGATACTTTGAAGAGGTATTGAGGTCCCTCATCATGAGACTTCAACTACAAAGCAATCTTGATGTGGACGATGCATGACTTTCCAGGCTATGGCGAGTGTTGAGGTAAGCATTGCACTTCTAATTATGAGTAGGCAAAGGATGTGGCACCCTAAACCCACCTTAAGCTCTTAATTGCATCTATTGTTCAGGTCTCACTACATCGGGTTACCATGCATGTCCTATTTGTGGTCCTTCACTTGTTGCCTCACAGGTAGACGCATTAAATAAGGTCATCTATGAGAATCACCATCGATTTCTCCCACCTGATCATCCTAGATATGTTGCCCCTTGGAATGAAGTCCTCCCACAATCACTCACTGTAGGAGATTGGATGAGAATTTGGGATGGTTCCACGACTCCTCAACCACTTCGCATGAGCCAGTAAGGGTTTGTAACTATTGTGTGCTATGTTGGCTGGAAATAAAGATTGCCCGCTAACACCAGCTTTTGTTTAGATACTCCATCTTTTATCATTTACCATATTGGTCCCACCTCAAGCTCAATCACCTGCTTGATCCCATGCATATCTTCAAGAATGTGGCATCTACCCTTTGGGAGCATTTGAATGGGACATGAGATTCTATAGGCATAAGGGAGGATCTGCATTCCACAGGGAGGATGCATGAAGCTTGGCCACAAGAGAGACCAAATGGGCGTGTTTTTTTACCTCGTGCACCGTGGAGGTTATCAAAGCTAGAGATGGCTATGGTGAAGCATGCTATTACTACAATTCGTACTCCCACTGGATGCATGAGGTGTTTGAAGGGGGCCTTTACAAAGAGCAAGAAAAGAGGTGTAGAGCAATTATATGGCTTGAAATCTCATGATTGACACAAGATGCTCCAAGTAAGTATTTTATGTGCATAATATCTTTTTCCTTTCAAATTTGTGAGTGAATTAGAAGCAACTAATCAACCACCTCCTCGTGTGTTCAGTTCATACCACCTACGAGCATTTCTCATAGTGCATCAAAGGACGTGAAGGATTATATTTACAAGATGGGCGAGCTTTTGAGGTACTTTACATGATACAAAATATGATGCGTATCAATGCTCCATGAAAGGTGTTCATATTGCTAATATGGTGTACTTTTTCATTTCTAGTATGTGAGCTCAAAGGAAATAGATCCCACCACGCTTGAGAATGCTCGAGTTATGTCAGTGGAGGTGTTTGTTTAGTGGAGGAGACATTTCCACGTTCTATTCTCACAAGCCAACTACATCTCATAGTGCATTTGGTGGATGAGATTGCTATATGCAGTACTATACATGCATGATGGTCGTTCTTCCTCGAGTGCTTCATGAAGACCTTGAAGGGCTTCGTGAGACAAAATGCAAGACCCGAAGGTAGCATGGCTGAGGGTTGGTTGGTACAAGAGTCACTTGTATATATTTCTGAGTTTCTTATTGATGTGGATAGCTCTCTCCCACGACTATGGAGAGATGATGAAGACCTAAGGATGACCTCTATTGTGCCTCAAGGGAAAGGATGCAACAAAGTAATAGACACAGAGTTGCTTAATAATATCATTCTCTATTGCATGCTTAATAGTGATGTGATGAAAAGATGGGTGACAAGATATGAGGATGCAAAGGCAAGAAGACAAGAAGAAAGGGCTCTCTTTCATACACACCACGGATCTCGTGTGCCATACCCTCAATATCTAAGAGCACTTCCAAAGGATATTCATGTGGATTGGCTACTTGACGAAATGGAGAAAGCAGAGAAAGACGAGGGGATGCATATCACAATGGAAGAATGGGAGTATGCTAGGGGATGCATGAGCAAGGTCGGTATATAGAATGTTATGCATAAGTAGGAGCTTTCAATAATTTAGATTGCTTATTTAATTGATTTTTTCTTGGTGTAGTGCACTATGTTCAATGCTATATGGTGTGAGGGCAACGATAAGAGAAACACACAAGATTGCGGCGTCATTGCCAGCTTTGAGGGAGCCAATCCCGGGGGATTCACAGGGGGAAATTTATGATATCACATGAGTGTACAATAGGGGGTTTTTTTGAAATGAGGCATAAGCTTATACATTAGGGGTGAGGGTCCTTTTTTTTCCCCAATATTGAATTTAAGCTAGGGGGACCATGTCATATTTAAGAAGGGGGGACATAATATAGGTTACCTTGGGTAACTAGTCCAAACAAGTTTGATTTTGTGTATGGTTTTAAATAGTTATAGGGAAAGTAACCTAAATTTGCTTATTGTGTAATCTAAATGCTTGAGAGAGAATGTAGATTTAAGGAAAGGGGGGGACATAATGGAATTTTGGTGGTATCTTATAAGCTTAAATAGGGGTGTTTTATCATCCTATGTGGATCTTAAATAGGGGGTTTTCTTGAAGTTCATGCACGCAGGTGACGTCCCCCTTTAATGAAGAGTGAATCCCTCGGGGAGCCAATGGAGCCATGGATGATTATTGTGGCATAATCCAAGATATTATTAAGCTTGACTTTCGACGCTTCTTTGTGTATGTCTTGGATGTAAAGTGGTTTAAGGACGTGGTGGAAAGAGGCCCTAATGCAATAATCAAACGCCATGCAAGTAGCTTTGTAACTATTGACTCCAACAAGTTTTGGCAAAGTAGGAAGGACACACTAGTACTACCGCAACAATGTGAACATGTACTGTGCACACATATAAAAATACTCGGTTTTAAATATTTGATACCTTCAATGCAAGAAAAATAACATGATTGTATTTGTGTTTGAATTAGGTTGTCTATCAACCAATGGTGGATATTAATAGATGGTGGCATGTCATACCTATTATGCCACGTTCCAAAGTGATGTATAGTACATTTACTAATATGGAGCGTATGGAGGATGATCATGGCCATGGAGGTGATGATGACCGTGAACGAGAGAGGAGGATGATCATGAGATAGGAGATACAGATATTGAGGCCATTACCCGTGAGGACGAGCCTACCATTGGTGATGCTGATTTCAATGAGCACATGAGTAGCACAAGTAGTAGTGGGTTGAATGTATTTGTAGATCTAAACACTTGTTTGGATTTTGAAGTAGATAGTTTGGCAAGTGTTGATCTCATTGAGGATGAGATTGAACCGTAGCCCATCATTGATATTGGCAAAGCTATTTTACATATTGTTTCATTCTCCTCACCTCACTTAATTCTTGTATATGTGGGCTTGCGAAAAAGCATTGATGTTTTTGTTAAAATTATGTGCTTTGGTAATCATGGGCAATGTTTGGAAAGCAGTGATGTATACCAAAATCTCACTTTCTGTATTCTCTGTTTTATGTCTAAATACGCATCTAATTCTTAGTATAGATGTGCTAATACACGCATAAATAGATGCACTGACAGATGCAGTGTTAGACGGGCCCGTATTTTCTCAGTGTAGACATGCTAATAGACATGTCAATACATGCACAAATAGATGAGCTGATAGACGTGCTATTAGACGTGCCCGTAATTTCTCTATTCAAGTAATGCCTATAGACGCACCCGCTATTTTGCGCATCTATCGAGCACGTCTATAGTTGCTTTGTGTTGTTGTGAGGGGAGGGGGGCATTAAATTAGTATCACACATGTGTGTGCATCTACATGCACATGTGATGCATGTGTTTATGCACATGATTACATGTATGTTTATACACCCCTTACCTATGTGTATGTGGCACTTACTCCCCACCTACTGATAACAAGTGAATAAAAATGGATTTGTATGATAAGTGTCAAAATGAAAAAATGATGCCACTAGTAAATGCGTAAACCACTTTTGCAAAATAGATATAAATAGTAAAAAATAAGACAGATCATAAAATGACTAGGGATTGTCCATGCTGAAGAATTATCCAATGGATGTGAATTAAGTGTATGGCACTACCGACCAAATGCTAGTTGGGAAGTCAAAGTGTGTATCTAGATTTAAAAATCCCATCAATAATTGAGCCATACAATTAATTCCATCAATTTGATAAAAAGAAAAAAAAAAGAAAAACATATAAGGACAAAATATTTGAGACATCTAAGTTAAAAAATAAAACAACTAGAGTTTGCAAAAATTTCAATCAAAATTAAGAAATTTTAATAATATTGAGTTTGACAAAAATAATATTGAAAAAAGACGTCAAGTCCTCAAGCAGCAGTCTAGCTTCTAAGGTCGGGGTGCACTTACCAACCACCATCCAAACAAACTAAGTGTTAGAACATCATAGTTATGTTTGGATAGACAAGTAATGCATGTATTTCCTCGGCTTATTATCGCTTTACCTAAGAATATAGACAACCATATGGATTCTTAATAATTTAAAAAAATTTAAGCCACAAATGAAGGTTTAAGTCACAAGTGGAGTAAGGAGCGAATGAGTGATTTCATGGGGGGTACATAAAAGAATAATCCATAGTTGGAAAAAAATACATGTGGGTGTGTGTGTGTGTGTGTGTGTGTGTGTAAGAAATAAGTGTATGTGTGTGAGATATATTTACTAATCAAAATTATTATTATTATTGTGTGAGTATATCAGCCTCAACATTCTTTTTCCTTGTAAGGTTGTAGCTACTCAACCCAACGACTAAGATATAAACATTGCAATGGGTAAGAATCCCATTGCAATGTTATCACTTTCAAGGTCCTCACAGGTTGGCCAAACATCCGAGCTGAGGATATCCTCCTATGTAAGGGGTCTGATGTGAAGCATTTTATACAAGGACTATTCATTATAAAGTCTAGGAACCCCTGTAGCAAATTTAAATGTGATAAGCTTCCACTTGTCGAGCATTCAATGAGGAAAATTTGCAATGGTTCCCTTCAACGCATTGGTTCTAGACAAAGCATTGAATGGCCGAGGTTGGCTCACGTCAACCATCTTTCAAAGAGTAGGACCAAGCTGAGAGTACAAAGAAGGCCATGTAGGTAAGAAATGATAAAGGTAAAGTCATTATCCAAAGTGGGTAAAGAAAAGGACATAGCCACCGGGTGAAAGCATGCTACGGTGTCTAAAAGAGTACTCTTTTTGGCAAAGGTTCTAGCATAGATATAGTAGTAAATTGTTTACTAAAATGCACTGACAGTTAGATTAGATTTCCACATATCGAGGAGTCCACGATCTACAATCTGCAATCCACTCTCAATCGAGGATGATTTCCTTGCACATCGAGGAATCCGCGATCTGCAATCTACTCTCAATCGACTCTCTTCTCTCTCGTGGAATCACTCACACATGTTTGAAACCATTGACAATCAACTCTCTTCTCTCTTGTGGAGTCCTATCTCTGTCCCTGTAATTATCTCCGCTCATCTTCACTAGAGGTCCATTTCTCTCTCTCTCCCATAGGTCCATTGCTCTCACTCTCCCCGGCTCTCTCCATTTTCGGTGCAAATTGGCTCTCCCCTTCTCTCTGGCATTCAAGCCCTCGTACTTTGGACCGTATGTTCTCTCTAGCGCAAAAACCAGTTATGTTTGAGTGACTATATAGCTCTCTCTCTCTCTCTAGAGCTCTCTCTCTTTCTCTCTCTCTCTCAGGATGACTTTCTCGTACAGTAAGATTGAGCATGCATGTTTTGACGTATTGTCTTCTTGTGTCATTCATTAATTTATGATTTACCATTGAAATATAGTTGTGCATGTTGAGAGTTCATGCTCAACATCATGTGATCATGTGTGCATAGCACCATCACGTGATCATATGTGCATAGCACTAACCTTATAGAGTGCTATAAAGGAAAGGGTTAGCTTCCCTAACCCTAACCCTAAAAGGGTTTGTATATATTCTATTTTTTCAACTAATTCTAGTGTACCGTTAGTCATTTGTGGTGTGCTCTCTAGCTGTGCCCTCTCTCCTCATCTCCACTCTTCTCCTCTCCCCTCTTCATATTTTGTCATGGTATCAGAGCTTGGTTCTGCCTTCCGTTGAGGCGCCATCCTTCTTGTGAGAGTGATTGAGAGATTGAGAGATTGAGAGAGATTGAGTGTTCCATTCTCTTCCATTGAGAGAAAATTCCGTCCATCGGAAGAAGATTTCCGTCATTTGTTCTTGAGAGATTTCCGTCATTTGAGAGAGTTATTCATTCCGTTCATTCTTTGTGAGGACTTCCATTATGAGTGAGAGAGAGATTGTCCATCCATTATCTTTGTGAGAAAGATAGGGAGAGTTCCGTGAGGTTGAGATTTGGAGGAGGAAATCTTGTCTTTGAGAGAAAAAGAGAGTTGTTGATGGAAAGAAAAGCCAGGGAGTAAGAGTCTTTTTTTCAGAGTTTGAGGACTGGAGAGGGACATACTACAGCTCCACTGCAAACGACGAACCTTTGAGCTTGAGCTTCCTCAAATGGATACAGTTTCGGCCGACTAAAAAGAGAGCCGTGTCAGTGATGCTAGCAGTCTTCCTGTCGCATCTGAGAGCAAGCTTGGTGACATGGTCGAATCGAGTGAAGAGGGCTGGCAGATGCGAAACAATCTCAGCGTGCGCAAGGAGGGAAAGGCGTTGGCGTCCCTGCCCCTCCACCGAGTGCCAGCGTTTGCATACAAGAGAGCACTGATTGCGATCAGTGGCGCACATCTTTTGAAAGATGCAAGCTAAACACTCATCGGGGAGCAAAGCCGTATAGTCTGCAACACCTTCAGGCATGTCAAGCTCTTCTTGTTCCGAAGAAGCATGAAGGTTGCGATCAAGCTACGCATTTTACGAATTTGACGGAAGTCATGAGAGTGTGTTGGATAACCGCTCACACCTCGACCAACGATCTCTTGCGACTCAAAGCAACGACCATGGTTCATCTACGGGCCTCCCAAATCTCCAAGCGCACCTGACTTTGCATTTCAGTCGCTAGCAGCAGCTCCTTCACGCAGCGTCTCCAGCAATCAGCGCCTCTGTGGCACCTCCACAAACAGCGACCTCACAAGAGCTCTCCACGGCCGCCATTCATAGCTCCACGGCCGCCATTCATAGCTTCACGGCCGCCATAGCCTTCTACAGCGCCCTCGTCTCCCAACTCCTCTCGCTACGAACAGCTCCCACGAACTCCGGCGACCTCCTTCGTGCAGCGCTCCAAGCCTCTTCGTCGAGCGACGCCTCCTACAACGCCTCGAACGGCGGCTTCTTCAACCCAGCTCCATTGACGGCTCATTCGAAGAAGAAGACGGAATCTTTGAGATTCCGTCAGAATCTCAAAGATTTCGATCGGCCTCCTTGTGACACGTGGCCCTTATCCATCTGCCACGTCATCAGACAATCTTATCTGCCATGTCACCATCAGAGCCACGTCATCAGCGCCACGTAAGCAGTCCACGTCATTCTGCCACGTCACCTGCCACGTCACCTCTGCCACGTCAGCTGCCACGTCATTACTGCCACGTCAGCACTGCCACGTCATCAGGCCACGTCATCTGCCACGTCACTTGTGCCATGTCATCTGTGCCACGTCATCTGTGCCACGTCATCATTGCCACGTCATTAGTGCCACGTCATCAGTGACACCTCAGCACTGCCACCTCAGCACAGAGCTTCACTGGCACACCTCTTGCTAAGCACAGTGCCACATCATCACTGCATGTGACTCACAGTGACACATCATCATTGAGCACCATTTGCACTCCTTTTGCCCCTCCACCTAGATCAAGTCATATCTCTTGATCCAGGAAGAATTTGAGGGTGCTCCAAAAAGGAAAGTCGCTCGATTTTTCGTGCTCTACGCGCTCGTTACATCACGCGCACATTTCGGCGCAAGTTACACTCACATTTAAGCCTCGCCGACAAAACCACTTCCTTCACGCACATTTGCCTCTACATCGACGCATCTGACCCAGCACTTAAAAAGAACAAAGGAAAAGGAATTATTTGCTGTTCTTTCATCAATCGACGGTTGGTTTAGATCTAGATCAGAGTAGACTAGATCGCCATAGAGGGGACGCTTTGAATTCCCCAAGTTGCCAATCTAAGCCATGCCCGAAATTCCCGACTAGTACCTACTCGGAGTCAGTCCATACGCTCACATCCGATTTCACATCATTGCATTACCTGAAACCATACGTTCATCAGTTCAGTGAGCAGACTTCAGAGTTCAGAGGCATTGCAGATTGATTCAGTGGGCAGATAGCACTTGATTTCACACACACATGCCACCATTGTAAAGCCTATTTGGCTATCTCACGGCATCGTGCACATCATTTTTTCAGCCTTGTAAAGCCTCTTGGCTATTCCCGGCATCATTGCCACAAGCCTTGTAACACAGGTCAGATCTTATTTACTGCAGTTCTATCTTCACCGACGGTACAGAGATTTCACTTGGCATCTTCACTGTATTTGCAGTTGATTCATACAGAGTTTTCCAGGACACTTCTTGAGTACATTGTTTGCACCATGTCGACTAGCAACCTCAATCTGGAGGCATCTGCTAAGTTAGACAACTCCAATTACGGTACATGGAAATACCGAATGGAGACCATTCTTGTGCTTCAGGACAAATGGGAGTATGTTGATGGATCCATACCTAGACCATTGGCCGATCCAGCCACCAGTAGCTCTACTCCATCTGATGTCACAGCACCAGCAACGGGATCTACATCGGGATCTACATCTACACAAACAGTTTCCGCATCAGTAGCAGATCCTGCCATTGCCCGAGCTCAAGCAGAATGGGATAAGAAAGATAAGTATGCCTATCACCTGATCAAGCAGAATGTGCAAGATGTCATGCTAGGACAGCTCAACACAGTCAAGACATCAAAAGAAGCATGGGATATGTTCGCAGCTCTCTACGAGTCCAAGAACACATCCAGGATTCTCACCTTGAGAAACCAGATCAACCAGAGTTTCCGCAACAGCAGTGAAACCGGTCATGCTTATGTACTCCGCATCAAAGACTACAACAATCAACTTGCAGCAGCAGGAGAGACTATGAATCCCGCAGAAATGGTTCAAGTAATCCTGAATGGACTAGGAGAAGGATATGAGAATCTGGTCCAGAGTATTGCCATCCAACAGCAAATTCCAACACTGGAAGAACTTCAGTCAGTTCTACTTGGTGAAGAACTCAGGACTCAGGCCATTCAAGCACGTAAAGGTCATTCTAATGATCAGGCATTCACAGCTTCAGACAGAAGCAGAGGCAAAGGCAGAAACAGAGGTAGATCATATCAGAAAAGTGGTCAAAATCAAAGTCAGAATCAGCATCAGCAGCATCCTCAGCAACATCAAAATCAGCAAAGAGGAAATCATTCCAACAGAGGAAGATTCCAAGGACGAGGGAATGCATCCACCAATGTGTCAAACATTCAATGCAACTATTGTCACAAGTTTGGACACTATGAAAGAGATTGCCGCAAGAAGCAGTATGACCAAGGCGGTCAATCCAGCAGTAATCGAGGGAATTCCCGAGGAAGAGGAAATCATCGTGGTGGACATTCTAGTCATAGTCATTTTGCAAATGAACATGGAAATATGTTTCTTGCAAGTGAGGAATTGCATCAGACTGATACAATGCACCAAGACACTGATTTCAATCCCAAAGAGGATTTCAGCTATCAAGTCGACCAAGTGGAACAGGATCCTTGGTACATCGACAGCGGTGCATCATCTCATATGACAAATCATCAGGAATGGTTCACAGAAATGAAGCCATTAGAAGGTCAAAAGAATGTCATCTATACAGCAGACAATACACCGAATCCGGTTCAAGGGACAGGAGTTATCCCTATGAACAATTTCACTGGTACAAAAGGATTAGTCAAAGATGTGCTCTATGTTCCGAAGCTCAGCAAGAATCTTTTGTCAGTAGGTCAAATGACGGAACACAACTACAAAGTCATCTTCGACGGTGATGAATGCACTATCAGAGACAAATCCAAAAGAGGTCAGCTAGTAGCAAAAGGTGTCAAGGAAGGACGCTTATACAGGATGCTAGCTACAGTACCAGATAAGCATGCCATGTCAGCTCAAATGCAACAGATGCCACTATCTGCAAAATGGCACAAGAGATATGGTCATGTCAACTTCAAGTACTTGTTAGATCTAAGGAATCAAAATATGGCAATTGGGATTCCGAAGCTACAGTTTCTTGGAAAGGTTTGTGAAGCATGCTGCTTCGGCAAACAAAAGCGAACCAACTTTGTCAGAAGTACCTCTCGTGCACGAGGTATTCTTGATTTAATTCATACAGATGTATGGGGTTATGCCCAGACCCGCAGCATCAATGGTTCACTTTATTACTTGACCTTCATCGACGACTACAGCAGATATTGTTGGGTCTACTTTCTGAAAGAAAAATCTGAAGTGTTTGCCAGATTTCAAGAATTTAAAGCCATGGTAGAAAACCAAACAGGCAGAAAGATCAAGGTCATGAGATCAGACAGAGGAGGTGAATACATGTCTTCAGCCTTCATGAACTTTTGCAAAACTCACGGCATTCGAAGACAATTCACATGTGCAGATACTCCTCAGCAAAATGCAATAGCTGAAAGGAAGAATGGGACTTTAGCAGACAGTGCTAGAGCAATGCTTAGTGAAAAGCATCTTCCGAATCAGTATTGGGCAGAAGCAATAGCTACAGCTAACTACTTGCTTAATCGGCTTCCTACCAAACCGATACAAGGAATGACTCCTTATGAAGCATTCACTGGACACAAGCCACGCATTGGGCATCTCCGAAGTGCCACACCATGAAGGAAACTCGCTCAATGCACTGCCACAACATTGCTCGGAAAGGAACATGAGACACTTGACATTAACAGTTGTGCGACATTTCAAGCATACCACAAAGAAGTTGGACTTGAGAATGAAGGATGACATTTTGTCTAAGGTTATAAAACATCTAGATATGCAATAGATTATTGATGAGACAAATTTTCAAAGCCAGTCCATATCAATGGCAATAGTTGATAATCTAAAGACCATTGAATCTTGTGAAAAGAGTAGAAAGTGCTGATAAGTTAGTTGCGAAGAGAGCAGCTCTCCACATGATTGCTAACACTTCAGCATTTAAAAAATATAGTGATAGCAAAGTAGCTAAAGCCCTTAGAATTCAAGCATGGAATCTGAAGAAACGTCACGTGGACATAAAACAAGCTTCCCTCAAATGGGCAGATGGAGGTCGAAAGCATAGACAAGATTACTTAAGTTGTGAGGTTGTTCAATGTGTTGTCCAGTTTCGGAAAGACAACACTAGGGTTTCCCCAAACAAGAAGGATGTTTGTAGGCATAGGCTTGGCCCAAAAAAGTATGCAATACATCCCACCCATTTCTTAGAGCTCACAGAGGTGCATCTTCCTTCTTTCAATGAAGCCCAAGTTACACACTATTATTTGGTACTCTTTACAACTATTTAGTATTGTCAGGGATAATATTAGTATTGTTCAAATGTTAAAGCTAACATTTAACACTGTAACAGACTCTATATGAAGTGAATTTAGCATTTAATCATAGAATCACAGTACTAAATACTACACCGGGGACTTAATATGTTTATAGTATAGACCATATTTTAGAAATCAGTCCTAGGAATAAATTAGATAGGACAAAATAGTATTGTTTTCTCTTTTAAGTCAGTTATTATGACTAAATAGAATACTCGTTATGACTAAATAGTACTACTTAGTGTTAATTAGTAGTGTGTGATGTTTGAAATTGTTTGTATTAGAGAAGGACTTCGAGCGTAATCATTCTCTCCTTGCACTAACCCTAAAACTAGTTCTATTTAGTACTATCTAGTACTATCTCTTGCACTAACCCTACTACTAGTACTATATAGTATTGTTTAGATATTGTTCTCTTCCTTGCCTTAACTCTTCTATTAGTACTATCAGTTCTATTTAGTATTATTTTGCAGTATTTAAGCACTTTTTAGTACTATGTAGCACTTAGTAACATTTTAGCACTGATAAGTACTATTTACTAAGTACTATTTAAGACTCAATAATTCTTAGCGCTTAGTAATATTAGCACTTAGTAAGTACTCTTCAATACTATCTAGCACTTAGTAATATTAGCACTTACTATTCAATACTAATAGTACTATAAAGGACCTAGTAATATCACACTTACCATCTAGCACTTGTTATTTAGTACTAATAGTACTACAGATCAAGCATTTACTATTTAGTAATATTAACACTTGCTATCCAGTGCTTACTAATATTAACACTTCCTATTTAGTACTATCTGGCACTTACTATTTAGTACTATCCAGCACTGGTGATATTAGCGCTTACTAATATTACCACTTGATATTTAGTACTAATAGTACTATCTAGCACCTAGTAAAATTAGCACTTAGCACTATATAGTACTTAGTAATATTAGCACTTACTAATAGTACTAAACTAGCAATTAGTAATATTCGCACTTAGTACTATCTAGCATTTAGTAAATTATTTAGCACTTAGTACTATGTAAACATATTTAGTACTATCTAGCATTTACTATTTAGTATTTAGTACTATCTAGAATCTACAACAATACTTAGCATCTAGTACTATTTAGCATTTAGTACTATCTAGCACTTACTGATATTTGACACTACTAGTAACAGTTAAGACTTAGTAATTGGGTGATAGAAAATAGAAAAATAATGATGGCACTCTAAGTTTTAAATAACTTATAGTTTTTTTGTTTGTTGTCTAGGTTTAAATAATATTGATTGTTGATGATTGATTTTGCAGGCAGAATCCGTCCTTAATTTCAACGAGGAGCATCCTTCCATAGATATTCCAAGGTTTTCATTCTTTTCAGAAATTGAAGCCCTATTTCATTAAAAAATTGAAGGAAAGCAATACTTGTTGTTGTATTTACCATACAAGAATAGACTTGTTCCGACTAGTAGTGAATTCCATGAGGCAGAATAGCACATTGTTGCATGGAGATATGTGTGATTGCTTATGCAATATTTGTAGGCCCTAAGGGGAGGACACGTGTGTTGCCCACACTAGCAGTTGTTCATATGTGTCAAAAATGTAGCATTCACCAGTATGTCCAAAGGAAGAGGATGCTGAATGGCACAAGCTTGAATGCTTATTGCGCAAATGTGACAAGTGCCCACAACCGTTGTTTTGCTCATGTGAGTTGGATGATGCAAATGGTGCATTGATAGGATGGAGTATGTATGAATATGTCACCGAGGATACAGGAAAAGGTGATGCAAAGAAAAGAATAAAATTCTTATACAAGGAAACTCCTCCATCCATCATCATCCCTCAATACTTGCAACACTTAAATGTGTTTATCACTCACAACTTTCGTAGTTACTGGCAACACTCTCAATTCAAAGAGTGCACTACAAATTTTCTTGATGATGTGGTGCTTTTAGTTGTTGACTTTGCAGAGAACTATACATTCAAAGTGCAGAATTAGGTTCAATCAATGCATTGGCATAATGACCAAGTGATCATCTTGGTTCATATTTGCTATTGGAAGGAGAGAGCGAGATAAAAAAGCAATCCATGTTTTACACTTCAGATGACAAAAAACTACATGACACACTATTTGTGTAGCATTTCTTTGTGCTCCACCATCAATGGTTGGTGTCTAAAGGCTTGAAGTTTAAAAGACATTGGGTTTGGTCAAATGGGGTAGCATCTTAGTTTAAGGCCACTTGCCCATTTTACTTTGTTGCAAGGTAAGACATTGGACACTACCCCCTTATTTTCTACATCACGTTGAAGATGTTGCATATTTTAAAATGCAATATATTTGTTGTTTGTTATGCTAGGTATTGCTCTTTTACTAGCATTTGGATGATGTGGAACTTTTTCAAAAGTGGTCATGGCAAGGGAGAACATGATGGGTCTAGTGCAGTCATAAAGCATGCACTAACCAGTGAGCAATTGGATGTAAATGGTGCAAAGCTATAAAATCCATACGATGTTGTGGAATGGTTGGCATGGAAGATGGGAGATGATTCTAAACAAAGGCTCTTCATTGAAGTAAAGGTTGGTGATGTTGATAGGTCTAAAGCATGGAACTGCTAGACCATCAAAGGAAGTCGTTTAACACACTGCATATTGGGTTTTAGTAACAAAGATCCCACACAAGCCCTATTTAGACATTTGTCATGCTTTTGTTCATTCTACATGGATGAAACATGGGATAAGTGTACCAATTTATCTCATGCAAGTCCATGGACCTTGAACAATTGGAGCCCATCAATGGACAGACTACATCAGACATGGAGAAGAAAATTTGTAACATATGCAATGAATAGAGACCAACTGGCTAACATGCTTCAGATGGGTGACCATTTTGTAGTACTATGGTCCCTTACAATGAAGATAATGCGGATTATTATGTGGTGCTATGCTCAAAATAAAAAACAGTCCTCATAGAGCAAGAGGCGGCAGATGGTTGGGGTAATGTCTTCAACATTGGGGATCAAGTGGTTTCTGCAATCTTTAATGCAAAACTCCCAAAATGCAAAAGCAATTATGCATTACTAAAAGATGCACCTCCTGCTATAGTGCATGCTGATGCGGTGTTGGCAATAAAGTTTCAAATGTTGCAAGCAAAGCACAAGGTTAAAGGCCAGAGAACGGTGTATCGTGTACCCAGGAGGTGCACGAATGAATCTTGGCAAATATTTCTCTATAAGAACTATTGCTGAGCATGTTTTTTTGCAATGGCTCTTACATATTTTTGTGCGCGTTTTGTATTTTTAGCTATCCCTTTGGGGACTACTTTTTGTAATACAAAGGCATCTTGTTTCCGCAGTGAGGAACTTTAACAATTTTTAGTACTATTAGTCATTAGGGGAGAATTGGGGTCTCAAAAGGGCCTCATAAGGAATGGATTAGGGAATGCTTAGTGGGCTAATGCAAGGGGCTTGGAGGGTCCCAAAGAGGCCTAACCAGCCCAACCTAGGTGGGTTAACTCCACATTTGAGCCCACCTCTCCCCCTATCTTCAATGAGGGGAGGGGGCCACTTTTTGAAATTTGAATTTCAAATTTCAAATCTCCCTTCCTCCCTCTCTCTCTCTCTCTCCCTCCCTCCATCTCTCTCCCTCCCTCCCTACCTCCCTCCCTCCTCCTCCTCCCTCTCCCTCTCCCTCTCCCTCTCCCTCCCTCCCCCTCCCTCCTCCTCTCCCCTCCTCCGCCGTCTTGCTCCTCCTCCTCCCTCCTCCCTCTCCCCTCCTCCTCCTTTTGGCTCCTCCTCCCTCCTTCCTCTCCCCTCCTTCTCTAGCCGCCCAAGATCCCTCTCCTCTGCTCCTCCCTCCTGCAGAATCTCTCCCCTCCTCCTCCCTCTTGTACATCTCTCCCCTCCTCCTCCCTTCTACAGTAGCTCCTTCCCTCCCTTCTACACCTGTCGCCCTACTCTTCTCCTCCTCTTCCTCTTGCCCTCATCTGCTTCTCCTCCTCCCTCTTCCTTGCTACTCTCTCCCTCTCATTGCTCCATCTTTGCCAGCTCTCCCCTACATTTTAACCTGCATTACTGATACCTCTCTTTAAGTACTCATGGCACCATTCGAGGACATATCCAACAAGTACCGTGTGAATCTACAACTGGAGGCAGAATATGCAAGCACACATTCTTTGGGATCTAGTGGAACTCCTCAAAGTGTGCTCCATAGTCTTCGATTGCAAGGGAAGAAGCATCTTGACCTTTGGGTGGATGGAAACTTGTATCCTTTAGACCCTGCCACCCAAAAGAGTCCTCCTTTTCATACAATGCATGATGTTGTTCGGTTTGTTGGCAAGGGACATGCTAGATTGATTGGTTATTGCAATCGACTGAACCATTCTCAGACATTGGCTATGCAAGCAAGCGAGGTGTAGAGAGCCCAAGTAGAAGAACTTGCACATTTGGGAAATATTACTATTGTGGCAATGGATAATATGTTGAGATATCGAGTTCCACTCGCGATATGCCAGGGTGACCATTGTGCATTTATGTCACCGACTTGTTAGCTACAGATGCGGTTGGTACACCGCCCACGAATAATAGCTGGATGACAACTATCCTTATCTACTCTAGTTTGTGGCTCAGTTAGTATGCCACCTTAGTTAGTTGAGTTTGGTTTGAGACCCACATATAGGGTTCTTCTATTTTCTCTGTACTAGAGTTCTTTTGGCTTTCACAACTAAGAAGAGGAAAACTATTTTCAGCCTCCACCTTTGTGTGTATTCCCCCGTTTGTGCTTGGTACTAGAGTTCTTTTGGCTTTCACAACTAAGAAGAGGAAAACTGTTTTCAGCCTCCACCTTTGTGTGTATTCCCCCATTTGTGCTTGTGAGAAAGCCTCAAATGAGACTCCTTCCCTCTCTCCCACTATCATCACATGGTATCAGAGCCTTGTTCGTGCTAAGGAGCTCAAGAAAGCAAACCAAGTTCGTGGTGTCTTGGTAAGAGGACCAGTGTTGCTTTCCTATTTTGAGTTTGGGAGAAAATCTCTGCAGGTAGCACAGCCAGAAGTGCAAGAGTGCATTGTCTCAGATTGAGACGCCCTTCGCGGTGTGGCGAGAGCGCAGTATATGCTGTGGGGCCATTTCGGGGCCCGTTTTAAAGGCGGAAGTTTGTCGCAGGCACTCAAAAAAAGGCCCTGTTTTTGCCATGCGACCACTGCTCGGCTGGTCAGTGAAAAGTTACCGCAGAAATTGCATGAAAGGATGTGTTGCAAGGGTGCAACACATCGACATAGCAAAGGACATGTACTTGCCTCCACCGATCAATCAAGCTATGATATCATCACATTTTAAGCTCTACTACTTTGTATGTACCTCTTTACAATGTGAATTGTAGTGACTCTATTTGAAAATCTTTGTATATCCTCAGACCTTGAGTAGTGATTTCTGATAGAGATTACAAAGGTTCACTGCCATTATGAAGATGTGGATAAGCAAATGCATGCTAGAGAGAATTCTTCTTCTTTACAAAAGATGAATGTATACTAGTATAAGCAACCTACATTGTTTCGAGGAAGACAAGACACTATGGCCGTCTTCAAGGCATTCCACAACCACAACTCCAAGCCATAGATTGTGGTGGACACGAGAACAATGCAATCCTATTGGGAGAATATTTCATATGATGTGGGCATGGCCATAAAGTTCACATTTGACTTGAATTGGGCAAGGTTGTGTTGGTTCGTGCCACATCGTAATTTTTATTTTTGTTTCAAATTATCTGACTGCATAGATTAAATACTATGTGCTCACAAAATTCACAACCACCATTTTATTTGGCTTTTTAGTACAAGAGGTGAAACAAAACACATTTGTGTCTGCCTTGACTCAAACAATGATGACAACATAAAAATATATTTACCCATTGAGCTTAATGGGTTAGATGTCAAGAACGTGAACTCACATCACAGTGGAGTCTAAGGGATGTCCAAGAGCACTTGTTGGTCATGAAGAATAATATGTCGAAGTCTTTTAACTTCACCTTGAATGGCGAAATAGTGCATAAGCTAGTTGAAAAGTTCATGTCCAATGTCAATTCATCCTCCTATAAAATCAAAGATAGTAAAATATATGTTTAACTGAGGATAAGGTCTTTTGTATCTGCTTAGGAGGCTAAAATGTTCTAAAGAATTAGGTGTACTTTACTTTGTCTTGATTTTGTCGTTTAATGTCTTATATACTTACCTTCATAAGATTAAAATATATCCAATCTTACAAATTAAACTATTTTTAAGCAAGCAAAAGAACAAAGAAAAGAATGAGTAAATGAGAAAACAAAAAATAGAAGATAACTTAATAAGCAAAGCTACAATTCTGTTATGATTGGCACCTAAGCATAAGCTGCCGTCTAGGTTCCAAAATATTCCAAAATATCTTGAGATAAGCATTATATCTTAATTGTTGTAAACTCTTGAGGTGAGAATTTATTTTCTAATTATTATTTTAAGAGTTTTTTACTATATAACGATGTAAGAGCCACTTGTTGCTTACTTTCAATCTTCTTTAACTAGAATTATCCTAATCATGTGAGAGATGGTGTCACGACATTATCCATGGATTTACCAGGAGCAACATATCGTGAGTTCATCTCACCAACCTCGTATGTTGATAGGTAGACTAATCTTTTTCCTCTCTTTTATAAGACCCTAGATGTCTCACAAAGTACATGTAAGATTTTATTAAGGATTTTGTATATCGAGCTAGATGGAAGTCCTCTACCTATGGACTTGCTACAACATATACCACATCGAAAGAAGATTAAACCTCTCACACAAGATAGGATGTAGTGGAGAGGACTATCTACATTGGACAAGATAAAGGTGCGGGGCAAGATGCTCGTGTGGTGGTAAGGAATTGCAAATCCCTTCTTTAAGTTTCTCATTTGTGTTTTAGGTATTATTACAATGTAATGATTGAACTATTACAAGCTGCCTTTAAGATTGATGAGTTTCTCTCTCGAAGGAGCCACAATCGCAAAACCTTTGGTTGGGATCACTCATTGACATACTACATCAATCGTACACCTAGGCATACAATGTAAGGCCTTGTCACAAGTGATTTGATCTCCCAACATTCCTCAAATACTGATAAAGTGATTTTAATCACCACCTAGTTGTCCTCAATGTGTTTGCCACATACATGGCATGGCACTCACGACAATAGCGATGTTAGTTGCTACTAAAGACTTGCTATTGTTGCCAAATTTAGATCTAGAAGACTCCTCACGATTTTAAAGTCCCTATTCTAGATGTTGTAGAGCAAACCCTTTCTTATATATTACTATTGTCATTGTTCAATGCCAAGTTTGAATTATTAGTCTCACATGTGTGTGTGTGTGTTGGAGGGGGAGGCATTAAATTAGTCTCATGTGTGTGTGGGGGGGGGAGGGGAGGGTGGGACATTAAATTAGTCTCGTGTGTGTGTGTGTGTGTTCACTTAAAAGTGTGTGCATGAGTGTGTGCATCTACATGCACATGTGATGCATGTGTTTATGCATATGGTTTCATGTAATATGTTTATACACCCCTTACCTATGTGTATGTGGAACTCACTCCCCACCTACTGATAACAAGTGAATAAAAGTGGATTTGTATGATGTGTCAAAATGAAAAAATGATGTCACTAAGTAAATGCGTAAACCACTTTTGCAAAATAGATATAAATAGTAAAAAATAAGGCAGATTACAAAATGACTAGGGATTATCCATGCTAAAGAATTATCCAATGGATGTGAAGTAACTGTATGGCACTAGCCTAACCAAATTCTACTTGGGAAATCAAAGTGTGTAGATTTTAAAATCCCATCAATAATTGAGTCATACAATTAATTCCATCAATTGGATAAAAAGAAAAAAAAGGGAAACATATAAGAAGAAAATATTTGAGACATCTAAGTTCAAAAATGAAACAACTAGAGTTTACAAAAATTTCGATCAAAATTAAGAATTTTGAATAATATTGACTTTGACAAAAATAATATTGTAAAAAGATGTCGAATGCTGAAGCAGTCCAGCTTTTGAGGTCGGGGTCCACTTACTAGCTACCATCCAAACAAACTAAGTGTTTTTTTTTTAACAAAGACAATGAACTTCTATTAATGCTTAAAATCCAACCATACAAATCGGCAAAACTAAAAAGGAGCCAATCTAGCCAAAAATTAAAAAAAGGCTGAAAGAAAACCTACTTGTTGCCAAAGATCCCAGCTCACTACCTAGGGATTCTCTGTAACAGGGGCTAACAACCACGGTGGTGGACTATACAGCTAGCAAATCCCTCACGGCATGAGATCATGAAATACACCTACATGCCAAGCCTTGCAGAAACGTGCCCGCCTATCGTCGGTAGCTCAAGAACGTGGAACACTGTGCTCCCAAATGGATTGCAACATATAAATGATATCTTACCAAAGGGCAATCAGCGTATCCATCGGAGGAACAAGGTGCTATCCCATGACCCGGTTGCAACGGGCCACCTAGATGTTCCAGCAGGCCGTGATGCTAGCCATTGTCTCCCAGACACTATCCTCTCTCGACTGAGGGGGATGGTGAGAATGGGGGGGAGTAGCCAAGTGAAGCTCAATGCTGTGAATGCTCTGACCCTATATCCGGTAAGCTGGCGAGACCGTGTCTATGGAGAAGGCATGGCCCCCCTCTGTAAGCCAAGCTGCCATACCCCACGTGAAATCTCTCTGTGTGCTCTGAAGCCATGCCACAATCCGAAGCGCTCCGAGCCAGATCCTTTGAGTTGCTAGGCAACTCCATAAGCAGTGAGGAATAGTCTCCATAGCTCTGACTGTACATATGTGGAAGCTGCCATCCACCCACATTTGCTCAAGCCACGGGCCCACTAGGAGACCTCCATGTGTGACCATCCAGAAGAAATAGGATATCTTCCATGGATGTAAGCTAGACCATAGGCGGGCCCAAAATCTGGATATAACCTCCTCGGGCACCTACTATGCACTCCAGTGTCTCTCGTGAAGGGATCCAAGCCATTGCATCCATCTGGAGGTGATGTCCTATCTGCATGGTGTACGAGAAGAAAGGAACCTCACATTTGCTCTTTGAGAGACCTGCTCTAGCTGGCCATAACCACTCTCTAGGGTCCCACTGTATCTCGTTGAGAGGGCGACCCTCCCATAACCATAGTCTCCAACGAGGGGCATCTAGGTTTGTGATGCAAGAAGGGTCGATCGACCACTACTCTAACCCTCTACCAACCAACCTGGCCTAACACCCCCTCCATCTCCTAATCCCCTGTGATCTAGGGCTGCAGTAGTTCGTGCCCGATCCCACATCATAGAACTGTGCGCTCATGGGGGTTGGTGACTACGAGCGCAACTAAATCCTCAGAGGTACACGCATCCTAGAGAACTGTCCTAGCTAGTGTGCTAGAGTGAAAACTTGTAGTCCCTCCCTCCAAGAGTTCAGAATAGCTGCCTCTATCTCCACCATCTTCTGGCCAGCCCTTCTCAGATGAGAAAGGACCTCCAATCGTGCCTCTACCTCTGCTGGGAGTCTAGACCATGTCTGCAGGGGGCGAGTGCGGGCCAATATCCTACTCTACCCAGCAATGTGTAGCCACTGCCCTAGCATCAAACCATCCTAGTCTCAGACCTTCGAATGCCAGATAAGCAGTTGGCATGCAAACTCCTCTGCATACTAGGGGCTAACACGGATGAGACCTCTTGAGATCTGCAGTAGAGCCTCAAGAGACTCCGCATCAAGGGTGAGCCCTTCCCCATAAGAGGGGAATCCGAAAAGATCCACTAGTGGGATGGCTGCCACTGGCCACCTGTGCAGGGGGTGTTCCTCAAGAGATCGCACTATAGGAGAAATTTCCAGGGCTCCATGCCTGGAGTGAGACCCCTGACTATCAACTTGCCCAATAGGGCTCTACTCTGCATCTTTGGATCTATAATACCCAGGCCTCCTTGTGCCTATGGTAGTATCACTGTCTGCCATGCAACTCTAGCTCTGGTGTTGCAAGTGCCATCTATCTTGCCCAAAGGAAGTTACAGACCAAGAGTCTCAACTATCCCATGCAACCCCTGTGAAAACACCAACAACAAGCTATGTACCAAGCTGTGGCCAACACGACCTGGTTAGCCACCAAGGCCCTACTTGCTAGAGAGAGTTTGGCTGAGCTCCAGTAAAGAAGCTTGCGCTTCAAGCTCTCGAGGATCGGGGCTATCTGCTGCTCTACGAAGATATCAATGCCCACATGGCATCCCAAATACCTCACCGATTGGCCACTCACGATCCAACTGAAGCCTACCAATGCGCCCCATCAAAGAATCTCCTGGGACTCCTGAGTCATTGAAAGAAAACTGACTGATTTGCCCCAGTTGGATCCTTGCCTATAAGGCGGTGCAATAAACCTCAAGCACCCCCCTGATCGCATCCAGGCTCTCCTTCAAACCTTCCACATACAAGGCCATATCATCTGTGAATTTTGAGTCCAAAAGCTTTTCCTCCTATCCGATCGGTAGACTCATCCCTCTGAGGTCAACCATCTGTGACCTCAGGAACTTACCCAATGCCTCCATGACTAAGACAAAGAGGAAGGGAGCCAGTGGGCAGCCCTGTCTCATGAAGCGAAGCACATTGAGGTTCATTATCATTATGTCAGAGAGAAGTTGCATGCAAGGGAGATTAGTATGATCTATGTGTCAACACATGACAATGTTGTAGACATCTTCACCAAAGCACTTCCACGTGAGAAGTTTGAGGCATTTTACAGTGCCCTGAACTTATCTCCTTTTGGTGATTGATGACTTCCTTGTACATCATCACATTGGCTCTATAGGAGGGTTTAGAATTATTGGTATATTCTAGGCAGTGACCAATGTAATCCATAAGTGAGTTAGGGGCACTTTTCCCTCACTAGAGGTTTTTTCCCCTAACCACAGTTAGTGTGGTTTTGTCACTTAGACAAAACCACCTCCTCACTTGTAGTCTCTCTATCTCATCTATTAAAGCATTGTACATTTTTTCTCTCTGCTCGCTTGCTTCTTGCTCCCAACTTCAACATCTTCTATATTATACCTAAGCATATTTTCCACCATTTAAGTGGTTTATCCATCTTGCCATAGGTTGTTGGCATGATTTTGTATCCATGGCATATGGATGAGAAGCCTATAAGCTCTTGCAGTAGTCAATTTCATCATCGAAATGGTTTGACAACCAGTATCTAGTTTTTCATGTTTCCAATCCTCCAAGCGATCTTGCATTTGAAGACACGGAATCAAGATGAAGGGTTGTATCAAATCTCTCAACTTGTGCCATATAGGCACATCTCGCACATATTTGACACCTTTGCATGCAAGAAAATATGATTTTTCGGGTTCACCAAGAAGTGTGGAAAAGAGTTTGCTCCAATGTATGCTCTCCAATGCCATACTGTTTCCTATATGTGGTGGATGTCTAGACTAGGAGAGGTATTGCAGAATAGCTTGCCAATCAGCAATGAGTTGGTTTGAGATAGGGCTACCAAGGATACTTCCTTGAAAAGAGTCTCTAATAAAATCCTAGAAAGTGGTCTCCCAGTTACTGAAGACATGTGTAAAAACATGAGTGCACATTCCAGCGAGCATTTGTATCCATGGCTCCTATAGAGCTGCAAAAGTGAGTAGCATAGTAGCTTTTCTAGCCACCACATTAACTATTGTATGTTTAGAATATTGAGCCCTCCATGCATTTTTGGAGAACAAACTAGCATTTGTGTCCATGGCTCCTATAGAGCTGCAAAAGTGCATAGCATAGTGACTTTTCTAGCCACCACATTAACTATTGCATGTTTAGAATGTTGAGCCCTCCATGCATTTTTGGAGAACAAACTAGCTCAACTTTGAGGAGACAGAGAGCTTTCTTGTCTTTTTTTGCTCTCCAAAGATATTCCATTGCTTGCGACATAAAGGCATATAATGTCTTTTTATCCCAAGCTATAAGCGGCAAATGAAACTATATGTAAGCCATGATGATTACTTGTACTATTCGTAGATGCACATGTAGTGGCCATGTGGAGAGCTTCCAGTAGTCAAGCTTATGTTGTATCTAATGCTTTACCCAAGCATTAGGGAAAAAGGGAACTCATTTTGGGGCCCTGTAAGAAATTCACTATTTTTTGATTTATTTCTCTCCTAAAAGACCTCAAAAATAGTAAAATACGGAAACGTGGCTCAGAACTGTCAGTAAGGACTATAGAACTGTCAATTCAAAAAGGAATAAGATAATCTTTTGTCTGACTAACACGATTTTGCATTAAATATCTCCTTAGATTTTTTTTTGGTTTACCAAAGATTCCGCATCTCTTTTGCCAACGTGTGCAGGCCTTTCATAAAGAATCCATCATTGAACTTGGTGATTGCAAGTTTTCAAAATATTCACATGGATACTGCCACACTTCCACGATTCATGTTACAAAACGACTATGAGCTTGACAAACAAACTTCGCAACCTCAGAAGCACAAAAAATGGCCGATACTAGTGAGTCACTATCTCAGAAGAAGCGATTACACCATCTTCACATCGACTTAGAAGAACAATATGCTCCAGCACAAAAAAGACAAAAGGATACGGTGTTGAATGCTCAACAGCGGGAAAATATGAGAAGAGAAGGGCTTCAACATATTGACTTATGGTGCGATGGAAGCATATATCCAAAATGTCAAGTAAAAAACTCTACACCTAGGTTTGCTAGCGATGGACAAAATGGACTTCTTGGTTATATTTTAGTGTAGTCTGCATTTGCGGAAACGTATAAAATGATGTACCTACAAGAAAAGGGGGCCAAGATGTAGGAGATAGCCATTCGTGCAAAATTGGAGCAGCAGTTGCAGAATGAAATTGAGGAGCATTCAAAGAGTAAAAAAGAGTTGACAAGAGCAAGAAAGAAGAGAACCGTGCTTGGAGACAGACTACGTAGCACGAAGATTAAAAACATTGAGAATTTGAACGCTGGGACTGGTGGATGCAGCGACGAATTCACGAGCAAGGTTAGATTGAAATTTATCACTTTGTATACTCAAAAAGGCTCTCAAATGACTATATCTATTTCGTCCCTTACCGCAAAACAAGAATGGAGGTGCTGAATGATATAGGCATATTGTGTTGTTACTATAGGAAATTATTGGAGCCTGCAAAAGAAAATATGGATCCGAACCTTCTTCCTGTTAAACAAATGAAAGGATTGCTTTCTTCTGGTGTAGCAAAAGGTTTGATTGAGGAAAAAAAATACAAAACAGTCAAACGCAATGCTGTAGAGGACTTTGTATCCAATAATCAAGTTGATGGCACTATAATCCAAGAGGCTCTTGATGTTAGTGGAGTTAGCAAGAAGGGATATAGTTCAATTTTCCATGCGATATCCTCAACTTTGAAAGATCAAAGGATTAAACGAGTTTTACTACCAAATCCAGAAAATGTGTGGAGGATAAGAGGTCATTTGAATGAAAGTATAGATGAATTTATTGGGCAATATATCCATATTGAAGAAATATTTCATGGTGAAAAAGGAACCACTGTGTATGATCCTTGGAACAATATATTTGTAGATCTACAACAACTTCAAAGAAGAATGGTCGAGCTTTATGGAATAACATTTGAGGAGTGCAAAGGCATTATGAAATTTGTTATCAAACTGGATGAGTGTGAGGTTGTAAAGGAAAAGAAAATGGAAAGAGTTACTATTACATTGATGAATGGAGCAATTGATACATCATTGACTGAAGCGAGTTCGAAGTATTTTAGTGTGCAGTCAGAGAAACACATATGGTGGTTAGGCTCGTTCCAGGTATGATCATTTTTTGTTTTGTACTTGATTTTGGTCATTGTTTTCAAATCTATTATAGTAAGACCTTTGTTTTCTATAATCTGGCAAGTGAAGACAGAAGACCATGAAACACTAGATTGGGTGTTTCACCACACGGAAATACCAAGAATAATCAAAAGACAAGTGCAAGGCGAGAATCTCCATGTTGTAGGAAAAGGTGATTTTCAAGTAGAGTGGCACATGGTCGGGGATCTTAAAACACTTAAGTGCATGTATAACATTAGTAAAGGAGGCAACTCAAAGTCTCCTTGTCTTTACTGCAAAGAAATAGCTCAAGTAATGGATTCAAAATGGTGGAAGAGAGCACCTAATAGAGATAAAGTTGACCCTGACTTCAAGGCCATTCTGGACATTCCACTATGTAATGTTCACATTTGCACATTGCATGGTCTATGTCGAATGATTGAGAAATTGGTATTTTTATATATTGGATTTGCTTGGAAACTCCATCCTGAAAAAAATAGAAAGGATGCTCTTCAAGCATTGGAAAAAGTGTTATCCGATATAGGTATGCATGGAGGAGATGTTCAAATTACAAGGATTTTAAAAAGTCTACCAATGGCAAGGAGGTACCAATCAAGCCCTCTATTGGCGGTGTTAAGGCAAGAAGATTCTTGTGTCGACCCAAACACAGTAAGCAAGTAAGGCAAGGTAGAACAGTTTCAAAGATTAATTATGGATTGTGGAAGCAAGTCCATAATGCTGTGAAAGATCATGAGGCAGATGGGGAAGCACGAAATAGGAAGGCAGAGGTGTGGAGGTCTCTTGATCAACTCTTCATGTTTTGTGACAAAGTAACATGGACAAAGAGTGATTACAAGAACTTTGAGGAGGCAATTAAACATTTTGGGAAGTCAATGAAAGACGCGTGGACAGCCCGCGTGGACAGCCTGCAATATAACTCACTACATGGTAAGGTTCTGTCTTCTTCTTTTACTTAAGTGTGATCCTCTTTTTTTTATTACTTACTATGCATTCTTATGTCTTACAACATATCATCTACAACCACCTTCCCTATTTTGTCAAAAAGTATGGATGCCCAGCAATTTGTTCTACCCAAGGCATGGAGAAGTCTCACTACATGGCAAATAATGCATTTTTCAGACACACACAACACTATGGAGGGAGTCAAAAGGCAAATAATCTGAAGGAAGTCTTCCAATGGTTTTACCGAGGCATACTACAGAGGCTGCATGCTAAAAGAAAAGCTGCTAGCTCCAAAATCAAGCTTGCTTTTCTTCTAGCCCAAAAGCAAAGACGAAGACAAACTCTAGACAATTCAATGGCAGTAGAGAGACATAGGCAATGGAGGGAATCGAAGATATTTAGAAACCATAAATGGACAAGTAAACATGAATAGGACTCATTTGTAACTTATTGGTGTTATGTCCACATGTTTTCAAACTCAATCAATGGAATTTTTTTTTGTGGAACAAGTGACTCTTGGTGTTATGCATCAAAAGTATTTCTTTTGTGAAACATATGATCTAAACGTAATACAATTTGTTCACAATTTCAATATATTGTTTGTTTAATATTTAACGACACCACTCTATCTAAATGTACAAATCATTTCATCTTCAACTTATTGTTCATTTATACAAGATCATACTAGACATCAAAGACTTTGTACAAATCAGTTCAACTTTGATATAATGTTTGTGCTATATTTGATGACTAAATCCTATTTCTCCCAGGGCCTGCCGATCGGAACTCTCTTTTTGATCTTGATTGGAGTCTTTTTCTTCTTTATTGGCTTGATGTCGACTGTCTATTTATCAATGCTTGCCTCTGTTGCTTGTCTGGGAGGGGTATCCTTTTCTTCAGCTATCTCCACCTGTTCTTCTTCTTGGATTGTGTGGCCTGATGCAATCATGGGTGGCTCTTGAAACCTTATGAGCTTGTGTTTTCCGTAGCCCTCCAGACATTTGGGCTCCTTAACACCACATGCTAATGCATAAGAAGTGTAAGACAAAAAGTAAGCAGCCCTAGAGGCCTGCTTATTCACATAATCTCCAAATATATCTATGGCAGACAACCTCTCTATCAAAATGATCTTTTCCTTTTGCCATGAAAGATCATGTCCACCTAAAACCCTGGACAAACATTTTAAGAAGTAAACAATGGCTTCTCCATTATTGCTCAACTGCCTATGGTAAATCAAGATCTTAGCACTGCCTAGATCATGAATATAATGAGCTAGGCCTGACATTTTGCGAAACCCAACCGGCCTGCTTCCACTTGCTCTCTGGAGGAATGTGTCATCCTCAATTTGTAGCTGCCACATATCAAAAGATTGGAGTGAGACAATACACAACCTAAAAACAAAGTTAAGTAGAAGACAAAGTATTTGATTTAAAGTACCTTCTCATTTTCATAAGCAACAAGCAGTTCATCTTTCCAAAGATTTATTCCTCTCCCCTCTTGTCCAGCCTCTTCTTTAATCTTTTCTGTGTATAGTGCTGAGAGATTCATAGCTTCCTGTGTGAGTTGGAAGGCAGCTTCATCTGGCTCTTGGAACTTTTCAGCCTCTTTGAAACAAAAAGCAAGGGCCTCTACAGGATCAAAAATTGTTTCCAAAGCCAGTAGTGAATGGTCATCCTCTATGCCAACCTCCTTGTCAAGCCTTGAAGCCTGGGCAATAAGGGAAATGGCATAGTCCACCCTTAAATTGAACATAGACTCTATATCATGGAGGAAAACATAATCTTTTCCACCAATCAAGACACCTAGAAGCATGGGCACTGCATAGTTGCTGCTCTGAACATCAAAATCTTCAACTGGCTCTGCTCCCCTACGAGTTTTTGTCCTCAGTTGAACAAGGTCAAGGGCAGCCACTTGCAGCCCCTCATCTTGAAGGTTGATATCTTCTTCTTGCTCTGCCATTTCTGTTACCAAAGAAACATCCTCTTTTTCCTCTGCTTTAGATGTGTCTTCTTCTTCAGTCTCCTGCCCTTGTTCATCCAAAGACTCCTGACTGAAGACAATGTACATAAGGAATGCCATGGTTTCCTCAAGCACTCTGCACTTTCTGGTGTGCAAGTTACAGTTGAATTTATATTGATCAGGCAGGCTATCAAATCTTCTGTTCACATGGTACCTCAGCCTGTCAATGGAGACAATATGATTTATATGCACAAAAACATTTTCTCCTTCCACAATTCTTCCTGCCTCTGTCAGTTCTTTGAAGGTATCCCAATGGTCTGAAAGAAAATCTTTGTGATGCTCCAGTACAGAGCTCATTGTGAACTCCATGTTGAAAATACTGTGGTATATGTGGAAGTTACTTTGAGCCTTGCATTTGTGAAGAAACTCAAATAGGAGCAAATCTGGAGACTTGTCCTCTTCTGGTTCCTTTTGTTTTGTGATGGAAGAATCAGCATTTTGCTCCAGTCTCTTCCTTTTGCCTGTTCAAAAACTTATATAGTTTGAATTCTATATGCTGACATATGCAATCAGTGAATGCATAGGATATCACCAGATAATTCCTTCATGAGCTCTCATGACTCAACTGGTGATTGCTGTGGTCTAATAATAGCAATAGAAAAGTCCAGCTTCCTCTTGAAAGGTGGGGCCTGGGAGTCAACTGTTCCAAAGCAAAAACATTTCTCATCATCAAGGAAGAATTCCAGAGGGCCAAAGATAGCAAAACAATGAGGTAGAAGTGAGAACCAAATCAGACACAGGAATTTGTAGCAAAACGTGATGGGGAACCATTTGGAAAATATAAAGCACTCTCCTTGCATTTTGTTGCAAATTCTCTAGTTCTATTCATATGCATGTCAAATCAAACACTAGGTTCATCTCATTGACAGTATGATTTGATATGCAAGAGAAAGGCTGGAGCTGAGTGAAGCTTTTCATGAGGAATGTGTCAACAATAGGAATTTGCAGCAAAATGCGATATGGGCTAATTAGATATGTATAAACCACTCTCCTCGCATTTTGTTGCAAATTTCTAGGTTCTATTCATATCCATCTCCAATCAAATTCCTGGGTGATTTACCACATTCTTGGACAATATCAATTGAATATGTAACAAGAAGGGTGGAGCTGAGTGAAGACATTTGGACATATAAAAATCCAATGGATGGAAGAAATATATGTCAAAAAACATTGAAAACAATCTAGAATTCTGACCTTTTTTTTCCTTTTCCATGCTGTTGGAGTTGCACTGGTGAATCTCCGCTCTTTCACTAGCTTGAACTCTGCACTCTAGGTAACCTAGAGATCTGGCAGTGGTAGTGCTCTTTAGGCAGGTTGCAGTCTAGATGGAGTGTGCTGGGTAGGAAAGGATCAGAGAGAGAAGGAAATGGAAGATGCGAGGGTCCTGGCAGGGATGAAAGATTGGGAGGCAGGGGACGAAAGAGTGGTTGTGGAATTGATTATGAAATCATGAATGGCACAAGTTCCAAGGCATAAAGTGTACCTTTCACACGTGCCAAATTTCAAACTCCAAGAGATCTGGGTCCCATCCACACGTGTGAAAAATTACTACATTCCACACGTGTGGGATTTAGTAGCTACCTTATTTGTATTTTGCACTTATTTGTGGTATCCTGTCTCAGCCCTCTTGCCCTCCAGTCTCTGCTCTCTTGCCTCCCCACCTCCATACTCTACAACATCAGCATCCTGACCAGCAGCATAGGTTCATCCCCACCACGGGGTACTCATCAGCAGCACAGCACATCCACAGATAGATTTTAGGTCAGTAATAATGGGTTCTTCCCTCAGTCTATGCAATCTTCTTGCCTACCATAGAAACAATCCATCCTGCATGGAAATGCATAGACTCAGTCCATATTTTATTTAGTTGTCAAGATAGAGAAATCACTATAGGAATGCAGATCTTCAAGTGTGATAATTGCATGTGAGGGTAAAACTATACTTATGGGTTCTTCCTTCAGTCTGTGCACACTTCTTGCCTTCCATAGACTCAATCCATCTTGCATGGACATGCAAACACCTGCAAATGACTGAAGGCATATTCCAGCATGCTGCCTCATGAATTTGCAGGAAAACATGAGGAGAAGGCCTTAGGAATTTCAAACAGCCGAAATTGTGTTTTGTTGCAAATATTGAAATGTTGCTTCATCCACCCCTGTCATTCTGGTTTTGTGACTTCCATAGCTATCCATGGCTGTACTCTTCTTGCATAAACTCCATTCATACTGTATTTAGTTGTAAAGACAGAAAAATCACTGTAGGAATGCACCAACATGTCATTTCAGGAATTTGCAAGAAAACGCGATTTGGACCTGTTAGGAATTTCAAACTCCTCGTATCGCGTTTTATTGCAAATGTTTCAATGTTGCTTCATCCACCCCTGTGATTGCCTTTTTTTTGTCAAAACATGTTCTCCATGGCTGTAATCTCTTTCCATTGCTTTGCATGCAGTTTGTCAGAGTGATGGCAAGAACCAAGTCAACTGTAAGGAAAGCTGGCAAAGGGCCAGGGCTTGCAGCAATAGCAGCTGGGGCAAGTACCAAGAAATTTAGTGTGCCTCCAAAGGGAAGAGCTGCACATGGCACGAAGGGTAAGCCAATGAGCCTGCTCAAGCAAAAGGCCAAGAGATTGAATCATGGTGCAGGTGTGCTAAGGGAGATCAGGAAGTAACAGAAAGCTATAGGCTTTGCAATCCTCAAGGCACCTTTTCAAAGACTGGTGAGAGAAATATGTGATAGTTGGCACCTTGGGTTTAGGTGGAACAGGACTGCCATTCTTTCCTTACAGGAAATGGCAGAGGATTACTTGGAAAAATATTTTGAAGATGCAATGCTAGTAGTAGCCCATGGTCACAGGGTGACTTTGATGGCCAAAGACTTCAACACTTTGTCTAGAGTGAGATGGAGGTATGACAAGCTCATTCATCTTGTGGAATGGTAGGACATAAAGATGAGAGACATATTATTAATTCCACCTACAAGGAAGTTGAAGGTAGATAAGGTTAAGGTTGTTGAAGTAACCCACTCAAAGAGAGGGAAGACTGCTTATGAGGAGTCACTGAAGCAGCAAATAAAAGAAACAAAATCTGTTATAGATGTGGAGACTGGAAAGAGGGAGCTGCAAATAAATAGAAGGTTGCAGGAGCTGGGCCCTAATATAGTTGTCCATATTGAGGATGAATTTTCAGTGAAGGATTTTGACTTGACAAAACCATGCTTGGCAGCATTGGCTCATAAGAATGAGTATTGCTCAGATACTATCATTCTTGCAATGCTCTAGTAAGTGTCTATTATTTTATATTTTTTGCAAAACAATCCTCCTTGTACGTCCTTTATACCCTACCCTAATTATTTTTTGGTCCTATGTAGCATGATGAGAAGCTAGCTTCACCCCTTTGTACAGCCCCTTTGTACAGCATACAGTCCATATTATTGATCCTGCCATTTCTTCTAAGTTAAGAGATGTAAAGGAAACTCCCATCAGTATTTCCAACTGGTTCAGACATTGCAATTTTGAAGTAATTGATGTTTTGCTACTTCCATACCATAATAGGTATGTGCGTCTTTTAAGATTCTTCTTTAAGATTGAGAACTCTTGTAGCCTTTAATTTCCTAATGCTTTTTTCCTTATGCAGTGACCACTGGAGTTTTGTTTCTATTGACATCCAGCAGAAGCAATGCTTTATATTCAACTCTCTTAAAAACACACACAGAGAGCTGAAATTGTAAGTGCTGTGTGTGCTTTTTGAGCTTAAAACTTCATTATTTTGATATCATACTAACTAAATTATATATATTGCAGTTGTATTAGAAATAAAACAACACAAGAATGTTAATAAGCAAAGAGAGAAAGCTTCATCTTAAAAATCCATACACCTCATGAAGAAAAAAACCACAATAGAAAAATATACAATTGCGAAAGATCTTTTGGATAGTCTCGCAAGACAAGTTCTTTATGCATGTACACATGCTGAATCAAAACTTCTTTCACCGATATCTTCCCTCTGGTGATTTTAAAATCTCGTACTCTTCCCTTCCATGACGCCAAGAAAATGTTTTTTGTCTGGGGTCTTTTTCTTTTGCTAGGTTGCATGAGCACCCATGCTCCTTTCGAAACACTAAAACTTTCCCAAGTTCCTTCCGTTTTGACTGTACTTGAATTCTCTACCGAAGAAATAGAAGAAGCAAGTCGACGGGGTAAGGATGTGTGGTATAATTCTACCTTCATAGCATTATCATCCACAGAGCGTCTTCCACAAGAACAGCCATGGTTTTTATTCACCATGGAGATTTTCTGAATCTGTAACAATAGCAAAGTAATGTAAATAAGATAACAAATTGAAGTTTCAAGAAAGAGAAAGTGGGCAAACAGACAGTTGATAAGAAACATCTTACTCTACACCAAACAGTATCAAGGGAGCAGTTTTGGAAAAGAAGAGGCTGCTACACAATGAGGCAGTGGTGTAGAATGGTAGACCTTTCAAAGGAAATACGGCACAACATTTCAAAGTTCAAAGGAAGGTGGAAGCGGGAAGGCCCTTGTCAGATAAAATGTCAGTTTAGATTCTATCTTCTTGTCCAAAGATCTTGTGAGAATAAAAAACCAATCTCCACATTAATGTAGCACGCTTGTACCTACATAAAGTATTGTTTCTTTATGTATCAAGGGAGCAGTTTTGGAAAAGAAGAGGCTGCTACACAATGAGGCAGTGGTGTAGAATGGTAGACCTTTCAAAGGAAAGACGGCACAACATTTCAAAGTTCAAAGGAAGGTGGAAGCGGGAAGGCCCTTGTCAGATAAAATGTCAGTTTAGATTCTATCTTCTTGTCCAAAGATCTTGTGAGAATAAAAAACCAATCTCCACATTAATGTAGCACGCTTGTACCTACATAAAGTATTGTTTCTTTTTTCTATTTTCTCTTATTTTCGTGAATTTCCAACATTACGTTGGCCCTCTATTGATTGGTTGAGAGCTTATTTTTCCAAACCATAAAAGGCCCAAAATGAGCTCCCTTTTTTCCTAATGAACTTTGCTTTTTTAAAGAGAGACACCATCCAATCAGATACCCCAAGTGCCTTACTATCTGTCCTGGTTATAAAATTTGGGCCACGGTATTTCATGCCAACCTTTTGCACTCAAAAGCAAGATCTTAGACTTTTGAAAATTGATATGCAGCCCATTATCCAATCCATATAATTCCAAAGTTTCTATGATAAAGCGTGTGTTCAACTGAGTGTTGCGCGGAGAGAGAAAGAGTCATTTGCATATCCTTGAGCCATCTTGCTTGGCTCGTGCCAGACTTCAATCCCCAAACAGTAGTGCATCAAGCCTAAGTCTGCTGTCATCTCAAACTCTCTGCTCAACGCCTTTCTAGTCTACTGGATCATGTCTTCATAGTCACCTATAATAAGGAGATCATCCATATATAGAACAATAATAGCAATTTTTTCACTTTTTCTATGCACATACAAGTTAGCATCTGAGGCATATCTTTTGAAGTTTAATTTATGAAAGAATTTTTCTATCCGTTGGTACCATGCTCTTGGGGCCTATTTCAGCTTGTATAGAGCCTTCTTTAGCTTACATACCTTGTTCTCAGAATGGGGGGCCTTAAACCCAAGTGGTTGAGGCACGTATACCTCCTCCTTAAGGTCACCATTCAAGAATGATGATTTAATATCCATTTGATAAACTGGCCACTTTTTATGAGCAGCCACCGATAGTACTGTGTGAATAGTAATCATTCTGATAGTCAGAGCAAAAGATTCCTGAAAATCAAACCCTTTAACCTGCGAAAATCCTTGTGCAACCAATCTGGCTTTATACTTTTCCAAAGTCCCATCAGCCTTGTACTTTACCTTCCAAACCCACTTGGTGCTAATAATCTTTCTGTTAAGTGGTCAATCTACTAGCTCCCAAGTCTCATTCTTCATGATGCTGTCATATTCTACTTGCATAGTATTTTTCCAATCTGTGTCTACAAGTGCTTCCTCCAAACTCGTAGGCTCCCTGAAGCTTCTTGAACTGAGGAACACTCTTTCTTAATGGCCAGAAATAGATCCAACTCTGCTTCCGTTGTGTTAGCTATCTCTTTCCCCTTATGTGTCTTCTTCAAGATACCATTCTTTTCATTTGCTTTCTTGGCTCGGCAATCTGCAATCATATGGCCCTTCTTTTTACAGTAGAAACATTCTCCCTGAAACTTCTTCGTGCTGCCCTTCTTCTTTTTGTCACCACTAGTAGAGGACTCACCTTTGGTGGAGGAACTACCTTTGCCTTGTGCAGTGGCAGAGAAAGCAGCATCCCCATTTCCGCCTCCATCTCGAGCTTTAAGCCTCAATTCCTCCTCCATAAGTAAAGCATAGAACTCCTCAAATGACAATGGTTGGGGTCTCACGTGAGTGTTAAGCACTGTTACCAGTCCCTCAAACCTTGGTGGACATATCCGAAGACACCGTCGAGCTAGCTCTTTGCTAGTCTTTTGTATCCCAGCACCAGCCATCTGGTCATGCAGATTTTTTATTCGGGTTATGAACACCTCCGCTGTCTCTCCTTCATTAAACTTCTCAGCTGCGAGATGATTCTCCAAGTTTTGGATCCTTGTTTGATTTCGTGTCTCATACTAACTCTTTAATATGTTCGAGGCCACAGTTGCCTTAGATGTATGCTGAATCAAGGTCAAAACACTATCAATATTACTTGTAACTAGGGCACATAGAGCATCTGTGTTCCTACGCTTCCAAGCTCGTAGAAGGTCGACATTATGAGGTATCGTACTCCCCGGATTTGCTGGGTCGGGGGTTCCTTGTGGTTCTGGGTCAGTCCCCAGTACTGTCTCAAGAAGCTCATATGAATCTAGAATAGCAGTAATTTTAAACTTCCACAAAGTGTAGTTCGTACCATCTAGCTTGCCTTCAGTGAAGGTTGGTGGGCGAATCCTCAAGGCTTGGATTGTTAGTGCAGCAGCAGCTGCTGAACTCGAGCCGCTTCCTGTTGCCATCACTCCGTATGTTGTTGAAGCCCTTGCCTCTCTTCTATCCTTCGATATTTAGAGCCGCATGGGCTCTGATACCATGTTAAATTACACGACACAGCGGAACAGAAGCTGAACAAATAATAGAGAGTACACAGCAAACTGGAGAGGAACAAACTTTCCTTCAATATTGATGTAGTACAGATGATGGCTCCGTCCACCCGTGTGCTCCCACAGTGGAGCTTAAATGGCGATCTAGACAGATACTAGGTGAAGAGCTACTAGCTGAAAGATTTGATCTGATTTGATTTGATCTGATACAATGGACTGGGTAGGTCGCCCCTTTATTGCTATGAGGGCAGTAGTTGGATCAACGTAGTCAGTGGAGTCAACCTAGTCGGTGGAGCTGCCAGTCAACCTAGTCGGTGGAACCAACTAGTCGTCCATGGAATATTCAAGGAATATTTTCTATACCGTCACCTCGGGGGGGCAGGAGCCCCCAACCCCCACCAACCCAACCCCCACCAAGGGGGCCGTTGGCCCCCAGGCCCCAGCAAGAATAAGGGGCTCCCACACAATCACCTTTCTACCATCAACAATCTCATTGATAGACCTCATTTGACATGCAAGTCAGGATCCATCCAATGTCCCAGGCTCACACATGGCTTCTCCTCATATGGGGGCCTTCCAACTTGATCACCTTGGACCACTAGAATGTGGGTGAGGCCAATCCAGTGTATTCCATGCTGGAAGGTCTTGTTTTATTAACACACCATGTGTGTTAGCATTGTCCAGCAACTGATAAAAATGATCAGTAAAAAATATACCTGATTGAGCTAGCTCTGTTGCACATCGACCTTGGTATTGTTGTTCTCCTATCGATCCATGCAGAACATCTATAAATCCCAAAATACAATCGATGTTTTGCCATGTCTCATACGATGAAGGATATAAATCTAAAATAAAACAACACAAGAATGTCAATAAGCAAAGAGAGAAAGCTTCATCTTAAAAATCCATACACCTCGTAAAGAAAAAAACCACAATAGAGAAATATACAATTGCGAAAGATCTTTTGGATAGTCTCGCAAGACAAGTTCTTTATGCATGTACACATGCTGAATACAATCGATGTTTTGTTATGTCTCATATGATGAAGGATATAAATCTGAAATAAAACAACACAAGAATGTCAATAAGCAAAGAGAGAAAGCTTCATCTTAAAAATCCATACACCTCGTAAAGAAAAAAACCACAATAGAAAAATATACAATTAGGCCTGTGTTGCAAAAGATCTTTTGGATAGTCTCGCAAGATAAGTTCTTTATGCATGTACACATGCTGAATCAAAACTTCTTTCACCGATATCTTCCCTCTGGTGATTTTAAAATCTCGTACTCTTCCCTTCCATGATGCCAAGAAAATGTTTTTTGTCTAGGGTCTTTTTCTTTTGCTAGGTTGCATGAGCACCCATGCTCCTTTTGAAACACTAAACCTTTCCCAAGTTCCTTCCATTTTGACTGTACTTGAATTCTCTACCGAAGAAATAGAAGAAGCAGGTCGATGGGGTAAGGATGTGTGGTATAATTCAGCCTTCATAGCATTATCATCCACAGGGCGTCTTCCACAAGAACGGCCATGGTTTTTATTCACCATGGAGATTTTCTGAATCTGTAACAATAGCAAAGTAATGTAAATAAGATAACAAATTGAAGTTTCAAGAAATAGAAAGTGGGCAGACAGACAGTTGACAAGAAACATCTTACTCTACACCAAACAGGATGAAGGGAGCAGTTTTGGAAAAGAAGAGGCTGCTGCACAATGAGGCAGTGGTGTAGAATGGTAGACCTTTCGAAGGAAAGGCGGCACAACATTTCAAAGTTCAAAGGAAGGTGGAAGCGAGAAGGCCCTTGTCAGATAAAATGTCAGTTTAGATTCTATCTTCTTGTCCAAAGATCTTGTGAGAATAAAAAACCAATCTCCACATTAATGTAGCACGCTTGTACCTACATAAAGTATTGTTTCTTTTTTCTATTTTCTCTTATTTTCTTGAATTTCCAACATTACATTGGCCCTCTACTGATTGGTTGAGAGCCTATTTTTCCAAACCGTAAAAGGCCCCAAAATGAGCTCCCTTTTTTCCTAATGAACTTTGCTTTTTCAAAGAGAGACACCATCCAATCAGATACCCCAAGTGCCTTACTATCTGTCCTGGTTATAAAATTTGGGCCACGGTATTTCATGCCAATCTTTTGCACTCAAAAGCAAGAGCTTAGACTTTTGAAAATTGATATGCAGCCCATTATCCAATCCATATAATTCCAAAGTTTCTGTTAGAGTTAGCTCAAATGTCCACCTCTCATGTAACCCACCAATATTCTGTGTACCCAATGTTGTAAGGCCCCCATATGAGGAGAAGCCATGATGGGTATCAGATATTGGGAGGGATCCCCAGTTTAGACACTGGAAGGGGTCTTAGGGTAGACCAGATGGTTATGAGACGGCTTAGGAGCCAAGAGTAGATACCCGTCTGCACAAAGGGGGGGTTCGGGGGGGCGATAGCCCCCCCGATAGCAGGGGGTCCGGGGGGCGCAGGCCCCCGGTGGGGGTCTGGGGGCAAAGCCCCCAGCGGCAGGGTCCGGGGGCTGCCGGTAGCCCCAGGCCCGACGGTATGACCTATGCGCGATCCTTCATCTGCCCGACGGCATGTTTTCTGAAGGGTCGGTGGTCTTCCAGGCCGACTGTCTATTAGGCCGACTGCCTATTACAGGGCCGACCGTCAACCACTTACACTATATAAGTGGCCACCCCCTATCATCAGATCACCAGTTCTTCACGCTCATAGTCCTCCGTCCAGCATCTGTCTAGATCACCATCGAAGCTCTGTCTGTAGAGCGCACGGGTGGACAGCCAACCATCAGTTGTATCAGCAGTTTGGTATATCAGAATTTTTGTATTCTCTCCAGCTTTCCATTGTGTACTTGCGTTTTGTTGTTATCTTCCGCTGCGTACTATTTTCTTACAGTTTCCATGATAAAGCGTGTGTTCAACTGAGTGTTGCGCGGAGAGAGAAAGAGTCATTTGCATATCCTTGAGCCACAAGGTGTTTGCCACTTGGAAGTGGAAGCCCATGCAAGTTGCCTTTTGCTGTAAGCGTGTCCAACACACACACGCATGCACGCGCATCCTTACACACACACACAACACATACAAGTATAGAAATGTATACAAGTCCATCCAATGTAGCACTTGATGGCACCACCACCTTTAGTCACCTACCTGCCTTTGAACTCAAGCACTACAAGTACCAGTATCCTCCATGTGTCCCCCTCATGATGGGTGAGCAACCCGTGCTTCAGGCACCATGCTCTCAGAGTCTGTTTCAACTCGTCCTGTGTCTGGCTAGGTTTGCAACCAAGTAGCATACCTAAGACATTATTACCTAGACTATAAAGCTCCATGTTGGTTCTATGTTGTCCCTCTCTAAGTCACAACCTCTGTTTGACTCTCAATCCTCAGGTCCTATTAAAGAATTCCCCTTTGTGCTAGCAACTCCAGCCAAGCACCCAAATGACTCCAAGAACTCATCGTTGTCCATCACCTTCACAAAAGATTCTGACTCTTCTTCTGACCATCTCTCAATGACGGACATCTTGATAGTAACACCAGGGTCGCTACACCTAACCTTAGCAGCACTGGGAGAAAAGTTCCTTTTGATTACCAATTGAGTTGAGTTTGACTCCTCTAACTCTGAGCTGGCTCCCTTCTTCTTCTTATCAACCTTATTCTTTCTATAGTCCTTCACAAAATGCCTTGGCTCATCACAATAGGAGCATTTCTTTTCTTTCTTTCTCTTCTTCTTATTCTCGGTTTTAAACAAATCACATGAATTTTAGTATTTTTAATATAAAATTGATAAAAACTAGCATAAGAGCATATTACAACTACAAATGACAAAGATGAATTATCTTTGAAATGTGTGATAATATATATGTTAAAACATATTAAAATTTTTTGAAAGAAAGTGGAGTTCACAAAAGACATCTTCTTATCAATCCCTCTAAAGAAATAATTTCTACTTTGAAATTTAGTTTCCCAAGTTAGGAAACTCTAAACATGCAGCATTCATAACTAACCTCTCTGAGGTTGCAGCAAAATTTGACCCAAAGAACCAAACTTTCCAGACTCTTTGTATTTTGCCACTTGCAAAAAAGATCAAGAAGGCCCCTCTAGCATCACGTATAGTGGAAGCTGCCACCGTGTGGACCTGAACACACAGCCATACCCTTCTCTCCAAGAAAAGGTGTACAGCATATCACGACCATGCTCAATTAGGGATAAAGAGAAACATCATGAGTTGAAAGATCAAGGTTGTCAATACAAACCTTCAGAGAAGGATTGAATCACAATGCCTTTAGCAACATTGCCTGGGAACACCTGAAACAACCAAAATGTGTCTCAATATCCGAGCAACCTTGGACCTTCAATACCTATTATTATTCAGGTTGCTACCATGTCTCCATGCCATAGCACATGATGCATCAAATAGGGTTGCCACTGTTAAATTACATGATGGCGCAGCGGAACAGATTCTGAACAAAGAATAGAGAGTACACAGCAAACTGGAGAGGAACAAACTTTTCCTTCAATACTAATGTAGTACAGGTGATGGCTCTGTCCACCCGTGCACTCCCATAGTGGAGCTTAGATGGCGATCTAGACAAATTGCTGGAAGATCGGATTTGATCTAAACTGATCTGATACAATGGACTGGGGAGGTCACCTCTTTATTGCTATGAGGACCGTAATCAGATCAACGTAGTCGGTGGAGTCGACCAATTGACCTAGTCAGTGGAGCCGACCAGTCAACTTAGTCGGTGGAGCCGACCAGTCGTCCATGGAATATTTAGGGAATATTCCCTATACCATCACCTCGGGGGGGACGGGAGCCCCCTAACCCCCACCAGGGGGCCGCTGACCCCAAGGCCCCAGCAAGAATAAGGGCTCCCACACAATCACCTTGCTACCATCAACAGTCTCATTGATAGACCTCATCTGACAATGCAAGTCAAGATCCATCCAGTGTCCCGGGCTCACACATGGTTTCTCATCATATGGGGGCCTTACAACTTGAGTACCTTGGACCACTAGTGGTTACCAGGAGGGTGGGACATTGAGCATATCTAACACCCACCCTCAATGTCCACCCATAGGTGAACTACCTTCTCGGCCCAATGCTGAGTCTCTAAAGATGACCGTGAAGTTGATCCTTCCCGAGTGCCTTGGTGAAGATATCTACTCCATTTTGCTCTGTTGGATAGTAGACAAATTTCACTATCCCGTCCTCAACCAAATCACGCACATAGTGATACTGAATCTCTATATATTTTATGTGCGCATGAAACACTGAATTTTTAGCAATGGCCATGCAACTTTGATTATCGCACCTCAGCAGAAGTGCTTCATCCTCTTGCACTCCCATGTGCCATAAGGTCCTCCTCAGCCACACTGCTTCACATGCAGCAAAACATGTTGTCTTGTACTCAGCCTCGGTAGAAGACAATGCCACTGTTGGTTGTTTCTTACTGATCCAAGAGAAGATACCTGAACCTAAAGAGAAAAAATATCCAGAAACTGATTTTCTGGAATCAACATCTCCAGCCCAATCTGAGTCACAATGACCATCCAAGGAAGTGCCTGTACCATAGATGATGCCATAATCAAGAGTGTCCTTCACATACCTGAGCACCCTCATCCCTGCATTCCAATGATTCTCCTGAGGCTTATTAGAGAACATGCTCAAAATGCCAACATCAAAACTGATGTCCAGTCTAGTGTTACATAGATAGATGAGACTGCCGACCAACTTCCTGTACCTCCCGATATCTGCTAGTGGTGAGGCATCCTCCATATACAACCTCGAATTTACCTCCATAGGTGTAGCTATCTCCTTGCACTCGGACATACCAAATGCCTTCAAGATCTCCCTTGCATATTTTTGTTGAGAGATGAAGATCTTGCCTGGCTCTTGCCAGACTTCAATCCCCCAAACAGTAGTGCATCAATGTCATCTCAACTCTCTGCTCAACGCCTTTCTAGTCTACTGGATCATGTCTTCATAGTCACCTATAATAAGGAGATCATCCATATATAGTACAATAATAGCAATTTTTTCACTTTTTCTATGCACATACAAGTTAGCATCTGAGGCATATCTTTATGCTGGAGGAATGAGGCTGGATCGCCCCTACCATTGTATTTGGGACGTTTGAGTTTGCCCAAGGGGTGCTTGCCTTGATGAGGCCTTGATTGTTATTGTTGCAGCCAAAATGGTTGCGAGGGTTAAGGAAATTGTTCCCATCTGCTTCAAGTTCAAGGTCACCATCATCGCAATGGCACTCTACCATGTCGTGTCATGGAGGAGTCAAAGTAATTGGCTAATTTTCAGGGGCGAATTCGAGGTAGAGGGTTGTCGAAGGTGTTGGATGGAGCGTAGTTGCATGCAGATTTGGTGAGAGGTGGAACGAGTGCCTCTTTCACAAGTGTGGGTAGTGATGTAGATGTGTTAGGTTAGTTAGAGATGCGCTAGTATAGTAGGGACCATCGTGTTAATAATGTCCCTAGGATTGTCCCACATGATTAAGGAAATGTGTGGTGAAGACGGATCATCAATCGAACATCACGGCGAAAATTATGAGCAAATTAGTGTAAAAAGGGGCCCACATGGGGGTGCAAATTACCGAGTGCTAGGGATGCCAAAATGGTGTGCAACGGGCTAGAAAAATGCCCTGTAGCATGTGTTTCATGTTTGAAATGGTGGTTCAAACTGGGTTCAATTTGGCCACCAAACACGCGAGTTATGAAGGGTTAAATGGGCATGAAATGTCGCCCTTTTTTTTGAGGGGGGGTTCTTGTGGCCAATATGTCCAAGTGTGAATGGACTTAAAGTCTAACTGGGGGAGGCTAACTGACCTAGCTCAGTTGACTTAATTGGATCAATCCAATTGACCTAACTAGACCAATCCAATTGACCTATGGTAGTAACCCTAACTAAGTCAATTTGTCTAACTGTTAGTTAGGCACTAACCTAACTAGTTAATCTGACCATAGCCTAACTAGCTTGCCTGAGTTAGCCTAACCTATCCAAAAATCTAACCTAACTCTAATTAGGCTAACCTAACCTATCTCACTGTAGGTAGTCTTAACCTAACTTGTGGCTATTAACCTAACTAGAGTTAGTGGTTAGGTTAAGGTTAGGATGAGGTTAGGGTTAACACTTTAAAAAAAATTTTAAAGAGTGGTTTGGGAGGGGTGGCAGTTGTCGTCGACGGGTGGATATCTTGAGAGAAGGCGAGGTGGGAGTCGAAGGGGAAAGGGATGAGGGGAGGTGGAGGGGGTGTGAAGGGGAGAGGAGGCTGGGGAGGGTGTGGGGACGCGGGGTGGAGATGGGTTAGCATCGGGAGAGAAAGAGAAACAAGTGGAGTAGAGGTGGAGTGGAGGATATGTCAAGCAAACATGCGCTGTGCAAGCACCGTCAGCGAGCCGGGTGGCATCACCTCTAGTGCACCTTTGCTGCCGGGTGGGTGTACTAGTACAAGACAAGGGCTGAGGCCCCTTAAGAGTATAGAGGGACAAAGGGGGGGGGGTGGAGAGGGGTGGAGAGGGGGGAAGAGGGGGGGGAGGGTGGAGCGGAGGGGGGGGTTTTGGGTGGTGGTGGTGGGGGGGGGAAGGGGTGTGGTGGTGGAGGAAGAGGGGGGGGTGGAGGGGGGGGGAGGAGGAGGGGGATGGCAAGGGGAGGGGGGGTGGTAGAAGGGAGGGGGCGGGGAAGGGTGGTGGTGGTGAAAACTCGATGAATGGAAAACTTTGACAGAAATTCAAAGGGAGGGGGAGATGAGTACCTACGACACTCTCCCAAGCCTTTCTTGATGTAACAGGATTGTTGAGGGCAAATGGATGGTGGGTGGAGAGCTAGGTTATTGCTACGAGAAGGGCTCGAAATAACTCACTAATGAGGATAGGAATAGGGGTGTGGTCGATGGAGATGGAGGAGGGTCTTGTGTAGGGCTCGGAATGGGGAAGAGGATGGAGGCTAGATGTGGAAGAAGAAGAATGAGGGGATGGAGTGGGTTTTTATAGGAATGGGCTTAGGGTTAGGGTTAAACCCTAAACTCTTCCCGAGCCATAACTTTTCATGGTTAGCTCGGAACGTTTTTCTTTAATTAGGCAAAATGTTCAAAATTGCGAGCTCTACGTGTTGGTGTATCACATAGCTTGATTTTTTATTCAAATGGCTTATTTTTAAGAAATAAAGAAAAATTATTAAGGTAGTAACCCAAGGTTGATGGTTGGGATTGATATGTTTGACTAGAGTTGGATTTTTTTTAAAACTCTCCTTGCCCTTAAGTGCTAAGTTCATGAAAGTTCATAGTAGTTTATTTTTTCACATACTTGCGTATGTTGACTCGTTACTTGAGACGCTAGTCTCCCCGACAACGGTGCCAAATGTTTGTTCTTTCCCATGGCTTCTGTAAGAAGAGCAGGGTATTCTCAGTATGCAGGGTTCCCAAGCTTTTTGTCACCTACAGATATATCGGTGTCGTCGTTTGTAGTATAAGTGCAACTTAGAACCTCGGGTCATAATCCGGTGAGAGACGTAGGCTTAAGTGTGGCAAGCAAACATAGTGCATGCATGTGTGAAAGGGACATGCATCATCATGATAAGGGTTATGAAGGCAAAAGCCTTCATTGGGGGTTGAAGGCTTTAGGAGGAGTTTGAGGATTAAAGGGAGGTTCAGGGTCTAGAAGGAGGTTCCAAGGTTTAGGAGTTCCATTGTTTAGAAGAGTTTTAGGGTTCAGAAGCAGGATCCAAGATGCAAGGTAGAGTACATGGCGGAGAACTCGTCTCCCTCATAGATCATGGAGGTCAAGGGTTGAGGGACTAAGGGTTTAGGGGGAGCATATGATTGGGAGAGGAAGAAGGTGTAAGAGCAGGTGTGAGGAGGAGAGGGTAGACAAGGGGAGAGGAGGAGGAAGAAGAAGGGAGGAGGAGAGGGACAGGATGGGTTGCAAGGTTGGAGGAGAGGGGAGGAGGAGTTGCAAGGTTAGGACATGCTTTTGGACGTGGAGTGCAAGGAAGCGTGGACACTTGGAGACAATTGCTTGAAATACCAAAGTGAAACTCAACACAATGGCCCAAAGAGTATGAGCTTCATTCCATTATGGGGTATTTATACAAGTTGGAGAGCTTCTCTCTTTGCATGTAGGAATTGTAAGACATTCTCTCTCTACATGTAGAACTTGCATCTAGAAGTTGCATGCACCTCGAGGCCAAGCCACCGCTTCAGCAGGCATGTAAAGCCGACAAACCTCCCAAGCATCTCTATTTCAAGTGGCTTCAACATATCTAACTAGCCGATGAACCTTGTCTACTACTCCTCCTATGACTGCAAGCTTCTCACGTTGAACCAGTCAATTTCCAAGTCTATCTCGGTGCCATCATATAGCTCTATGACAATGCATGCTCCAACCTTCACACAATAACAGTTTGCAACGCCAACCTACACCTCCACAAACAGCTCCATAGCCACCTCTTTGGCCAACCGATGACTCTAGAGCAAAGTAAGGCCATAGACCTTGCAAGGCCTTCTCTCTACAGAGAAGGCAACCACTTACAACAAAAACTATGTAACCACCAATGACCGCATCTCCGAGCTCCTACACAGTAGCAGCACACCAACAAAGATAGTGCTTGCGAGCCAAGTTGCCTCTGAGCTCCGAAGCTCTATCATCCAGCTAGCAATGCCCATGGATGGGTTTTGCAGGTCGCTGGAGCATTGGAGCGCTAGAAGATAACCCAAAAGTGATTCTTGCAGTTGCGTTGTAGAGCAAACAGATCTAGATGATGTCTACCCAAAATCTCCCCATGAATGAGAAAATCAAGCTCTCCAAATCTCTCGGTATATCTCTCAAAGCAGGGCCCGAGCTCCTCTCACTGAGCTTTAATACCAGTTGTGGGAGAGGAGAGCACATACAAAGGGATAAGGAGACACCAAAAGTGGTGGAGCAAAAGCTACTCTAGCTTATTCCTCTATCAATCATATATATATGAGTATATACGGGCCCTGTACAAGTGGGTGGGCACAGTGCCTTTTACCCCAACACAGCCAAGCGGATAGCCCTAAGTCAAATGAGAAGTGGGCTGAAATGGCAAAGATACCTTGTGCATCTACAGTAGGAAGCTTGATGTATGCCATGGTTGCTACACGTCCAGATATTGCTTTTGCAATGGGAGCTGTTAGCAAGTATATGGCAAATCCTAGCAAGAAGCATTGGGAGGCAGTGAAAGGTATCATGAGATACTTGAATGGTACAAAGAACATGTGCATTTTCTTTGGGAGGAAGGGCACATCTGTTGTTGGATATGCAGATGTTGATTTTGCAGGGAATGTATACACTAGGAGGTCTATTATAGGATATGTTTTCTCATTCATTGGAGGTGTAGTTTCATGGGTCTCTCATTTGCAGCCATGTACGGCTTTGTCTACCATTGAGGCAGAGTATGTTGCAGCCACTAAGGCATGCAAGGAAGCTATATGGCTTACTCGTCTAGTGGGAGACTTGAGCATGTTAGGAGACGTTCTAGTTTTACACTCTGATAGTCAGAGTGCCATCAAATTGGCACGGAATCCTGTCTTTCATGCGAAGACAAAGCATATTGATGTGAACTATCACTTCATCAGAGAGGTGATTGAGGACAAGTGCATCCAGCTTGTCAAGGTTCACATAGATGAGAACCTTGCAGATCTTCTTACAAAGAGTCTTTCCTCAGAGCGGTTTGCACATTGCAGAGTATTGATGGGTGTCGGATGATATTAGGATGCCCATCTTCTCCCTTAAAGGCGCATTGGCCTTTAAGTGGGAGGTTGTTGTGGTAAAGGCCAATGGCCTAGTATATACCTCTTTGTACCATACATACATAATAAGAGCTTGCCTTGATCTAGGTGAGTTAGCACCCACAATTTTGGTGTTCTCCCTTTCTTTATTGCTCTCCGATAAGACCTCCTCTCCATCACCTTATAAGTGCAAAAGCAAAAAATGATGTACCCATATCAAGGCACACACCTGCAAAAACAAACACCACATATTTCTCTTTGTGGTATCACCTTAAATTACATGTTGTCCCTCCATGAATCAAATGTTATTTTGGGTGCTACCATCCGCCGATCTATCTTCGAGTCGGTATGTCCCCATTCCGCATTTGTTTTCATCTCTTGGACATGCATCTCTTACGGTGTACTTCAGGAAAAATTTAGGTGAATGATTATACAAGTGCTTCATTATTTTATATGCTGATTTTTTATTAATCTTCATTATTATTTGATTGTCTGTGCCCTAACAACTATGTCCTTGCACTCTTATCCCCCTACTACTGCTGGAGCCTCCTTGTAGTCTATTAACAATTGCCAACCAATTGCTCTCTGTGACTTCTCACAGCATGCACCGAGATGACCATACTTATCTGGTGGCCCGTTGCCATGCCTTGCCCTCCTTTAGCTTCAGATGAAAAAACCACAAGTCTCCATTGTGGAGCTTTTGAGCTTGTTGCCCAAAATTCATCGACATTGCATTAAAAATATGACTGCAAACAAGATATGCACCCGCTAATTGTGTGTAGAGGTTTGGAGGTGCCGTTCCAAGTAACGACAATATCTAAGATTTCCTCATGAAAAAAGTGAGCTCTTACAAGCTCCCAATCAGCCCCTCTTGTCCGAAACAACCACCATGCCATAGCAACTCTCCACAATAGCCTCTGCACAATGGTCTTGAAGCACTCGCACAGCACAAGACTCCCATCCCAGATCATGACCACTTTGAGATCAGCTGGAGTAGTATCAATCACCATAGAGAGCTTCTAATAGGAACCGATGCACATCATGGTAATCTCTTTGCCTTCCAAATCCGCTCCCAATATTGCAATAGTAACTTTGTATCATCACATGCTCGTAAGCTTGCAAGAGCATGGTCCCACATGCAGTTTTGGATCACCATAGCCGCTCCCTTGCAAGGTATCATAGCCACTTCCTTGCAAGGTATCAATTGCTGGCGGCTAGGCTAGGACCTCGCAAAAGACTATTGTCATCATGTTGCGAACCCTTCTACCACATGTCCTCATGCGATGGCTCGACCGCCTCCACCTCAACCCAGGAAATTTGTGCCTCATTAGAGATGGGGCATGGGCATTGAAGATTGCCGTCATGATGGTATGGATGAAGCCAAACCCCATTAACTAGATGTGGAAGAACGTGCCCTTGCAAATCCACAAGATAAGACAATGTCGATCCACAATCATGGAAAACCCAGAATGGGCCCAACCATCACAATTTCAATTTCCCTGGTATTTTCCCAAGGTGAGTGTTGAATAGAAGAACTAGTTGCCCATGCTCAAAAGATTTCTTCTTCAATGCCATATCCACCCGCCGCTTGCGCCTAGCTTGAACCTCTAAGGTGAGATAATAGCTCTACAGTCACAAATCATCCAATTGGTCTAGAACATATCGGAATACCATAGAGTCCTACGGAAGAAGCTTGTCCTCCACCGCAATCCTCAGACTCGAAACAATATGCTGGATCGACGTGATTGCTTCCAGCCCAAATGCCAATTTAAAAGGAGTCAACCTTGTAGCCACCTTGAATGATGTACGGTATGCCCACAGTGCTGCCAGTAACTTTTTATGCCAATCCGTGTGGTGCTCATTTACCAGTAGCGACATGATCCTTTTGAATGTATGATTGGTAGACTCAACCAGTCCATTCACTTGCGGATAATAGGGGGAAGACTTCTTGTGAATCACCATATAAAAAGCATTCATCCGCTTGATGACTTTGTTGACAAAATGAGTCCCCCTGTCGTTGACAATCTCAATTAGACACCCGAACCAAGTGAACACATCGCAGTATAGACACTTTGCGATCGATTTTGTGGTGTTGTCCCACAAGGCCCAAGCTTCCACCCATTTGGTGCAATAATCAGTGTGGCTACCAAAGTGTAGCAATTTCGGGTGTGGGCAGCTGTGGGCTTCAATGGACCCATGAAATCTAGGCGCCATTTTTGAAATGGTTTCAGAGGCAAGATGGGATTAAGTGGCATGTGGTCTCGATCAGTGGGCTGTCCCAACTGTTGGCAAAGGTTGCAACTTTTTGCAAACCATCGAGCATCCTTCTGTATGGTCAACCACCATAACCTTGCCTATAGAACTTTCTTTGCGGTGACTTTGCCCACAAAATGGCCACCCGAAACCCCACAATGGACTTCCATTAACACTGCTTCCTGCTCATGAGATGGAACACACCGCAATAGCGCTTTCGTCAGATGTCGTCGGTACAACTGTCCCAAGACTACTTCAAAGGATTGGCTCTGCAATGCCAAACATTTCCTCTGATCTCGATTCATGTATTTGGGCATGATGCTAGTAGATAGGAATGAGAGCATCTCATCATGCCTCTATTGTGATCGAATCTGCCCAAAAAATCGCTGCTAGCTCCGCATCAGGGAACTCATCCTCCACTCCTGTTAGTAGCTCCCTAGACTCTAGTCACAGGAAAGATAATATGCAATTTGGTGCTGCGAGCCCGCATGATGAATGACATCAAAGTCGTATTCCTGCAAGAGCAAAATCCATCGTGCCAATTGGCCTATAAGTCTTTGTTGCTTCACCAAATATAATAATGTAGAATGATCGACATGGAAGACAAACGGTCAGCCCAACAAATAATGCCAGATTTCTTGACAGAATAGAACATGCCTAGTAGTTCCTGCTCCGTGATGGAATAATTCTTTCTGGCTATTGACAGCCGTCGGCTTGCATAGTAGACTGGATGATACCACTTATATGCATCTTCCTGCATGAAGACGCTCCCAATGGCTCTATCTGAGGCATCCATGAACACATGAAAATTCTTCTCCCAATCTGGAGACAGCACCACCAGTGCTCTAGAAAGCTAAATCTTCAGCTACTAGTATGCTTGGTTGCACTCTGCGGTCCACACAAATGCCTTTGGTTCCACATGTGCCAATGCATTCAAGGGAATTGCCATGTGAGCTAGGAATTGCAAGTGTCTGTTATGCCATAGAATTTGGCCCAAGAACTGCAAGCATTCCTTAGGCATTGTTGGTGCTGGGGCTTGCATAATTACTACCACTTTATTCGAATCCACTGTAATTCCTTCCGTCAACATCACATGCCCTAGGAGTCTACCACTACGAACTGCGAATGCACATTTCATTGGATTCAAACTGAAGGAGACCTCCCTGCATCATTGGAAACATTTTTGCAAGTGCTCCAAGAGCTCATCAAATGTGCTAAACACACTAAGGTCATCGAGGAAAATCCTCATGAGATATGTCAAATAGGACCCGAAGATCTCCTGCGTTGCTCGCTAAAAGGTTGAGGGAGCATTCCACAATCCGAACCACATAATTGTGCAGACATAGACCCCCCAGGATGTGATGAATGTTATTTTGGGCTGGTCTTTTGGAGCGATTTAGATTGGTTGTACCCGCTATATCCATCCAAGAAGGAGTACATCTCATGCCTGCCACTTCATCGAGCATCGAATCCATATAGGGCAAGGGAAATGGATCAAGAACTGTGGCCGCATTCAGCTTGTGGTAGTCGACACAAATTTGCAATTTCTTGTTTTTCTTTGGCACAATGAAAATCAGGGAAATCCACTCTGGTTTTTCAATCAGTGCGATGAATCCCACCCACAACAAGCGCTCCAATTCTTCATGCACTTGCTTGGCCATGTGCGGATTCATACGATACCTTCGTATCTTCGTCAAAGTGACATCTGGTTTGAGGTTAACCCGGTGTTGGTAAAAATTTGGATCTAGACCTTTCATATCTGCATAGTCCCAAGCAAATTCCCACAATAAGGCAATCAATTTGCTGTGAAATTTAGTTGTTAACAAAGTGCTAACTTTGACTAGTTTGAATGCACCACTCGATTGTATCCAAAGCATCCTCCTGAACATGCGTGATTCTACTCATTCGTTCTTCAAATTCCCTCTCTTTCTGCAGGAGATCCCATATATCCAATTCTGATGCTACTTGTTGGGGCTCGGACTCCTCCTCTGGAACAGGGCTGACTGCATCCGCCAAAAAACTTTGATGCATGTAGCTGTCTGTAATGCCTTCCACATCAATGGTGAAGATAGGAACCCCAACTCTGGATTCGCCTTGAGAAAGTCTTCCTCCTCATCATCCTCCAATCCGTTTGCCATGTTCATTGTCTCGACCAACATAGGTCGGACCGCATTTGCCAAAGGTGGCCCACTCCCATTGTGACCCGCACTTTCTTCTTTCCTCTCCGCACTGAAATGACGTTTTGCTCCCAATTTTGCTTGACTTTCGCTTGCCGCTGCAACCAAGGTCTTCGCGAAAGGATGCTATACTCTAGCATTGCGGCTTCCATGTTGAGCACTACAAAGGACACTACAAATGATATGCCCGCCACCTCCAGAACAATGCCCGCAAGATTTCGAGTGGTTGAACCCGACATTGATTAGCCATGCAGACTAAAAAGGGCACCGCCTCCCAAGACATCCAGCCCATTTCTTGGCAGGTCTTCAAAGTGACAATATGGACCCCCGAACTACCATCTACTAGCACCTGAGCAAAAGTCCGCCCTTGTGCCTTTGCAAAAATCACCAGAATTCTCATGTCAGTCAAAGGGATTACCAAAACTGGGCATGAATCAGCTTGACATAGCTCCACCTCTTTTGGTTCAGACTCTATGTGCAGTGAATGCAACAATTGCTGGTGGAATCCCAAAACCAGATTAAGCAATCGGCCCAATGAAATTTGGATAGGAGCCTCCAAAATGAACTCCAACCCCAGCTCCCTTTGCGGAAAATGCGCCTGCCTCTTGGCTTGGTTAGCGACCAATAATTGAGTTGCTTCAACTACCGTCGGACCATTTCCTAGTAAGTGTAATTTGAACTTGGCTTGAGTCTCCGCTTCTAATTAAACAACTAGTTCCGCAAACTGCACCTTTTGTACCTCAATGGGCATCATTATAGACTCTAATAGAGACATCAATGGTGGCTCCTTCATCACCTACTTGCAGACTTGGCATCGCACATGTTCCTGAGCTGACCAATATAGCATCTTGTCACTATTCTTTGGAGTCTGTCCTCATAGCAGCCCGGGTGATTATCCTAATCTTCGGGCACACCAGTAGATCATCATCAACAATGTGTACCATTGAAGTGCTGGGCATTTTCTTGGACAGCTTTTGCTGCTCCACGTGTTGCCAATCCCATTCCTGAGCCTCCAAGCATTCATTTTGCCAATGGCCTTTGCCCAAACAAAACAGACAAGTTTTTGAGTGATCCACGACCCCTACCTCCACGTCTGCGTCCATGGCCACTGTCGCCTTATTGGAATGTCTGTTGCTCTGACTGGAATGCTTGCTACTGTGGCTCTTCTTGCACAAAAGACACAACCACATCTTGCTCTGTTGACCAACCGCTCTCTGGCCACGCCCATTGTAATGGCATGCCATCATGTTGTGTGTATTAGTCAAGCAAATCACACACCAATTCGCGTTAAGAACACACTCGATTGCGGAGTGACCAAGATTACATCAGCGAGTACACCATATCCCCTTCATGCCTTTAGGTACGCATCCTTCTCTGGAAGCCATGGGCATGCCCTTACCTCCTTCAAAGGTTCTCTAGGTCTTCATCGTTTCTTTTGAGTCAGAATCCTCTAAACTAGTACCTTCAGACCCTCGGTCTGAATTGGTCACATTCGAATCATCCTCACTGTCATCCAACTTCTTGGATTTGGACATTTTATTCTTGGATTTGCTCTTCCCAGATTTGTGATTTCTAGATGTCCTCCCATGCAACGATTCCCCCACTCACACTGCTTGCACCATGACTACCACAAGCATTGCCTGTGTCTGATCCACTGTGGCCAATGCTATTCGCAGATCCCATGACAACCCCGAAATGAAGTAGTCATTGAGTACCTCTTGAGCAGGTCTTTGAGTCACAAGCACACATTGCAAGAGTAAATTGAATTTGGACGAATAACCTTCCACATCCTGATTGCCTTGCTCCAAGATACGCAATCTTTCCAGAGTTTGCGGGATTGTTTTTTCTTGACAAAACCACCTCAAGAAAGCATCACGGGCCACATCATATGTGGTGAAATGGTTCACTGTGTACTCTGCCAAATAGTGTGCTACCTTACCCGATAAGGTTGACTCAAAAACTGCCTCTTCTTGGAGCGGTACCACAACTCCCAGTTTTTTGCTCCCATATGCCTTTCCGAACATCCGAACATGCGCATCGGGGTCCTCTGACTTTTCCCCCGAATACTTGGCATACTTGATGTTACCCACTGCAACAATCACAGTACCGCCAACGTTTGGTGCTCCTCCCAATGACCTTCCTGGACCGAAGAGATTGCGAAGCAGTTGCCATTGCAGTTGGAGATCAAGATGCACTTAGCACCCGGCATGTGTCAATCGAGCAATCTCCTCCCGAATCTCCTCCAGCAGAGTGAGTGCAACTGCATGCAAACCTCCATGCAAAGTGCCTCTACAAAGATGGCAAGGAGTGGATGACATGAGCACTCAATTGCCCAATCGTGAATTCCTTGCGTGATGGTAAGAATGCACATCGTGATCACCAATGTGTAGCATCATAAATGCATGTAGATGCTATGGAAAACAATAGACAAATGATATGCATAACATCCACGAGAACGGAATGCAGATATGCAAGAGATAGAACACTAAAGAATATTGAATTCCAGAGCAATAGCTTGCACAATATTTGTGTACATAATGATCTTGGAATGCTAGTAATAGCATGTGTATAGAACCATCTAAATAGCCGTTGAAGACTACAACCACTTAGAGATCTGAACTGTCAACCCTTGCGGCTACCCTACCCTCGCACACCCCTATAGGTCATTGTTGCTAACCCGCATGGTTATGCAATAACATAGAACTACCGACGCTACACAAAGCATGTTACCTAGGAGACAGAGCAATTTGCAATGGACCAAAGAGCGCATGAGGATTGTACAGATTGAGATCAGGAGGACTATTATTGATTTCAACTCTGCATTCAATGTTACAAGAACCCATTAGTGGTCAAAACTATGACTGCAGTAGATTACAAGAGCATGCACACTAGGGTATTGGATGGGGAGATTGTTAGAATTAATAATGCTCTTACAGATATCAAGACATGATGGATCAAGTTTGGCTATAGAATCCATTCTTATGGATGGGATGAGATTAGGAGAAGAGCATCATCAATGTGCTATTGTGGGCATGCTCTTTTTGCATGCAGAGGATGTTGGGATAGAAAGGAGATTAATTAACCCTTTATCTTCACATACATACAAAGCGTTGAGGGTATGGCACATGAGATCCGTGGTGTGTACGAAAGAGGGCCCTTTCTTTTTGTCTTCTTGCCTTTGCATCCTCGTATCTTGTCACCCATCTTTTCATCACATCATTATTAAGCACGAAAAATAGGTTGATACTATTATGCAACTCTATGTCTATAACTTTGTTGCGTCCTTTCCCTTGAGGCACAATAGAGGTCATCCTTAGGTCTTTATCATCTCTCCATAGTCGTGGGAGAGAGCTATCCACATCAACAAGAAACTCAGAAATATATACAAGTCACTCTTGTACCAACCAACCCTCGGCCATGCTACCTTCGAGTCTTGCATTTTGTCTCATGAAGCCCTTCAAGGTCTTCATGAAGCGCTCGAGGAAGAACAATCATCGTGCATGTATAGTACCACATATAGCAATCTCATCCACCAAATGCACTATAAGATGTAGTTGGCTTGTGAGAATAGAACGTGGAAATGTCTCCTCCACTAAACAAACCATCTCCACTGACATAACTCGAGCATTCTCAAGCGTGGTGGGATCTATTTCCTTTGAGCTCACATATCTAGAAATGAAAAAGTACAACATATTAGCAATATGCATTCAAACTTGCATGGAGCATTGATACGCATCACATTTTGTATCATGTAAAGTACCTCACAAGCTCGCCCATCTTGTAAATACAATCTTTCATGTCCTTCGATGCACTACATGAAATGCTAGTAGGTAGTATGAATTGAACCCATGAGGAGGTGGTTGACTAGTTGCTTATAATTATTCACTCACAAATTTGAAAGGAAAAAGATATTATGCACATAAAATACTTACTTGGAGCATCTTGTGCCAATCATGAGATTTCAAGCCATAAAATTGCTCTACAACTCTTTTCTTGCTCTTTGTAAAGGCTCCCTTCAAACACCTCATGCATCCAGTGGGAGTACGAATTGTAGTAATAGCGCGCTTCACCATCACCATCTCTAGCTTTGATAACATCCACGGTGCACGAGGTCAAAAAACATGCCCATTTGGTCTCTCTTGTGGCAAAGCTTCATGCATCCTCCCTGTGGTATGTAGATCCTCCCTTATGCCTGGAGAATCTCATGTCCCATTCAAATTCTCCCAAATGGTAGATGCCACATTCTTGAAGATATGCATGGGATCAAGCAGGTGATTGATCTTGAGGTGGGACCAATATGGTAAAGGATAAAAGATGGAGTATCTAAACAAAATAAAGTGTTAGCGGGTAATCTTTATTTCCAGCCAATATAGCACACAATAGTTACAAACCCTTATAGGCTCATGCCAAGTGGTGGAGGAGTCATGAAACCATCTCAAATTCTCATCCAATCTCCCGCGGTGAGTGATTGTGGGAGGACTTCATTCCAAGGGGAGTTCCTAGGTTCTTCCTTGAAGCATGTCTTCAATATGCTTCCACGCAGGAGAGTTCGCGGGAGTTCTCCACTTGCCATCGGTTGATCAATGGGAGGAATGCCATGACATGAACTCTGCAATAGATTTGCACTTGAACATATGTTGGGTGCGAGGGATTATGGGAAAATGTCGCAGAACCTTACGAGGCATGTCCAAAGTTTTGAGATCTGCTCTATATCTTGCCTCTCCACAAGTAGGACACTCTCTTGCATCCTTATGTAGTCCACAAAATAAAACGCAATCATTGACACATGCATGGATGTGCTCATAATCTAATCCTCCAAGAGAGGTCACATGTTGCCTTGTCATATCTCTTGAGTCGGTAACTTATTCTCCCTTGGAAGCATTTTACACAATAGCCTGCACGTGAAGACCATAAATGAGGAAAAGCATTCGAGTAATTGATCCACTAGCATAATTCACCATGTTTGCAAAATAGACTTTAAAGCTTACTTGAGTAATGCATTCAAACTTGCATTGCTCCATCCATAGATGGTTTGCAAGTTTAGTAACTCAAGGGAGGCACGTAGAACAAAGAATGTGCACCCCTCAAACAGTGGAGTCAATGCTGCAGTAAAAAGATTATCCTGCTCCATGCTATCATCCCTCCCTTGATGGACATATAAATCCCGCACCATATCATCAAACACCTCCTCCTCCACGGCTTCATGAGGTAATGGTGGAGGGCTACTATCACCATCACTCCATGCATCCGTAACGGTCCCTCCTGAAGATCCCTCCTCATATCGCCGATGCTTCAGCTCCTCATGGCGAGCATAGGGCAACATATGCAAGTGTGCTCGGGGGGGTCACTATGTATAAACCCTCTATATCACGTGCGTTCAAGGCCTATATTTAAAATCCCTTATCTGTAAAAAATTTCATTAATAAAATGTACCCCTTTTCTATACAAATCTGTAAATTTTTCTCGAAACTATTTTAAATAGTCCCTTATGTATATTTATTTCTGTAAATTTTAGAAATAAAAAAAATCCTTCTGTTGAACTCACGTGATAGGGTTACATATGATGAGTGACCCCCCCGAGCAAGTGTGGCACTGCATCCTGTATCAAATTAAAACGGGATCATAACTCAAACATATGAACACCCATAGGTATCTCAATCAACCTTAACTTACAAACCCTTACCCAGCATCCCATTCTCCATACTTTGAGATGTGATTGAGTGTAATCCTGCATGCATGATACATGTTTCCTCGACATCGATCACACATACATTTGATTTTTTGCTCCAACCACATTTCGCGATGGTGGATACGAAGGGTTTCATCCTCACTGGAGCTACTTGTTGAAGATGAAGACATCCTACAAACAAACAACCCAAAAAAATTTGCTCTTCTTCAAATGTTTAATTTTAAACTCTGTGGTGTGTCTAAAGGCGCATCTAAAAGCGCGTCTGTTTGTTCTGTGGTGTGTGTCTAAAAGTGCATCTAAAAGCACATTTAAAACCGTGTCTACTCTATGTCTTTACACGTGTAAATAGACGTGCTTTTAGATGTGCCTATAGACGTGGCTTTTAAACCTGCTTTTAGCACGCTCGCTTCGCTTTTCTTGACATTACTTATACTTCGCGTGGCTTGCTTGCTTCCTTATTAGCAGATTCACAGTTTCGACGCTTAAGAGGAAGGCACCCACACTTACTTCTAAGCTTACACTTAAGAGGAAGGCACCCACACTTACTTCCAAGCTTAAAGGAGAGGAGGGCGAACAAGGAGGAGAAGCAACTTTGAAAAAGGAGAAGAACCTTCCATACCTCTATCCAAGGTAAGTCTTTTTGCAGTTGATCTTTTTTGGAAGTTTGCTCTCTTTGGATTTATACTTTCTCGTATCCAAAAAATGCATGATCTGGGTATCAACGCATCATCTAGGTATCAGTGTCACGTTTGTGTGTCAGGCGCAATGTCATTTTCTACTTTTTAGAAAAGTCCGTCTGTTGGAGCGCATCTATAGGCGCGTTCCAAAGCGTGTCTAAAACCACGTCTATAGGCACGTCCAAACGCGTGTCTAGTCTATTTGCAGACACAGACAGTCGCATCTATAGATGCGTCGTTATACATGAAAATAGACGCGCTAATCAGCCATGTCTATAGACGCGCTCTGACAATAATCCTTCCCCTTTTTTCTCAGCTCATCAATAATAGATTTTTTTTCTTTTTTCCAATTCATCATGTGGCTAGGAAGTGCTTCCAACTCACCTGATCCCCAGGAGTCTATTTTTAGGGACTTATATAACCTTTTAGGGCACCCTCCTAGTCCTGCAGAGTGCAGAGTTATACGGCAGAGTTATACGGTATATGACGGGTCTCTAACAACCCCCCAGGAGTCAGCACTACAGACTCCAAACCACCCCACACCAGCTGAGATCACCCCAGTGGAGTCAGCACAGCCCAGTCGGCTACACAGCCGAGGCCCATCTCCCATGCCATCTTATGCCCCTTCCCCCATGCCGTCTTATGCCCTTCTGCCATGCCATCTTATGCCCCTTCCCCCATGCCATCAGGAGGTCCTTCGACGTACTCCTGTGCAGTCGAGACTCGGTTCTCGAGCTACGACTGGTCAGCGTAGTCCCGTGCAATCTCCAGCTACGAGTGGCTAGCGTACGAGCTCGACACAACACAGTAGCAGGCGTAGTAGTAGGGAGAATGGTGGGGGATGCATGGCACAATGCTTTGGGAGGGGTGGCGGTGAGGACGATGATGATTTAGATGATTTAGACGTGCCTCTGGGTGATGGTACGATATTCTATGACATCACTCAGACAGGAGGCAGCTTGATGGATGCACAAGGGAAGGACATCATGGCCTTCATGCGCTCTGTAATTGCTAACAATTACAGAGATTGCTTTATCCACTTCAAAGACCATCCAAAGAGGTTGGCTGATGAGACCCTCGCTGCTGTTCGCTCTAGGTATCCTAACCCCCCCAATCGCCAATTCACAGATAAATGGGCCAAGTCAAAGATTGTTACGATACTTGGCAATAAAAGATCTTCGCTTAAGAGGCAGGCACTAGCGGAGCTTGCCAGGCTCGAGCGAGGTCAACCACCAAGGGGCCCGCCCCACACTGCTCACAAGTGTGAGTGGAAGAAAGCAATGAAGTCAACAAGGGAGGACCCTAGTTTGCAGCACGTGGAGGCACGAAGGATCTAGATGGAGGAATATGGAAGCGCGCATTTTGGAGCAGGGGGTGTTGAATCATGGGAGGCCCAATTTGTAAGTATCGATCTCAAATTATATTACTTATTTAGTTTATTAGGAGTTTGTTTCTTTGTACTAATCCCTCTGCAAATTGTGTCATCTTGCAGCTTGAGATCATGGGCAGGTACCCTACTCCTGTGGAGACAGCCTACCACCGCCACCATCATAGAGGAGATACATGAAGGCACTTCTATGATGACAGGTTGATTACTGAGGAGCAGTATATCCAGGCTATTGGAGCAGCCCCCGAGGTATTTGAAAGTAATTAAATAATGCCAATATTATAAGTAAAGATTTGATTTTTCATACATTGATATATGTTGTCCCTTCTTTACAGGCCTGTGCACAACACGACGAGGAAGACGAGGAAGGAGGCGTAGAAGGGAGTGCAGAAGGGAGCGTGGAAGGGAGCATGAAAGGGAGCGAGGATTAGTCATAGAAGTAGTGCTAGCTACTCTTTTTTGTACTTAAAGCCACTGGCTTGTCTTCGTGCCTCTTGTATATACACTCCTCTTATTTTTTGTACTTGAAGCCACATGACATGGCTTAGCTTCCTTGTTTTTTGTACTTGAAGCCACATGATGTGGCTTAGCTTCGTGCTATATGTACATACAAGCACTTTTTGAGCTTTCAATTTTATTGCGTTTTGGACTTGTAATGTTTTATTTGGAATTGTAATTAAAATGCGGTTGGCTATAAGAATTGAATTACACAATGTGAAAATGGGATTCTTGTAACTATATAGCATACACAATATACACAGCATTCTGTAAATTAAAAAAAATATTATAAAGCGCGTCTATCAATGCGTCTATAAACGCGTCTATGTACGTGTCTGTTTGTCGACAAGCGTCTATTTGTGCATCTACAAATGCGTTTATAAGCGTGTCTATTTAAGCGTTTATATGTGCATCTATACGTGCGTGTGTGTCCTATATAGACGCACTGTTAGACGAGGGTCTCCAGATGTGAAAATAGATGCGCAAATAGATGCACCTATAAGTTTTTTATTTAGTTCAGTAAACACGTTTGTGTGCATGTCTATGGGTGCTTTGTCTTGTTGTGTATAGAGAGATTGCACGCAGGATGTATGACAGATCGTACGGAAAGACCCACCATGCAAAATAGGTAGTACGGTCCACAAGAGATTTGTACGATAGGTTGCAGTTAGACTGTATGACAGGGAGCTCCAGCATGGTCAATGGTCACAGGTATAGTATACACCCTGCACCAACGTCGTAGTATGTAAAGGCTCATAGGCTGAACTCTGGAACAAGCACCAACATAAGGATGTAGAGTAGGCTGTAGCAAGCATTCAACAAGGGCTAGTGTGCAAATGATAAGGCCAACTATTAGATTCAATTAGAAACTTCAAATTTATATATGCATAAATTTAATAGCTCTTATAAAGATTCAATTAGAAACTTCAAATTTATTTATGCATAGCATAAACTCTTGTTATCAAACCCTCTAAGTTTTAAAAATAAATTTACCTATCAAAATAAAATTAGCATAAGAGCATATTAAAACTTCAAATGACAAAGATTAATCATCTTTGAAATATATATATAATATCTCTTTAAACATATTGAAAATTTTAGAAAAAAGTGGAGAAGTTCACAAAGATTTCTTATGAACAGCTCTAAGTTAAATTTAAAAATTGAAAATTTTACTTTGAAATTTTACTTTCCCACAATTAAGGAAAATCTAAACATGCATTTATAGCTGACCTCTTTATAGTTGCAGCAAAATTTGATCCAACTAACAGGACAGGACTACGCACTAGAAGGTGCATGCTTTTATTATATACAAAATGACTTGATGGCTTTTATTACATACAAAATGACTTGATTCATTATGTCACCCTAGTTTCCATTAATCAAAATGACTTGATTCAACTTTTTCTTTTTTACATTAACTTTTTATAATATACAAAATGACTTTGATTCATTATGTCCCCCTAGTTGAGAACTTTCCTATTAATTTGTTGGCCCCAATGAAAACTATAACCTAAGCTAATTACAACTTTTAATTTAAATTCTTGGCCTCCAATGAAATAACTAATGTAGGTTATTAACCTAGGTTAATGGACCCCAGAATGAAATCATTATTAATCCTTGGAGAGCTCCCCCTGCTTGCCCCTTCTGCATGTCCCTCCACTTCCTCCTCAACCCTACCCCTAGTAGCTCGCCTCTCATCCCCTACCCCCCTGTGGGCCCCACCTTTTCTGTCCTTCTATGCCCCCTCACCTTGCCTTGGCTCCTCCTCTCACCTCCCTTTTCCCTTCTCCCATCACACTGTCCTTGCCCCCGCTCCCTGACCCTCCTAGCCTCTCTCACTCAGCCCTTGCCCATCTTGAGCCCTTCCCAACTTGAGCCCTCCCCCACACTCACGCCTCCCCAATCTCTCTCTTTCCTTGTCCTCCACTTTCTCTAGTCCTATCCATGTCCTCTTCCCCCCCTAAGTTAGACTAAACTCTGCTAAGTAGGTTAAGTTATGTTAAGCCCATTTAAGGTTAGGCTAAACTATGCTGAATTAGGTTAAAGTAGGCTAGGTTAGGCTAAATGGCACAAGGGTTGACTATATTAGGTTATAGTAGGCTAGGTTTGGATAGGTTAGGCATGAAGGGCCATGTAATTAATTGTGAATTTACGAAATGCAATGTGGATGTCATGTGAATTTAATACCAAAAAATAAAAACGAAGTAGCCTAAGGACAAAAATAAAGGAAGAATAAAATTGTGATTTTGTTATTATTGCTAAGAAGAAAGTTGGAGGAAAAAAAAAAAAGCTATGAAGAAAGTGGGCGATGGCAAGTTGAAGAGGAGGAAGCGTAACAATAGTGTACACCTATTACGAGCACTTGAAGACACAAAAGTAAATAAGTTAGATTGAGCAAAACAAGGAAATAATTTTTGTGGAAGACAATATTGTGTGCAAAGCTCTTTGATTTCTAGTTTGGCAAGCAAAGTCAATCTTGCACAAGCACCAGTGAGAGCTCAACCCAAGTTTAAGCTTTCCAAAAGCCAATTGATTATTATTTCTTTTCTCACTAACACACACCCACACACATGCACACGCACATGCACACATGCACATAGGTGCATGCACACACATACACACACACACACACACACACACACACACACACACACACACACACACACACACACACACACACACACACATGCATGTACCCACCCACCCACCAACACACACACAAAATAGTGGTGGGTAGCTGTTAAGGTCATGTAGCAAGAGCTTACTTGAGAGATCCCATGGATCGAATTTGTAGATATTGAATTCCATGATGGGCACAAGCAATGGGTCTTGGTTTGATCATCCTGTTAAGGTAGGAACTCACAAGCTCATCATGTATAGGATGGAAACAGAAGCTCGATCTCATAGCCATCATAGTGGAGCTTCAAAAACTACTACAGGACTCTCTCTCTCTCTGTCTCTCTCTCTCTCTCTCTCTCTCTCTCTCTCTCTATATATATATATATATATATGTATATATATGTGTATATATATGTATATATCTATGTATATATATGTATATATATATGATCATCTTGTAAAGGTAGGAACTCACAAGCTTATCATGTGTAGGATGGAAATAGAAGCTCGATCTCCTAGCCATCATAATGGAGCTTCAAAAACTACTACAGGACTCTCTCTCTCTCTCTTTCTCTCTCTCTCTCTCTCTATATATATATATATATGTATATATATATATATGTATGCATATATATATGTGTATATATGTGTATATATATGTACATATATGTATATAATTTATATATATATATACACACACACACACATATATATAGTATGTATGTATGTGTATATGTGTATTTTTATGTGTACGTGTGTATTTGTGTGTGTGTGTGTGTGTGTGTGTGTGCATGTGTACGTGTGGGTTCTTCTATATGGGAAACTTTTGCCATGCAAAAATATTGCTCTGGCTATTTGCCATAGATGTTTGGCTCTGCGAAAGTCTATGCCTTGTCTTCTTTGGCATTTCCCCCATACTCGTGATTTCTTGAGCTTCCTTGGGAAGCATTTGAGAATTCAATTTCCTAATGCTACCTTTGGGAAGTTCTTCTGGCTTTTTTGGATTTATCCACCTAGACAAGAGTTCGATTTGTTTTTTACTTGGGTTCATAATTGGGCACTATGGACTCTATGGGAGGATAGACATCATAGAGTCTTTGGTGATCCTACATTTTCCACTTTCTCTTTCTTTAGGTAGTCCTTGTAGCAATCTATCTTTGATTGCTTGCAAGCTCATTATATATAATGTGATTTATACTTGTCATAAATTGAGATATTCTGTTGATGTAATTTGGTATATCTCAATTTTTGGAATAGGCAACTCTAATATGAAGTATCAAAAAAGTCACACAAAAAAATATGCATGCATGCATACGTACATACATATGCATGTATGTATGTTTGTGTGTGTGTGTGTGTGTGTGTGTGTGTGTGTGTGTGTAGATAGATACACACAGACACACACACACACACACACACACACACACACACATTTATACATACATACATACACACACACACACACACACACACACACACACACACACACACACACATACACACACAGATATATATATATATATATATATATAGAGAGAGAGAGAGAGAGAGCACACTGAAAGCAAGCTAAAGTTGGAAGCATATAATTTTTGAGTGAACATGATTTCATCTTGTGACACACGTCTTATTAGGGCTCAAAAGTGGAAAACTTCCCTCTATGTTTCATACCATAAAAATCTTGCCTTTTGGTATTAGAGCCATTGTGTCCTCCAGCATGAAAAAATAGTGCCTCATCCTAGCTTATACATCAATAAATCATTTATGCACACATGTGCTTATGCAAACACAAACAGAGTGTACACATGTAGACACACAAACGTGGGAGTATATAGACCTATCCATGCATTTCACAAATAAGCATGGGATGCTTGGATATTGTATGGATGGTCCAAATGTACTAGCTCGGTACACATGCACTCTGATTCAATAGACAGGCTTACTACACATGCATTTGTTGGTTATCTCCTTGGTTCATGGCCATCAATCACGTGACTTGTATACTATCGGTTGTATATATAGAAAATTAGATTTATACTCAATGGGTTTGGAAATGTATGGAAATTACCAGTGTCATCTTTTGATGCAAAGGTTATTACCTATAAGGAATACATGGCTTACAAGGCTCTTCACTCCAGGATGTGAACATTAAGAAATCCACCACTATACTTGGAGTTGTGGAGTGCAAAACTTTCACTTGACAATAAAAGGTCAACTAAACTACCTATATGGGTACAACTTCTAGATTTATCCTTTTTCCTTTGTAATCAGGTTGTAAAAGCTATGTAGCAACATAGAAAACTGTGGTTGGGGTGGAGATAAAATAGTTTATAAATCTTAGAGGAGAATCCACGTGTGTGCTGAGTTGAATTTAGTAGTAGGAATCCCATAAACTTTGGTTATTCTAAATAGAAATGGTTTGATTTTAGGACGCAACATCTAATTTATAAGAATCTTCCTAATTTCTCTTTCCCATGAGGACTTTCATCACATATCGTTAAAAAATTCCCTCAGTGGAAGGGCATAACTAAGGCTACTTCTTAGGCTCCTCCTCCACCCCCTGCTACCAAAATGAAATGGGTCACAAAGAACAAGAGAGTGTAGGATGTAGCTAGTATAACTACTTAGGGAAATGAAGACATGTAGACTAAGGCTTGCACAACATCCAAACAAAAGCAACATGAAGCAATGCCTATCCCCCCCCTTTTTTTTTGAGGCATTGATTGGCAAAGGGATAACTAGATTGATTGCTGAGTACCAAAACGATCTGGAGGACACTATAATTAGGTCCAGATGGTCAACAAATTTTGAAGCTCTCATTGATTCTTGAGCAAAGCAAAAAATAGTTTTGGGAATCACTCACCTCAATAATGATGTCATAATTTTGGGGGACTAGAACATGGTAGAGACTATTGTTGTTAGGTGGTTAAGGAAAGGTTTAGTCATAAGAGGATCAGAGTTCTAGGTTGGGGATGAACTTAAAGATCATTTTCAACTAGGAGACATGGGTACACTCGGTGAATACACGTGATGTAACAAACAATCAAGGGAAAGAAGATGGAGATGTTGATGCTTGGTTCCACTCACCCCTCATTGCCTGATGCTTGGCAAACATTGCATGCATAGTGTTTGGTTAGTAGATGCCCTTTCTTGCACTCCTTGGTGACTAGTCACAAACATTCCTAACTGATGCTTATGTTAGAAACCAGAAGCGGAAGCAGAAAGGAGAGAGGAGGGAGAAGAATACGAAGAGACACGAAGATGGGGCAACCAAAAGCTTAATAGAGGATATCCAAATACAAAGGTTAGGAGCCTTTAAATAGGCTAGTCAGCCCATGCACAAAAGGACCGACCCTATACCCAAGAGACTAATCCCGTACTACACCCAATTGGCTCCCCCCCTCGCAGGCACACAACCTACTCACACACCCTAGTTGGGCACACCCACAATAAGGCCCTCTCTAGACACACACATGAGATGCCCTATTCTAACACCCTCTCTGCAGCTCAGGTGTGCAGAAAAAACCATAGAAGAATGCTGATGAAGATGCAACCATGGACAATCCGGCATCGCGAATATTGGATACACCTCAGAAAGAGCACCTATCTGCCTTGCATCTCGGAATATGCTGTCACCACAAAAAGAGGAGGATCTGCTTGCCCACTCTAGCTTCCCTGACGTGGAACCTTGAGCTATGTACACAACATGCTCTATATCGTCCCCTATGAGTCGACATGAACACATCATGCCTTGAATGATGAACTTGGAACACATCCTGTCCATATTCACTTTCGTACCATGCAGTGACCTCAGTTTTCATCCTATTCAAAAGCTGGTACCGAGCCAAAGTAATTTCAACACGAGCTACTGCTAGCCCATTCTCCTGTCCACAAGCCCTCTTTGGCCGTGACAAGTGGGGGGAAACTCACTGCTCAAAAAAGTTCTGGGACATGACAATCCCGAGCAACGTCTGCTCTCGGATTATCACCCTATGCCTTTGTCGATGAAGTCGGTTCACTCTTTTTAGATTTGCCCTTGTCCTTAGACCAACAATATTTTGCCCGATGACCTTTCTTCCCGCATTCAAAGCACTTGCCCTGGAATTTCCTCTTCTCTATCGACATCGCGAGTGCCTGCTCATCACCTTGAGACCCCTTTAGCTTACCCTGGGACACAAGGACAGTTTCCTCCTCCATGAGAAGAGAGCACACATCTTAGAAATCCAACTGATGGCTCGTGACCTGCTGGCACCGCAAGGATCGAGCAATCATGTCATACTGCTGTGGAAGCTTCGTGAGGATAAGTGCAGCCAACTGTCCAGATGACAAAGCAGCACCCATTGCCGCTAGCTGATCATGAATGATCTTCACGTTGACCAAAAACTGCTGCATCTAGCCACTCTTGGAGAAATCAATATTGTAAAGCTGACCTTGCAATGTGATAGCTCGCATAGATGAATTTCGCTCATAGAGATCCCCCAACTTGGACCATACTGTAGCGGCACTATCCAATGTTTGCACCACCGGAGAGACCTCCTTCGAAATAGTCCGCACCAGTGCCGAGTGTGCCTTCGAGTCGCGGCTTTCCCAATCCTCCAATTCCTGAAGAAACTCGTCCTCCTGAACCTTGGTCCACCGTTTTGGATTCTCGGGTTGTGCCAGCTTCTTCTCATGGCCCTGAACGAGGTTCCACAGACCCTTGTGGATGAACCAAACTCGCATGTTCAGCTTCCAATGCGCGTAGTTTGTGCCATCGAGCTTGTCTTCGTTGCTGGTACACGGGGGAGCCATCGAATTCGAGAGCACCAAAGTCGTTTACAACGTCCTTCTACAGAAACGGTTTCTTCCGTAGAATAAGCTACTGCAACTTTATATACAAGCATCGAATTCTTGTTTCGCTTTGAATGTAGGCCATGCTTCTTTTCTAATGGTGCGTGTGCTCGCCAGTTCATGCAAGAGAGCATCCTAGTTCATCAGGTAACCAACACGAAGAGATGTGGGCCGATGTGATCTCCTTCTTCGAGCCCGATTTACCGTTTGCTAATTTGTAGTAGCGCATCATGCACCTTCTAGTTCTTCCTGATGGTGCGCCAAGAACTTGCAGAATTCTCTCTGCTGTTCTTGTCATGCATCGATGCAGCAACAGCAAACAACGCTGCTCATGCTAGGCACGCCAACAAGCTAGTGACGATCTTAGCCTCAACAGGAAATCTACCGACTAGCACTTTGTCTAGCACCTTGTTATTGCACAGCCTTTAGCTCACCGACCTGTAAACGCTTACGAGCTGCTCTCCAAAGCTTTCATGCTACCGTTGGAACCACTGCCTTCCATCACTATTTCTTAAGCTCAGTCGGCGTGTAAGTTTCTATTGATCACGGTTGCCTTGGCTTCGTGGCTATCTCAAGATCTCGTCCAACCTTCAGTCTTCAAGCCTCGCTTCTGTTGTTGGGTATCTTCACCAAGCCGTCATCCTGCAGACTTCTCAAGCTTGCCAAGAATCACAAACTACCACCTCGCTTATACCACGACTCCCTGGAACAAGTTGCCAGTACGCCACCGCCATCGACAGCTCCCTTCCAGAGCCAAAAGCGGTGTTTAAGCTTGCGATCCAAGCCTCTACACGTAGAGAAATCCGGAAGCCAACTTCCTAAAAAAAAAAAACTTCCTTACGTTCATATCCACCACGCACTGGCTACACATGCGCCAACATCAACGGCCACATCGCAAATAACTGCAGAGAGCCTTCAAGCTCCCTCCGACTAGCTCACTGTGAACAATGCTTCCACCTCCCTTATCCCAGGTCTGAGCCAAGTCTACCCATGCTCTGATACCATGTCAGAAACAAGAAGCGGAAGCAGAAAGGAGAGAGGAGGGAGAAGAATATGAAGAGACACGAAGATGGGGCAACCAAAAGCTTAATAGAGGATATCCAAATACAAAGGTTAAATAGGCTAGTCAGCCCATGCACAAAAGGACCGACCCTCTACCCAAGAGACTTGACCCTCTACCGACTACACCCAATTGGCCCCCCCCTCACAGGCACACAACCTACTCAGACACCCTGGGCAGGCACACCCACAACAAGGCCCTCTCTAGATGCACGCATGAGATGCCCTATTCTAATAGCTTAGTTGTAGGACAACATTGTGTACTAATCGGGGTTGGTGTTGCATGGTTGAAAACCATATGGAGATGGGTGGAATGAATAAATAGAATAAATATGCAAGAAAAATGGCTTGAATTGCAAAGTAATTGTATTAATCCCAAAAGGCCTCGACCAATACAAATAGCCCGGGGCTGCATAGAATTTTGTGTGGATTCAAGGCAAACCACTTATTGCTCACAATACGTTTTTAGAATCACTCGGACTTGCCTCTCATAGACACTTTGATCCAAAAAATCATCTCTCACTATTACATTGAGACTCTTAAAGACTGGTTCCCATCTACCAGGTAGTTCTAGCAACCGATTTGCTAAATGCCTACTCAAGAACCTTCCTATATAGCTAACTCTCATTGGGCTGCTTTGGTGGTATTTATGAAATGTGGCCCTTTTTCTAAAATGATAGCTTGATTTTAAGTACTAAGAGAATGAGTGTCAAGTTTAGGCTTGATTGTAGGTGCTAAGGGGCTCTTTGTCAAGTTCAGGATATTGAGATTTGAATGGGCTTTACTTCAAATATGACATGCCCTTCTCATGGTGATTCAGTATTTAGGGCTCTGATTGATTGACCGTTTGCTCTTGTGTATATGTTTATTTAGTTCTGAACTTTCTCTATAAAAAATAATCATGGTTGGAGATTTATGGGTGTCTAGAACGTAGAGATTTCCCTACTATAGGGTTAGAAAAAAGAGAGCACCTCTTCTTGCGTTGGTACCTTTAGTTTCTCCATACTTGGGGTTGTTTGCTTATAATCTGTTTTTGGATTTTTGTCATTTGCCCATGAAGCCTGGCTCAATTACTTGGACAAATGTGGGTTATAGTGACAGGCCTGGATCCTTGTTGGGAAGCTTGAAGGAAGCTAGAACTAGATTGCAGTGTTTATTGCATATGTGGGGGGATGTATTGATGTTTTTTGGCATAATGACCAGCACCCTATCTTACGTACATGGCTCAAATCCCCAAAAAACAATGGCCTTTGGGTTTAAGGAGCTGATGGACAGGCTATTGAGCTGTGGTCTAGCTATAGCATGGTCTACTTTTACTATTTTTCTAAGGAAAGAAGCCTTGCTTGGTGCGGCCGGGTATATGAATTAAAAACTTTTGGATGTAGGAAGGTTTCTCCCCTTGATTTCATTTCCATAAATGATTTGTTTAATCATGTCCTAGGACTTTGGCATATTTGTATGGATATTTGTTCCATGCAATTGAAGTTATCTAGCATTTTGGTCCTTGGTTGGACAAAGAGAGATGTCTTGGTTTTCTTTCTACTTACAGGTGGACTATGCTTTAGTGAGTAGCTTTGGAGAACCCTCGATGATTCATAACTCAAGTTTGAGGACATAGCAAGAATTTGAGCTTGTGCTGAGATCCATCGCTTGGCACTAAGCTGCTTGTTGGGCCAACTAGATTGCCAGGTTGCCTAGGACCGCCGTCTGGTACTTGTGACAAAATATGAAGAGGGGAGAGGATAAGAGTGGAGATGAGGAGAGAGGGAATCGCTAGAGACCACACCACAAATGACAAATTGTACACTAGATTTAGTTGAAAATGTAGAATATATACAAACACATTTAGGGTTAGGGTTAGGGCATCTAACCCTTTCCTTTATAACACTCTATTGGGTTAGTGCTATGCAAATATGATCACATGATGTTGAGTGTGATCTCTCAACACCTTACCTCAAGATGATGATTTTGGGGAATCGAAGAAGGACTGAGAATTACATTCCATTACACCCCTTTAAGGGGAATGTCCTTCCTTTGCATTAAACCAAGAGCTTGTTGGTGTTTCTCAAAACCTAACAAGTTTCACTAGATGTTTGACATGTTGGTGGATGCATTCCCTCGTCCTTGGAATCTTCCTTGGTTGGAATGATTTCCTCTTTGCTAATGCTAATGTTGTTGAGGATGATGCTAATGCTGATTCTGACTTTGATGATGATTTTGTTGCTGATGATGACCACTTTTCTAGAATGATCTACCTCAGCCTCTATCTGAAGCTGTGAATGCTTGATCAGTAGAATGACCTTTGTGTGCATGAATGGCATGAGTCCTAAGTTCTTCACTAAGACTGACTAAAGCTCTTCCAGTGTTGGAACTTGCCATTGGATGGAAATTTTGTGGACTAGATTCTTGTATTCCTCTCCTAGTCCATTTAGGATGACTTGAATCATTTCTGTTGGCTTCATGGTCTCTCCTACTGCTACAAGTTGATTGTTGTAGTCTTTGATCCAGAGTACATAAGCATGATTGGTTTCACTACTATTGCAAAAACTCTGGTTGCTTTGGTTTCTTAGTGTGAGAATCCTGGATGTGTTCTTGGACTCATAGAGAGCTGCAAACATATCCCATGCTTCTTTCGATGTCTTGACAGTGTTGAGCTATCCTAGCATGACATCTTGCACATTCTACTTGATCAGATGATATGCATACTTGTCTTTCTTATCCCATTCTGCATGTGCTTAGGAAATGGTAGGATCTGCTACAAGTGCAAAAACCTCAGGGGGGTCACTATGTATAAACCCTCTATATCACGTGCGTTCAAGGCCTATATTTAAAGTCCCTTATCTGTAAAAAATTTCATTAATAAAATGTACCCCTTTTCTATACAAATCTGTAAATTTTTTCCAAAACTATTTTAAATAGTCCCTTATGTATATTTATTTCTGTAAATTTTAGAAATAAAAAAAATCCTTCTGTTGAACTCACGTGATAGGGTTACATATGATGAGTGACCCCCCCAAGGCAAAAACTATTTGTGTAGCTAGAGATCCCATTGCTGGTGCTATGACAACAGGTGGAGTAGAGCTACTACGGGCTGGAGCATTCAATGGTCTAGGTGTAGATCCATCAATATACTCCCATTTGTCCTGAAGTACAAGAATGGTCTCCATTCGGTATTTCCATGTGCCATAATTGGACTTGTCTAGCTTAGCAGATGCCTCTAGATTGAGGTTGCTACTCGTAGACTTGGTGCAAGAAATGTACTCAAAGTGTCATGAAAATTATTGTTTGAATCAACTAGAAAACACTGACTGTGGCAAGTGAAATATGAACTATCAGCACAGTGAAGGTAGAACTGCAATATATATAATCCTATCTAAGTTACAAGCCTTGTGGCAAATGATGCTGAGAATAGGCAAGATGCTTTACAAGGCTGAAATGATGTGCACAATGATGTGAAATAGCCAAATAGGCTTTACAATGATGGCATGCGTGTGTGAAATCAAATCATGTGCTATTTTCCCACTGATAAATCGGAAATGCCTCTGAACACTTTGAAGTCTACTCACTAAACTAATGAACATCAAGTTTCACATAATATGATGATGTGAAATCATATGTGAGTGTAGGGACTGACTCCGAGTAGTAACTAGTCGGGAATTTCGAGCATGGCTTACATTGGCAACTTGGAGAAATTCAAAGCGTCTCCTCTATGGTGATCTAGTCAACTCTGATCTAGATCTATACCAATCATCGATCGATGAAAGAACAACAAATAATTTCTTTTCTTTGGTTCTTTTTATGTGCTAGGTCAGATGCATCGATGTAGAGGCTGATGTGAGTGTAGGAAGTGGATTTACCCACAAGGCTCAAAAGTGAGTGATACTTGCACCAAAATGTGCGTGTGATGTGACGAACACATAGAGCACAAAAAATTGATCGTTTAACCTTCTTGTAGCACCCTCAAATTCCTCTTGGATCAAGAGATATGACTTGATCTAGGTGGAGGGGCAAAAAGGGTGAAAATGTGCTTAGCGTGATGTGGCAGTTAGGATCACATGTAAGTTGTGCTTGCGAAGAGGTGTGCCCATGAAGCATAGTGGTGATGTGGCATCTATGTGCACATGTTGTGGGAAGACTGTGCCTGTGGAGAGGTAACTGTGCCTGTAGGGGTCAGTGCCACTTTGGCAATGCTGAGGTGGGCCTTTGACTTGGTCAAAGCTGACATGGAAATGATGAGTCGATTGATGACATGGAAAGGGTGACGTGGCATTGATAGCTAGAAGATGATGTGGCATGCCACTGTGGTAGATGACATGGCAAGATAAGGTTGATGACATGGTAGAAGCAAGATGTTGCTCATGTGGCACTGGGGATAAGGTTGCCATGTGGCAGACCGTGGTGACCTTGGGTGGATAAGGTCTGTGCCATGTGTCAAATATGTGGCCAACTATGGACCAACCATGACTAACCGAATCGTGGTTAGTTTATCATATATGGTAATGGCTTATCAGGATCAACGTGTTGCGCTTGGGGCTACCAGAATCTTTTGATGATTTCGTCTCTTGGAGTGTGTCAAAAGTTTATTTTATTTTTGTCAGGTCCGGAGTTGTGAGGCTGTGAAGCCTTCATGGTGGTGGTCGCCTATGCAGCATCCTTTGTTGTTGGAGTGCTAGCTATGGCAGTTTTGCCATTATTGGAGACTAGTTGCTACTAGCTATAGATGAGCGGGCTAGAGGGAGCTTGGGTGCTATGCCAACCAAAAAGCTTTGGTGGAGGCTGTTGGTTGTTGTGTACTGAGCATCACGGCTGAACCTGTGACAACAACCTATGACACTCTTCAAGAACCTGGTCCATAAAAACTTCCTTTGCAAGCCACCCAATGAAGGCATGGTCACTTGTTGGCATTCCATAACTATTCTTCAAATTCAAATTAGACCCAAGTAAAGATAATAATGAAAGCTGCCTAGCCTTGCTGCAAGAAGCAATGGCCACTTGATACAACTTGTCTACAGTAATTTTCGTGGTTGTGTCTTCATATGGCAAGGACCATAATTTGTGAAACCAATCTTTGTCATGTGTAGGATTTATTATTGACAAAATCTGTGAAAACCACACAAAAGAAATTCAGGGTGACATTTGAAAGCAATGCATAGCAATACTAGACAAAGGAAAACGCACAAACTCACCCTATGCACCTTTCTCCTATATGTTTGAGTGACTGTTCTTTTAATCCCAGCTATTTTAACAACTCTTTCATCTTTATCCATTCCAAGAGGTAGCTTCTTACAAGCTGCTTCAAAATCAGATTTCCACTTGCCCTACAAAAGCAAGTATGCAGCAAAGCTATAATTCAAACTATATACAAAAGCAGAGGGAAAGAAAGCATTAGGTAGAAAGTATAAGAACTCACAGCATAAACCATGCGACCAAGAATAGCTTGTGTGAGGGGATACCAAACCCTTCTTCCTTGACCAATCTCCTTTTGCGGTACAACCTCAATATTTTTCCTTTCTTCTTCCGTGAAATCCTCTAGAAATACTTGTGCATCACAACTAACAAGTGTACTTGTATGATGCAAGTAATCTTTAAGATTTGTTGTGACAATTGCCTCCTCATTCAATCTAGACAATGGAATTTGTTTTAGCATTAAAGTTGAAAATAGAAATATGTTCTTGAAAAAACTAGTGGAAGAAAGAAAGATGATACTCACAAGTTAAACCTTTGTAAAGCTGCAATTAACCTCAACTCATCGTCAGGCTCTGGAGCTATAATATGTGCATGAATCCTAATATGCCTTTCCTTGATATTAACAAAGACCTTCCCAATGGTCTCCATCCATGAGGCAGTTCGATGGTTTCCCTCCCACACATATAACATCTTGTAGGACATGAATTTTTATGCAGGAGTTTGTTGAAGCTCATGCTCAAACTCATCATTCACAGCATGCCAATGCTTATCCCATGAATCTCTTATCTCATCATCCACCTCTTTGGTTGTCCCATCAGACATCCCAACTGAAATAATAAAGGACCCCTTTGTGGGGACATATCCCTCCATCTCAAATGCTCTCTTGAGAATGGAGCGGTCATTCCTAAGTTGTCTCACCTTAGGGTTGATAAGTAATCTGCACAAAGGGATACAGGGAGGTACCATTCCTCTATTAACAGTTATGGACTCAAGAAAATCACTTCCATAATTACTATCCATTGATTCAGGGACAAATTCATCACCTTCTGTATCACCCTTAGCCTTCCCACTGTCCTTCTTGCTAGCAAACTCTTTCTCCACCGACATCTCTTCAACCTCCTCTGCATTTGGAGATTTGGCTTGTGTGTCAGCAGATGTGGGGGATGGTGTTGTTGGTGCTTGCTCTTTTTCTTTTGCAGTCTTTTTCTTCTTACCAGCAGCCTGTCCACCTATTGGAGATTTTCTCCTGCCTAACCTAGTCATGACTTCTAGCATACACAAAAGAAAATTGGATATTAGATCTAAGCCCCATCTCAGCCACCATTCATTTTTTATTGTACTTTGAGTAAAACCAAGCCATTGAATCAACAATGAATCAAAGAATGCAACTGACCAAAAAAGAAATACCTACTAATCTTGGACCTTGGGCTACTGATACCAGAAACAATTCAGGATCCAATATTCCAACCAACACTCTGCAAAGAGAGATTGAAGAAAGTCAAGAACATGTATTGACATAGGAGCATAAGAACATCAAAGAGCAACCATAGTGTGAGAAAAAACTAATGCACAACCCTATTCCACCCAAATTGAAATTACAAAAGGAGAAATTCCTAAGGAGCTAGGACCTCTATCCCATTCCCCCCACAAATTCAAATCTCCAATATCCAAAATGACAACTTACATATATTGATTGGAGTAAAGTAAGGATTAACTATTGACATAGCAACTAGAGAATTATGAAAGTAAAGAGTTTACAGTTGGAGCATTTGAATCAATGGGAAGTTACAACAGTCTATATGTAGTTGTAGATGTCTACAAAAGAATATACTTACACATATCCATGTGGCTGATACACCAAGAATGACCATCCAAGTGATCTTCAACATGCTTGGATGTTAGAGATACAAGGTCTCTCTCATATCATAATGAAGTCTTTCCCCCTATTCCGCCAGTGGAATAGGGTGGGAGGGCATCAAGGATGCATAGTGTTTGCATAGTAGAGAGGGTACATTCATTAGAAAGTGCTGTGCAGGAAGAAAGAACACTAAAATGGTGTTGCCTCTCCCCTCTTCTGCTGGTGGAATAGGGAAAGGAAGCCATAAACTTGAAGCCCGATTATTAGATGCACTACCCAGATGATATGTAGCCTTCAAGTGATATAGTGTTGCCTCTCCCCCTATTCCGCCAGCAGAATATGGTAGGGAGGCCATAATCTTGAAGCTTCCATGTGATCTTCAATATTCTTGGATGCTTGAGATGCAATGAGCTTGAAGTATTCTTCAATATTCTTGGATGATTGAGATGCAAGTGATCTTCAATATTCTTCAATATCATGGCAATCCCCTAATACATCAACTTGAAGCTTTGACATAGCTTCCAAGTGATCTTCCTTCTAGATGCTTGGATGCTTGAGATGCAAGGATACTAATGGCAAAAAGGAACCTAATAGTCTCCATTGTATTAAATTCATTTCATCAAAAGATGTATTCCTTTCATTAAAAAGACTATACGATTCCTATGAAGTGCATTCCAAAAACTATACAATCCCCAATTTCACCGGCGGAATAGGGTGAGAGTGACATTAAGAGGTTGCTTAATAAGGGGGATAGATTGGTGAAAAGGACCCAAAATGGCAGACTCTCTATCTCCTCTTCCAGTGCTGCATACCTTCAATGGTAGACTCTCTATCTCCTCTCCAGTGCTGCATACCTTCAAGGCCAGATTCCCTATGAAAAGCATGCTAGAGCTACTAAATCTTCAAGAAAGGCGCATCCATAAAAGGCTCTAGTGGCTTCAACAAACGAAGGCCCAAACAACATCCAAGGCTCCAACACAAACAGTAAACCAAGGCCCAAACAACATCCACCATGGTTCTTCCAATGTGCATGCACCAATCGACCTTCAATGTCCTTGAAGGAGGTAAGTGGTGCTAATGCAAATCCCCTATTCCACTGGCATAATAGGGGGGAGAGAGACTCATAAGAACAGCACTCTGCGGGGCTAAACTGGTGATAGAGGATATGGCCGATCGAGAAAGACAAAGAAATAAGTACTTCAATGGACCTTCAACGTCCTTGAAGGAGGTAAGTGGTGCTAATGCAAATCCCCTATTCTGCTAGCAGAATAGGGAGAGAGAGACTCACAAGAACAGCACTCTGCAGGGCTAAACTTACGACAGACAATATGGCCAATCAAGAAAGACAAAGAAATAAGTACTTGAAGACTTTGAAATACCCTTCTTGATGGAAAAAAAACATATTCAAGATATATATATAAGCAGGAAGAGAATGAGTACGTCCAGGCTTTGAAATCACCTTGTCACTGGATCGTGACTCAAGCCAGTCTGCAAGTGTGAATAGAAAGACAATGGACCCTGCTTCCAAGTAATCTCTGAGACCAATAGCACCACCAACTACGACTCATACAAATACAATCACATTGTCATCACTCCAACGTATTATCCTCTTTTAATGCAAAAGCGAGATGAAGAGTCCTCAATGTCTATCTCCCCCTATTCTGCCACCAGAATAGGGGAGATAGAAGCTATTTCTTCCTACCATTCTACGGCCGCATCGTCACCTCTTTTTTGCAAAAACTATTGCAATGCATATAAATGTAATGGACAACAAAAACGATAACGATGCATATATATCGATATCTCATAGGACTGTAAGCTGTAGTGCCTATCTCTTAACGTATATCGGGTCCTCTTAACATCTATCTCCCCCTATTCTGCCAGTGGAATAGGGAAGACTGTATTAGATAATTCGGGAAAAACCCAATTCCCAGAATGGCAGTTTTGGAAGAAATTGTAGCTCCCCTCAATGAAAAAACAGGAGAAATATGTGAAAATAGACTAGATAGCCATTCATGAAGTGTGAAATATCAACTACATTCTCAAATAAAAAATAGAATATCAGTGTCTAAACTACGTTATCATTAACAAAATAATAAACTTTGAAACCCATTTGAGTTAGATTCATCTCGTGAGCCATAGTGATGTTCAAAAACACCTTCATAATAGTGAGTCTCTGGAATTTCCATTGATATTGAGACTCGCTTTTGTTGTAAGCATTCTCATTTGAAAATCTCCAAAACAACATTTAAAAAATGTAGAGTGTAAGTAATAACCATGAGTATTGCAATGAAAATGCACAGGCTCTTTAACTTAGTAAGATATGTAGTTGATGGAAAATCAAGATATGTAGTTGAGGAGATTGAATGCAAGATATGTAGTTGATGGAAAATCAATGGGCAATGACAAGCATTTGAGATGTAATTTAGGTGGCAATGACAATCATTTATTGTGCACTTTCAATGTTTGGACTGACTAGCATTATTGTAAAATGATAACTTTACATGTCATGTTGATTACTCATTGCAAAGTAAAAAAGTACACTTCAAGATGAAAACATAACAACTTGTTGATACACCATTGAAATCCTTGAAATAAATCATGATTCCAAAGAAACTCTCAATTTCTAGCCCCAAAGAGAATGGCACCGGAAAGAATGGCACGAGAGACACTCCTTCTAAATACATTATGAATGTAGTTATGAACATGTTTGCATATTATTCACACACAACAATTACGCACCAATTTACATAGTTGGCAAGAAAGTAGTAATTCCCATAAGTAATGATTGTATAAAGAAATACAATGTTGTTATTCAAAACTCATAGTCTGCAAATAGCTCCTCTCCTGCATGTATATCATCTATGGATTCAATACAAATGTGACCATATTCTGCAATATCTATGTTCATCATGGGGTCATACCGAGGTGGAACATCAGGGGAAAATACATAACAAACATTTGGCTTTACATTGGTATTTCTATTGCTGTTAATAAATCCCACATTGCCATATTGAACATCACCAACAATATGCACCATATCCTTCATAGGGACAGTAGGGTCCTCTTGGATAGAGTACTTCTTTAGCCTTGGATGAACTCTACATAATTCCTTCCAGTCTCTGTAGGAGTACTGTTATGGATAAAATTGTCTAAGGAAAAAGGCATTAATATGTATGTGTGTTTGTATATGTGGCAATAGTATAATAAACTATGGTGTGCATAGGGCCCAAGGTTGAGGTGGCAGGGCATGACCATGTGCCACCCTTCCATGTAAGAGGACCCATAAGGTGTGTTGTACATAATCCATGATAGTAATATTATAAAATGTAAGGTGGCATGGCTCCTCCATGTGCCACCCCTCCACCTAGGCTGCATTTAGTAAGATATGGCTCAAAGTCCATGGGACAAGCAATATAAAATAGGTGGAGATGGATATTATATTGAGTTATTCCCTCCATATGCGATAGGCCCATGTGAGGGAGGTATAGAAGGACCAAGAGAGCTAGTTAAATAATGGGGAAAGTAGGATGAGGTGGCAAGATTCCTTGTGCCAACCCTCCACTTGTCCTCCTAGAGGTTTGAACATATTATAAAATTGGAAAGAGACCAAGGGAGTATCATAGACTTCAGATATGGGGCTTGATTTATGTGGAAAATTGAGGCAAAGGGTTGTCGCACACAATTGAGAGTGCGTAACCGCCTAGCCCACATGGGAGACTTTTCCACACACACCATGCATGTGGGAGGATACATTAATGAGGAGAGACCCCCTCTTTTGGCTATAAAAGGAAGGGGCTATTCCTTGATGAGACACGCTCATTCTTGTAAAGCCACCTAGCTAGTATTTTGATATTTCCCTCTCATCCCTTCTTTCAAATAAAGTATGGTTCTCTTCCCTTGATGTCTCCATCTCTACATTTCTCCTCCTATCATGTACATGCTTCTCTTCCCCCTCTCCTTTTCCCCTTGTGTCATAGTCTCCCTCTTCCTTCCCTCCATTTCTAATTCCTTTTTCCCTCCTATGACAACCGTTCGCCCTCATGATCTCCTTTTCTCTATGGCCCTTAAGCGTCGCCATGCTTAGCCTCTAGCCTCTGGTCTCGATTTCTTTTCTGGCTAATAGATTTGGTGTGGCTGCTGAGATACGAATCTCCATGGCTAGTGGTGAATCTTCTACTCGTACGGGTTACATCTACAAAACTATACCATCTGTGCTCTTTCTAAGCTACTGCGCGTGCATTCGATTCAGGCGTCTCCTGTGCGATAGTTTTTTTGGGCTGCTGCAACTTCTGGTTGCGGACAATTTTCTACGTTCACCCGCGCGGCAGTTCTTCTCTAGGCTACTGCAGCTTCTGGTTGCGGACAGTTTTCTGCGTTCACCTACACGACAGTTCTCTGGATTGCTACGGCTTCTGGTCGTGGACAGTTTTCTGAGCCCCTGCAAAACTGTAACAGCAGACCCCGCCCCCCCCTCTCTCTTCTCTTCTTCTTCTCCTCCTTCTCTTTCTCTTTCTCTTCTCCTTCTCCTCTCCTCTCCTCTCTTTTTATTAAAGAGTAGGATTTGAACCCAAGACCTCCCCCTTCACAAAAGAAAGACTTATCATTGGGCCAACAAGTTGGAAGTGGTAAAAATGTAATGATTTTTGTTCATATATTGAAATCGCGGGAACTGTAACTCTCTAACCGTAGGGAGTTTGCTCTTGCTGTAAAAAGCAAAAATACTTCATTTTATGTGCTCTATCCAAATCTCTTTGTAGATCACCGATTCAGAACTTCTCCAAGCTCACTTCACGGAGGCACGCCACACGAGAAGGGTGGACATTTATGTCACTTCTCGACGCGTTTAAGGAATTGGTGCCTATTCCTCCACGCCTTACGGTTACCAATGCACGAGATGTCTTCCTTGATCTTCATGTCAACCTTCAATGGCTGATTGTCCCCAGTGCATTGTTGAAGGAGATGACGGGTGGAATGATACACCATGGATGATTCATGGTGAAGAACTACTGATACACTGGGATGATTTTGATTTTACTTCTACTCATTGTGCAGTGATCGAACTACTTGCTGCTTCAGAGGTAATTAAAACAGTGTCCTTCATCGAAGGGTGGGATGCTCCCCAAGCTTGGGGGGAGATTTGGCACATCTGCTTATTGATTCTTGTGGATAAGCTCGTCCTAAATGGTTTATTCACAATCTCACTGCAAAGGTTTCTAGGCCTCGGCTATGGTTGGTAATGTTTCGACCAAGGAATCCATTTGTACCTAATCAACCTTTTGTGCCTCATTTCAAGCTTCAAGTTGTAATTCTTTTTGGTCTTAAGATAAACTATCAACAAAGGATTGCAAGTTTATTTGGTGCTGAACATTTGGCTCAAGTGTTGAATTCTCCCCACCCTCTCCTCCTACCTATCTTGGACTACCGAGAAACTTGGGATGTCTGAATTTTAGTCTTGGTGTGATGACATCTTAGATTCTTCAATTTGATGGAGCTTACAAACCTTTGACCAAGGCGGCTGGCGTGGGTGTGAAGCTTACTTCACCAGGTGGTGAGGAGTATTGTTAGAGCAAGTCTTCACCTGCAAGTACTTGCAATCAAGCTGAGTACTCGGCGCTCATTTTTGGGCTACAAAAGGCACAAGAACATCAAGCCAAGCAATTGGAGGTGCAAGGAGATTCTCAACTAGTGTGTGAACAAGTTAGTGGAAGGTGGAAGGTGCGGAGGAAAGGCTTGGTTCCACGACATGAACAAGCATTGGAACTTTGCAACCAATTTGAAGAGGTAAAAATTCAGCATATCCCTCGAGCTCGAAATCTTGTTGCTGATTTCTTAGCACGTGAAGCTTGTACTTTAATCACGCATGACGTGAATGGAACCGCCACCCCAACAAAGCCACAAGCCACGAAGGAGGGTGATCATTTGTAAGGAATGCAAAGGTTGTGGTCATCATGAATCTAAGTGTTGGGCATACTTGATACGAGTTCATCGACTTCGGAAGATCATCAGGAGGGTTCTCAAGGACATTGCTCAAAAGAAGGATGCCAGACCGCACACCCCTTGAAGAAATAGCATGGCGACTATAAGAACTGGAAGAAGCTGAAGGTGATGTGCAAGCTCTCCAACTGTTGACATTTGTCATGGCATTCTTGTTTGCCTTGATGAACAACCTCATGCAACGCCACCCCTCTAATCCTCGCTTGTAAAGATCGATGTGATATCATGAGGGTTGGTCCTTTTAAGATTGTCTATGTGCTATTCTATGCTGAAGATTCTTCTCATGTAGGATTTCACACTACACCAGTCACACCCTACCCTGCCTATGTGTGCTTTCTGGACGTATCTTCACCCGATTTTCAGTTCAAGCTTCCTCTTACTATTGTTCGTCCATAGATAAGCCTATCTTTTCCATCTTCCAAGCATGGCTAACATTCCCGTGTTTTGTGGACGGGTGGAAGAAAATCCAAATGAGTATCTTGTGGCCTTCAAGCGCCGTTGTGTTTCTCTCAACTTTCTTATTGAAGACAAATGGCTATTGGTTCTTCCCACATTTCTAGAGGGTTTGGCTCAAGTGTGGTATGAGAAGCAAGCTAAAGATGTTTGCCAAAGCTGGCCAAGGTTGACAGCAGCGATGATTGAGTATTTCGGCAAAGAAGAGGAGCCGGAGAATGTGTACTTGCAGGTGGCAAACTTGAAGCAGTCAGAAGGTGAGATGGCACGTCGATATGTGGATCGATCGGCCGTGCTCCCGGACCGTTTGATTGCCACACAGGAGGACAATGCCAGATTTCGAGCTGGAATGACTCAGCATGTGCTGGGCTATCTTGTAGCAGGAGCGAGTGATGAATTCTGCCTCAAACTTAAATGGGAGAATCCACAAAATATGGTGCTAGCACATGAGATTGCTCAAAAGTTTGATAAAGTTCAGTCTGACCCCGCTTCAAAGAAGATGATTGCCCCTCCGCAACCCCCTCAATTCCTACAACAACAACCTGGGGGGTCTAACTCAGGGGCATACCCCCACCCCTCATCAGGGATGTATCCACCACCTCCACCTCAAATGTATGGTCCTCCCTTAGATGCTTATCCTCAACAAGGTGGATATCCTCACCCTCCGCCTCGAAGATTTCCCCAGCCTCGCCCACAAGCCCCCCTCCTCTCTACTCCCATGGCCCCTCCCTGCAACAGAACATGGATTCAATGACCTAGCCAAGGCCCTGAATGATCTTCGGCTTGAGATGGTGGGCATCAGAAATCAAGCCAACCGCCCTCCAAGAGACCGTGCAAATGTTGTATGCTACGAGTGCCACCAGAAGGGTCATTATCGCACAGAATGCCCCAATATTCCAAGGGTGAATCTCTAGTCGGGCACTGAGGATTCTGATGTAGAGATCCTTGACCTCGAGAAAAGAAGTCGTGCCACCTCGGACTCCTCTCCAAACCGTGGACCGGGCCACCCCAGGAAGAAGGTGTCCTTCTTAGAGCCCTCAGATGCTGAGATGACAGACCCACCAACAGAGAAGACTAAAAGATCTCGCAGGAGTAAGTGGTCACCCTCAGATTTTCCCATCGACTCAGGGCAAGAGGACTATTCGGTCATTCAGGACCTTGCTCATCGGTCTTTGAGCATCACACTCCCTCAACTAATAGCATTAAGCCCTAAGGTGAGACGTGAGCTGCAGCAAGGTCTCTCAACAAGGAAGAGCAAGAAAAAGGGAAAGGTACGAGAGGTATCTTCTATCTCTGAAGAAATTGATCGGCACCCACATACAGTAGATGTCATCATAGATAATTGCCGTGTCAAAAATGTGTGTGTTGATGGGGGAGCTGCATGTAATATCATGGTGCCTCAAATCATGAAGAAATTGAATTTGAAATGTACAAGGCGTTCCTCCACTCGAATCAAGGTAGCAGATGGTCGACGACCCGCCACCATGGGAGTCATTGAGGATTTGCCCATCACTGTCAATGGGTTGACCACCACTGTCAATTTCTATGTAGTGGACATTGAAGATACAGGTAGAAGTTACCCAGCCATACTCGGGAGACCATGGTTGAGAAAAAGTGATGCAGTCAGCTATTGGAAGACAGGACACATGTCTTTTGGTGCTTCGAAGGAGAAGATCCCAGTGCAACCTGGTGCCATGGAACTGGAAGAAGAAGAGGAGCATGACAGTGATACTCTCTCATCCTCAGTGTCTGAGTCCATGGAAGAATCAGACGGGGGGGAGGAATTCTCAGAGGAAGAAGTTTACATGATGGGGGTGTCTCCAACCCTACCACCTGCAGAAAAGATAATAGCTAGTCCTCAACAGCTCGAATCAATGCTTTCTCCAGACCTCACTCCAAGCGAGAAAGATGAGTTTCTCGAAATGTTCAAAGATTTCCCTGACCTCTTTGCAACTAGCTACCACCACCTTCGCCATGTGACTGCCATAGAGCACAAGATAGAGTTGAATCCTGATGCGAAGCCTATGGCTCAGAAGTATCGGAGATTAGGGCCCCTGCAGGCCGATGCTTGCGCTTAGAGTTGCAGAAGCTTGTAGAGGCTGGGTTTATTGTTTCGGTTCACAATACTGAATGGGTTTCACCAGTGGTAGTCATCCCAAAGAAAAAAACAAGTGGCGGGTCTACATCGACTATAAGAAGCTCAATGCTGCCACCAAGAGGGATCATCATCCTCTGCCCTTTCAAGACCTCATTCTTGAGAAGGTAAGTGGTCATGAGATGTATACTTTCTGTGATGGTTACTCTAGGTTTTATCAAATCAGAATTGCCGAGGAAGATGTGCTTAAAACCACATTTGCCACACCCTAGGGGACATTTGCATTCAAAGTAATGCCATTTGGCCTCATCAATGCTCTTGCTACCTTTCAAAGATTTATGCAGATGGTGTTTGCTCCTTATTTGGGGGATTTCTTGGAGGTGTTTTTAGATGATTTCTGTATATTCTCATCACGTAAGGAGCACATCATGAAGGTTAGATTGGCCTTCCAAAGGGTCAATGATGCAAATGGCAGTCTCAACCCTGAGAAATGCACCATTGGAGCCACTCAAGGGAGGTTATTGGGACATGTTGTCTCATCCGAGGGCATCAAACCTGACCCCGAGAAGGTAGAAGCCATCCTCAAGCTCTCCCCGCCTACAACCAAACGTCAGGTACGCTCATTTGTCAATCTAGCAGGATACTATCGCCACTTCATTGATCAATATGCTGCTTTGACACGGCCCATGACTATGCTATTAAAAGATGGGGTTGATTTCTCTTGGGATGAGGATTGTGATCATGGGTTTGCACAAATCAAGAATGCTCTGGCTTCAGAACCCATTCTACGCAATCCAGACTGGTCAAAGACCTTCTATATCAATCCTGGGTTTGGTGAGCACACTCTGGCAGGTATTCTTCTCCAGCAAGGGGAGGATCGGTTCATGTATCCCGTTCGATTTGCTTCTCGACAATTGCTCGACACTGAGTGATGCTATTCAGAGGCCGACAAGCATGCCTTGTCTTTGGTGTTTTGCATTGAGAAATTTAAGCATTATGTGGCTGGAAAGTCCTTCTTTATACTCATTGGCACTGGTCTTGCAAAGCAGGTTCTTCAATCACTAAATCCCATGGGCCGGTTGGCCAAATGGTTGGAAGTTCTACAAGAATATGATTTTTCTTTCAAAATTGTAAAAGGGGGTTGTTCCAACTTGAAGAATGCTTTGATTGATTTAGAGGAGTGCCTTGATGTAACCCTGGTAGTAGCCATAGAAGTTGGGAATCCTTGGTATGGTGGTATCTACAAGTTTTTGACCGCTTTCTCCTTTCCTTCAGAAAGTACTAGCTATGAGAGAAAGAAGATCCGCAGAGATAGTAGGCGCTACACCCTCCTTGATGGGGTGTTATACCGTCAAGGCATGGATGGGGTCCTAAGATGGGCCATTGATGCAGATGAAGTGCCTAAGGTATTGAAGCATTATCATGATGGATTTTGTGGAGGCCACTATGCCAGTGACTATACAGCTAAGAAGATTTTACATGCTGGATACTATTGGCCGACCTTGTTCAAGGATGTCACTTTGTATTGCAAAACTTGTGAACCATGTAAATTCTTTGGTAGGAAGGATTTGCATCCCGGGCAACATCACCCAGTGATGTCCATCCATCCGTTTCAAAAGTGGGGAATAGATTTTGTCGGGCCCTTGCCCATGACTGCCCGCAAAAAGAAGTATCTTTTGGTAGCCACTCAGTATGTCACTAAGTGGGCTGAAGCTATCGCCCTCTCTGCTGCAAATGGCAAGGCAGTTTCAAATTTCATATTTGAACGTATCTGCACAAGGTTTGGCACACCCATGGAGATAGTCTCTGACCATGGGAGTCCATTCTTAAATGAAGCAGTGGAGTTACTCATGGATCGCATGGGTATTGATCATCACACTTCTAGCATCTATTATCCAGCATCCATCATGGGTCAAATAGAGCGGACCAATGGCCTCCTTTGTAAAACCATGGGAAAAATGGCCGCAGGGAATAGGAGCCAATGGGATCAGAAGGTCACTGAAGCCGTGTGGGCTTACAACATCACTCATAAAACATCTACAGGTCACACTCCTTTTGATTTGGTGTATGGTACTGAAGCAGTTTTACCACTAGAGATAGAGATTCCGGCCTTGAGATTGGCACAGGAACAGAGGATGACAGAAGATGAATAGGTAGAGGCCAGATTGGTACAACTTGAGAAGTTAGATGAAACCCGACGCCTTGCACTACACCAAACAGAGATCCAAAAGAATCGACAAAAGGCCCGATTGGATGCTAAGATTCGCAAGGGATGGGAAAGACACTTTGCTGAGGGGGATGTTGTGCTATGCTTTGATGATAGATTGGACCACCAAATGGATAAGAAGTTTCTGCCACTGTGGACTGGTCCATACAAAGTCATCAAGGAACGTAGCAATGGGTCTGTACAAGTTCAGGAGCTGCATGGACCATATGGCAAGAAGGCGATCAACAAGCGTTACCTCAAGCCTTTCTTTGTGCATCATGGACCCAAGCATGGAAATGCTGTGCATTCCCTGCCTGGGGGGGGAACTGTTATGGATAAAATTGTCTAAGGAAAAAGGCATTAATATGTATGTGTGTTTGTATATGTGGCAATAGTGTAATAAACTATGGTGTGCATAGGGCCCAAGGTTGAGGTGGCAGGGCATGACCATGTGCCACCCTTCCATGTAAGAGGACCCATAAGGTGTGTTGTATATAATCCATGATAGTAATATTATAAAATGTAAGGTGGCATGGCTCCTCCATGTGCCACCCCTCCATCTAGGTTGCATTTAGTAAGATATGGCTCAAAGTCCATGGGAGAAGCAATATAAAATAGGTGGAGATGGATATTATATTGAGTTATTCCCTCCATATGGGATAGGCCCATGTGGGGGAGGTATAGAAGGACCAAGAGAGCTAGTTAAATAATGGGGAAAGTAGGATGAGGTGGCAAGATTCCTTGTGCCAACCCTCCACTTGTCCTCCTAGAGGTTTGAACATATTATAAAATTGGAAAGAGACCAAGGGAGTATCATATAGACTTGAGATATGGGGCTTGATTTATGTGGAAAATTGAGGCAAAGGGTTGTCGCACACAATTGAGAGTGCGTAACCGCCTAGCCCACATGGGAGACTTTTCCACACACACCATGCATGTGGGAGGATACATTAATGAGGAGAGACCCCCTCTTTTGGCTATAAAAGGAAGATTCCTTGATGAGACACTCTCATTCTTGTAAAGCCACCTAGCTAGTATTTTGATATTTCCCTCTCATCCCTTCTTTCAAATAAAGTATGGTTCTCTTCCCTTGATGTCTCCATTTCTACATTCCTCCTCCTATCATGTACATGCTTCTCTTCCCCCTCTCCTTTTCCCCTTGTGTCATAGTCTCCCTCTTCCTTCCCTCCATTTCTAATTCCTTTTTCCCTCCTATGACAACCGTTCGCCCTCATGATCTCCTTTTCTCTATGGCCCTTGAGCGTCGCCATGCTTAGCCTCTAGCCTCTGGTCTCGATTTCTTTTCCGGCTAATAGTACTTGTCACCTCCATAATGGAGAATAGTAGTCCCTCTCTTGATGGAGCCATGCACAAACAAGCCCAAGCCAGCACCTGTAATGGTTGACTCATGCACCTCGAAAGCCACAGTTTTTATCCAGAACACTTCGTTGATAGGGACAGGTAACTTTGGTGGTCCAAATGGATCTCGTTCTAGTATGTACCTACTCAAGCTTGATTTGAACGTATATCTATCTACATCACAAAAGACAAATTCAATTAGCTACAACAACAGTTATATATATTGAGATAAAATCAAAAAACACTTTGACATATGTACCTTCATGAAAAATACGCACTTTTTCATTACTCTTCTTCTTGAATGCATAGTTCCTACCTTTGATTTTAATAAGTTCACTTTTGTGCCTGTGTGTAGGGTGTCTAGATGGAAGAAGGATGTGGATGAACAAAAGGATGGAGGTGAACAAAGCCTTGATAGTATTTTGGAATTGAAGTCAAGGAGTAGATACAAATACATCCAAAGTATTGTTTTCCTAGGACAGTTATCTTTTTCATCCTTCAATAGATGCCACATTTTCAAGATGTCTACAAAGGGTCTTGGTTCTGGTGTGGACCTAGTCAACAAGATGCGACCGAATGGACTGCTTGGGTAGTGTTGGGTTTGCTTTGATCATGTGAAGAGGATTTGAGGTTGGTCAACCATGGCTTGCCATGTTTACAACCCTCATCTTCAAGAACTCCAAACAATAGCCATTGGGGATTTCAAAGGTGAGGACACAGAGAGTCAGGTGATTTTTTGGAAATTGTTGAACCAAGTCATGGGGAAACAAGGTTTTCATAAAGCACAGTTTCATGGTTTCATGGGGGATGAAGCTCAGGTAAATTGGAGGGTTGTTAGGATTATCTTTAATGGGGGCCCAGAGAATGTGATGCTGGGAAAGGAGCGCACTTGTTTGTGGCATTGGGAGGATAATCTTCATAAGCATGCTACAAAATGCATCCCACCTCATGACCAAGAGGAGTTCAAGATGAGATGTAGACAATGGAAAAATTCTCAAACCAAGGAGGCGGCCATGCATGCATTAAAAATATTGTGTGAATGGCTTGAAAATGGTCATGCAATCGAGGGCAACATCCACTTTATTCAGACATGGCTCATGTGGTGGCACTCAAGAGTTTACCACTGGGGAGAATACATTTTGAAAGTGAGTGACTTGAAAATTTGAACACTGTTTATCCTTTAAATCACTGCTTCCTCCTTACCAAAGTTTATTTCTTATTCTTGTGTAGGAGATGGAGGATGAAGAACATTACCTTGTTCCTAGGACTAACCTGTCTGAATCAATCCATGGTAGTTGGTTGAGCATAAACAATGGCATCAAGTATGTGTCATTGTATGATGCATGTATCACTGACATGATTGTAGCAATCTTGTAAAGTAGTAAACAAGGATCCTACATGAGAGGCAAACATATTGGTGAAGGTTTGACAGTGCAAAAACTAAGAAGAAGAGAATCTATGTGGAGTAAAAAATCCTATTCGAAAAGAAATTTCATTGACCTTACAAATGATGTGGCTACAGAACTTGGAGTGGCACATGAAGGTGGGATTGACCTTGGATAATTAGAACAGTATGGAAGAAAAGACCAAAATGCATGTCCTCTGCAATCCATAAAGATGACTCCCACAGACCTGAGTATCAAATAGTTAGCACACCAGTGCCAAGAAGAAGACATTCAGGTTCAATTGTGATTGACAATAACAATCTTGATGGTTGTGAACAAGGTGTGGCAGAGGTGCAAATACATCAGACAAAGTCAAGAGCTTTACAACACACTTTCAAGAATCCCGTGATGTGGACATACGTACCTACTACTATAGTCTTCTATGGATAGAAAACATTTTGTGTCGAGGCACTGCTCAGCACATTGTGGTTTTGTGTGCTCTTTGTGGTCATGACATGTCTAGATGGGTCTTTCGCTTTGCTATAGTTTTGCTGCCGTTTTGTGGCTATATGCTGCACCTCAAATTGTCACTATGTGAATGGTGCAACTGAGTTAGTGTCTACATGGCATAATTTTTGACCATTTTGTCATTTTATAATATAGCTCGGTTTGGTAAATGTGTTTTAAACATATAACAATGAAAGATCCCCTGACATTTTTAACTATTGGTTCTTTGATGTTTTTGTTATCTTGTAATATTGTTGGGTTTGGTACATGTGTTTTAAACATATTACGATCAGAGTCTCCCTTACATTGAATAAATAAATACTAAATATACATATTTTTTGGAATAATATGGTGATGTGATGTACTACATTTAGGTCCAAGAACAATGTTTTTGGCCATATTCTCTGACATGCCGCTCACTGTTCAAGGATTTCTGCTCGGAAAATGGAAACCCCGCTCTCATCCACATCTCTCCTTGTGGATATGCTCAATCCACATCTCCACATAATGTAGTCCACATCCTAGGGTGGCTACTTTGATTCTTTCCTATACCATACCTTAGCCTCTAATTATGTGCTCATGGCACCACCTCTCAATAGGGGGGTGGACCAGTAAAATAGGAGGAAATGGAGAAGTACTATGGGAAACCTTGGATGTGAGGATTGACTCTATAAAAATCACTGTGGTGGCAATGCTGGCCTTGGTAACCATGTGTTGTGCCCCACCATTAGACAAAATGATGGTATCTATTATGAAGCTTGGGACAACATATAAGGTTTTAGTAAGAGGTGGAATGGGCATGGTGGTGGCAGTAGAAGAAAGTAGGGTAAAGAGTGGTGGATTTGTGGAAGTGAAAATTGGATTGTCGAGCGAGGTAAATGGCTTGGAGGTATCAATAGTGATAGGTGTGGAAGTCGATAAAAATTAAATGGCAATGGTGACTGTGGTGGCTCACACAGAGGTAGAAATGGTGGGAGTAGAGGTAGCAACTATCATGGAAGTGGAGGCAGAGACCAAGGATGAGGTTGAGGCCCTGGCATTAATGATGAATCTTGATGATTGGGACCGAGGGCGAGGTCAGGGGAGCTGGTGTTTTAGCTATGATACTAGTGGGTAGAGCAAGCCAAAGCACCTATCTCAAAGGGAGCTGATACTGGATCATAAAGAGAGGAGGTCCTAATTTATTATGTTCATGGCCTTTGGCCACTTTCTTTAGCTACTACTGGTTGAATGCCTTTGTAAAAACCATAAGGCAATCGACTAGAAGACTGGTGTGATTGGCTACAGTAGCAATAAGTTGAACAAAAATTGCAAGTTATATTCCCCACACTCTTTGTGAGACCGATGAACTTTGACAAAAAACAAAAGAAAGGGTGAGCTTTCAGATCAATTGACTTATTGATGGTGTATCCCTAAGAGGTCAAACATGTCCATTGAACAACCTGTATGTTGGATTGCAACATAGTCACGATGTATGTCTTTTCTTGGTATGGCTTGACTCACTCCTATTAATGGGTTTGAGAATTACCTATCCTTGGAAGTCAGCTGGTTGTATAGTCTCGTTAAATACTTCAATCAGCGATACAGTCCATCCCATCCAAGTTTTCAAAGTGCCAAGCTTGGCATTGTAGAGAAGCATTAACATCCCCTTCTTAATATGTTTGGGTATAGTGTGCCTGTGATGCCAAGCTTTCCAGTGTCATTGTATGACCTACTGTGACTAAGCTACTAGAAGTCATAATTCATCTAGTTCATCTAGTTGATGCAACTCTTTCTGAATGACCAAAAATTCCAAGGGAACTTGTTCATTGTCATAAATCACACGTAGCACACCGAACATGAGCATCTTTGAACAAGGTTTTCCACCATAGCCTACTGGCTTCGAGGACCTTGCAAGCTATAAGATCTCCACCAAAATGACCACTAGTAGGCTCGGTGTGAGCCTTAATGACAACCACTTATCATTCATGTGGCAAAGCCCATTTACACAATATGCCATCTGCTCCTTCACAATACAATTAGAGTATAATGCTAGGCTTTTAGAGCTATTTATCTATGTTTGACCTTGGTCATGTATTTGAGAAAGGTTCCTCTAAGAGAGATATTGCATCAATTCATCATATTTAGTATTCAAAAATCTAATACCAAGAAAATTTGCATCAGGTCATTTAGTTGAAACACCTTGATTTTCTTATAACGTAGGTAACTGAGACAAGCAGTCTACCCCTACAAGGTTTTTTGTGGTTTATGAAGGATTATGAAGTTGAACTCTTACAATAAAAGCAACCATCAAACCAAGTGACTTGAATCCTTGTTTTGTTGATCAAGCTTGATGGTACACATAGAAAATGAATTTGTTGCCAAGCAAATAATGCCAAAAATTTTGGACACTATAAACCATGCAAAGTGCTTCCCGCTTAGTGGTACTTTAGTTTCCCTGAGCATGGGTCATAAGCCTGCTTGCATAGTAAACTAGATAACCTAGTTTACCTGTGGTGGCTGATGGCTAATCTACCTTAAAACACTTAATGCATGCAAAGACTTAACTTTGTAGAACTGAAATGAAAAACAATGACTCAATAACTCACACAAAAGATGATATTATTCTCACTAAGAGGAGCTCAGCCCAACCAGGCTTGTTGCTCTTACAAGATAGCAGATAAGTCACAAAGGCTAATGCAAACATCATAGGAAACACACACACTGAACCGAAACTATATGATCATCCTCCGCTGACTAAGGATCATGCCTCTTCACGCGATATCCAACAGCTTAGGTCCAAATAGTTGTACATAACCACGAACATGACATTGCCTTCTCTGTTTTCATATGCTACTACAAAGGGTCATCTCCACTGACTCTCATGGGAGAGCCGAGAGCCCACGAGCCAAACAAGAAGAAGAGACTCCTCAAAATGACAATATAATGCCTCATAGAACTACGTAGAAGTTTGCATGCAAATTTGACATGTGTCACATACCATCACCTCCTTTTCAACCCCTTCAACTGATTTGGAGCTCCCCATGAGGACGTGCTAACCAAGCTCAAAGCCTAGAGTGGCTAGGCCAAAATAATCCCAATGGCATAGCTAGAAGCATCTACATGAACATGAAAAATGACATTCCACCTTGGTTGTTGTCCATACGATGGGTGTCTTAGCAGCCCATTTCTTCAAGTCATGGAAAGCTATGGCTAAAACTCCTTGGTCATTTCATATAATGGGCCAAAAACTTTTGCAAAATCCTTAATAAACCTTCTATAAAAAGTAATGAAACCCACAAATGTTCTAAGTTCTCAAGTTCTCAATGGCCTTAATCTTACTTGGCTGGATGTGAAGGGGGTATCATCTTTAGAAATCACATGGCCAAGTAGTATGCCGATGAGCACACAAAAGACACTTTTTGCTAGGTTAAGAGATATGCCTACTTGTTTGCATTTGGTAAAGGCCTTGACCAGGCACATGAGATGAAGATTGGCTTTTGAATACACGCAAAAATCATCCAAGTAGATAGCAATGAACTCAGTGAGATAGTCTCAGAATGTGTCAATCCTAAACCTTTGAAAAGTAGAATGCACATTTTCTAATCTAAAATGCATAACTTTTTTGGCATAAGCTCCCCATCTTGTAATAAATGATGTCTTGGATTGGTCTTCAGGAACAATAGATATCTAGTTGTAGCCATGGTCTTCAAGCATAATAGATATCTGGTTGTAATCATTGTTTCCATCCATGAATGAGTATCTGCAACTTGGTTTAGGATCATATTTGTAAAAGGAATTGGAAATAGATTTGGTACTGTTTGAGCATTAAGCTTCGAATAATCTACACAAACTTGAAGTTTGCCATTTTTCTTTGGCACCACAACTATTAGAAATAACCAATCACTCTGATCAATGGCATTAATGAATCTTGCCTGAATCAACCTATCCAATTCAGCCTTAACTTGCTTGACATAATTTGGCTTCATTCAGTACCATTGTTGGTAAATGGGTATGGGATCTAGATCTAGTACTGACATATCTCTGGTGGCACTTTGCATAGACCTGTATAGCTCCATGCAAACACATCCCTATTTTTCAGAGACAAATCCTTAAGTGCATGGAGTTGGCCACCGAGTATGTGTGCACTGAGAATTATTGTTTGAGGATCTTCCTCACTTCCTAGTTTAAGTTCTTGCATTTGGGCTCTAGGATTAGACATTCTGAACCAAGCCAAGTAATAGTATCTGGCTACTTGGCAAGTTCTCATTCACCAACCACATCTTCTGTGAAATTTTTTGGGTAGCAATGCTATTGCTCGGCCACCTTTTCCTTGAGCTCAGCTACAACATGGAACACATCAATCTCACTGATTGGTAGAATCTTCATTTCCATTAATGGGGTCTCAACATCCTATAGAAATTGGTTTGGTACTTTAGGTTTATTAAATGATAGCTACTTGGTATACTACTTGGATTAGTAGGGAATTGAATCTCAGTGTCACCCGTTTTGATGGTCATCAAGTTAGAATGGCAATCATGCATCACCTTTGCACTTTTAAGCCAAGGTCAAAAACCTACTACAATTGGGTACCCATTATCTTCCATGGGTGTGATTGATATACTTAATCCATAATGAATTCCACCAATCATAATGACAACATCTTGTAACATATCTTTTGGCTCAACCAGCCGTTGATCTGCCATTTGTGTCCTAAATGGTGATGGTTTACGATGCTTGAACTTGAGTTGATTGGAAACATCCTCCTTTGAGATGATGTTAAGTCCAAGTCCTCCATCAACAATGACACCAAAATATGAATGATTGGAACTTCCACTTGGTTTTATTTCTAAAACAACTCACAGTAGTATGGAGCAATCTTCAATAATTCAACTAGGGTCAAGTTGGCCTTCATGACCCAAAAATTTCCCATGCCTTAGCCATGTTTGTTGCTGGTCACTCTTTAGTACAAGGTACATCTTGTGTTTTGCCAGTGGTGGAACATCCACTAGGTTCTATTGCCTATATGGGTTGCTAATCAATAGTTGGTGTTTCATCCTTTAATTATTCTTGGCCTAATTCAAATACTAATGATCTCACTTCCAAATCTATATTTGATGGTGCCTTCTCTTTTAGAATTATGACTGAATCTTTTGACCGTAATTGCATTGGTACTAATCAATTTATTAACATTAGTAAGTATGGCTCAACAAACTAAGGTCCACTTCCCACTCACTTCGAATCTCTCAAGGGTGTTTTTGAGCATTTTGAGGTGCTCCAACCAAAAGTTACACTTATCTTGGCTATGATTCTCACCACAAAAAAAACATTTGATGGTCCTTTACCTTTATCATTCCTCGCCCTATTATTACATTTCTTGGGCCAAGGAAGCCTTCCTTCCTTGGGTTGAGTATCCAATATAACTTGGTTCAAATGCGCAGTTTGTTTCTTGGCCCCCACTTGGTGCATTCATTGTAGTACTTTGTATCGAGTCTAATTTGTTTTGTCAAATTTGAAAAATGCTTACATGATTACATCGTTTGCTTTATAGTGATTCGTTTGCTTTCTTTTAAAATCTAGTCTACTTCTCCCTCTCTCATGGATCAAGGAGATTCAATGTGACTTGAGATTTGATGCACTCTCCAAACATAAGGATGCCCAACAAAAACATACCTATATATGAGTGTGCACAATGCACAATACAAAGACACATAATTAAGACCCACCAAAATAGTCACAAAAAAACAATAGACATGATGGTGGTAATAAGCTTGCATGGATTTCCATGGAGGTAATGGGTCAACTCAAGACAATGAGGGGAATTCACATGAGAAAACTTAGTTCTATCCTTCATGACACTCTAGGAGATACCACCACGACTACATTTCCAAAATGCACATAACAACAACGATGTGAAAGCATTGTAAGTTTAATAGATGTCCCTAGCAAAGGAAAACAATGTTGAATACCTACTCACTTTACTGTCAAAAGTAGAAAAATACATGCAAGAACACCCCCTCAACACCCCTAGTTGATATATATGACAACAAACGAGCAACAAACTTGGGTAACAGAACCAAAAATAGGTAACATCAACAATGCTAAGATGACTATCAGAGATATAAAGAAACCACATAAAGAAATAAATTGGGTCAAATTATCACCCTCCAAAATCAAGAATACAATAGCTATAGCAAAAAGTTTGAGATACAACAATGTTTGTGAAATTCTGAATATTATATAAAATAAGAAAATTCATATCTAAAAGTAGACTGTGGTTGTCTTTTATAGCAGTATACTAAGTAAGACTATGAAACCAAAACAATACTTGAGGAACACGACAACCATAATAGGATGAAGACAGTATCACGTCAAAATAGGACCCTATAGTTAAAAAAATGAGGGATACAAAGTAACATCTTAAAATCTTGTGACAGTTTATTTGATCGCACCATAATCAACAATCTCTTTTCTTAAATTTTGCTTTCATATAAAATACAAAAATTTATATCTAAAGTGGACTATGATAGTCTTTTACAGTAGTATACTATGTAAGACTATGAAGCTGAGAAAATACTTGAGGAACACAACAACCATTATAAGATGAAGACAATATGATGCCAAAAAAGGCCTTGTGGTTTAAAAAAACAGGGATACAAAATAACATCATAAAAGCCTATGACTGTTTATCCAATATTGCCATGCATCCAATAGATTGAAAAAAATGCACTCCTCTTCAAAGGTGCCTTCCCAGCTAAAGTATAGTAATTGGGAAGTGTGTTGTCTACAGACATACCTAGTAACATATTCGCTACATTAAGAATTTCTTGGAGAGTAGAAAATGATAGATTGTTGTAAGCCTTTGTAATTCTCTAAATAGCACTGTCTATTACATTACAGGAATTCATATGTGTTCCATCAATGTATCTCTCACCATCTTCCAGTTTTTGTAATGGAGTTGTAAATAAGGGCTCTTCTACAACTAAGTTTGTTCATATGACATTTGGCAATAAAAAAGTCAACAATGGACTATGCCATCTTGTAGATTGGAAGTGACCCAAAGTTCAAATACTCATCTAGAACCTAATGAATTTGCAGAATCATGGCCTCCACTCCAAGGAGAATTTTTCCTCACCTCCTTTTGATTCCTAAATGTATACCTTCCCATGCTAAAAACAAAGTAATTATAGAACCTTATTTTTAAGAAAAGAAAATAACTAAGCTAGTATTCAAATAGAATCCAACAATAATGGGTTAACTTCAAGAACAAGACAACACACTGTGTTAAAGACTATTCGAGAGGGGGGAGCCATGAGAACTGGGAGTTGTCATCGACTTTGGTGGACTTTGATTTTTTTAAGAGGCGGATATCACTTGGAGATTCATTTTAAAGATAGTTTATAGCACCAAAAGTGGGTTGTGTGCTACTATTAGTGTTCTATTCCTCCAGACTATAGCATGCCTCTCTTGGGGATTCTATGACTTTGTTGGATTGACAAGTGGTTGGGAGATGAAAGGCCCAAGGCTTTTATATATAGGCTAGGAGAGGGTTGGTCTCTATACTTTGATTCAAGGATGCCTATGAATGATGCACACTGCCTTTGTTTTACTAACTTATACAAGGCCCATCCACATGCTCATTCATTGATCTCTCTAGCTGGACCCATGATGCTTGCCTTTATACAGCCCATGTCATAGCCCATACAGCTATGGTCAGGGCTACCTTCTATGCACAACAAGGTGCTGCACTTCAACAACCCATATGGTTTCACTTTGTTTCAAATATGCCCATGTGACATCTTCAACACATGCCCACATGGTAGCCCTCCTATCCTTAGCATGTTGCTTTGATATTCTCCTCATTTGGAGGCTCACAAGTGTGACAACAAACTATTAATCCCAACAACACTTGACTTTGACCTATATCAAGGTGACCACTAATTGATGCATCAAAATAGAGGCATGCCTCTAAACCCTTCTCTATTGTACCCTACATACCCTAAGGTTGACATAGAGGCAATGCATATGTCAAAACATCCACATGATATCCAAAAGTGTACCCATGTATATTCGAAGCACATACATTTCCTCATGTGTAATAGTGTATTGGAAGAGCATACATTTCCTCATGCTAAGTTTCTACCAATGCTCCTTAAATTTAACATACTCTATGTCGAGGAAATTCCATGAACACTCATCTCAAAACACTAGCCTGTGATGGGGATAGGAGATACTTCTACCTTCCACTATCTTAGTCCATCACTAAGGTGAACTGTTTCACAAGTGAATTCATCAAATCAATGGCTTTTCCCCCACTCTTCTTCAAGCATCACAAATGCAGTCTATAGAATGTGATCCAAACCTACAATCTTAAGCTTTTCTCTAGTTTTTGGTTTGGCTCAAGTATATCCATGTCATCACATATGAGGAGAAATCTTGATACAAACTGCATGTATAGTTTCAATGGCCATATGCTTTGAAGTTTTCAAAGTATAATCAAGTGACCCAGTAAGAGGATGTTTTCCCTTTGATTTTGTTTGCATATTTTGGATTTGTGTTTTAACATAGTAAAAGTTGCAAGATGCACAAAAGAAAACAATTGCACCAACTTTTGCAATGCCCTAAATGTTAGAAATGAATCCCTATAGAGGGTATCTTGTAGTAAAAGACTGATAAAGCATCCCCAAGAATGCACACGAAAGTGTTTAACTACAGAATCACAACTTTTGGTTACTTGTGTGTACTTCACAACTCTGTGTGTGTGTGTGTGTGTGTGTGTGTGTGTGTGCATGTGCATGTGCATGTGTGCAAGCCTGTAAAATAGACAATGCTCCAAGAAGATATAGAATCCATGAGCTATATATTCTTCCAAAAATAGACACAATCCAAGAGAGAGATGTAGAGTCTCACCAAACAGTGGTGCTTTGACCTTAACAAAAGCTCTCCTACTATTTTCTTGCCACTCCTAGATCCCTAAGCCCGTGTCTTTCTCCATATGATGCCAAGTGAGGCCCAGGTGGCCTCACTTGGGTGATGCAACCAAGTGAGGCCCAAGTGGCCCATTTATATAGGGGTGATTGTGTGTATGGTTGCATGCTAAACATGTCAAAGCTGAACATGTCATGTGTCATCGTGGACTATGCAACTGATCTATAGAAGAGGCATCCAAATCTGAAGCTAGTCAATGTAGCTGTGAAGGAAGAATCTGAGAGTGTCATCAACCTAAAATCTGCTAATCAAAGGTGGTGATAACTGGAACCAAGGGTGGTGCAATGCGGCATGATTGATCCAATGCTAAAATGTCCGAAAGACTAATCTACTGATATGAACTATTGGTAGGAACCATGTAAGCCCTCGACAAGTCCCAACGTATGTAGAGAAGCTAGCTCAATAGGTTAGTGGTAGATTCTTTGAGCTGGATGATGAAGTGGCTAAGAAGCTTATCATAGCAGAAGCTGACCGGAGGGATCAGGAAGTGGAGAGAAAGCCATGGTATGAGTCTGGGAAGAGACACACAGTATCATGTAAGCTTCAACTGGAGGACCTTAAACCTGAGCTTACAAGATTGGTAAAAGGAGGTCTATACCTCTTCTTCACAAGGAGGGTACCATCACTGGTGGAACTAGAAGAGTTCATCTCCTTCAAATGTGACATCCCTACATTGGGGTACTCTACGAGGTACCTGGTCAAAGAGTTCTTTCTCCTTAGATTCATCTCATTAGGACTTAGGGATGAACTGATAGTAGGCAGGACTCTCATGTTCTTCAAAGTGACTGCTCTAGTCATACCTTGGAGCCTGTCCTTTTGTGTCGAGGAACTCCTATACCACAAATGCCTAGTATGGGTGGACTTCCCCAATCTTCCTGCGTTGTTTGGGGAATCGGTGGAACAGATTGCTGCAGTGTTGGGGAGAGTCCTATTGGTTCCTCCACCATCTAAGTCTCTGTCAAGCCTTAGAAAATCTTAGATCCTTTGGGATCGCAGTTAAGAACCTCCTCACTTTGTGGTGATCGTGATCAGTTCTAGTTTTCCTTAACTGGAGCATGATATGAAAGTTCCTATATAAGAAAGTTACTAATCGGGTCAAACATTCCTAACTATACCATTAACTTAAGACTGGGACCCTAGTCCCCCACCAACCTGGTCAACTTGACCAACTACCCATAAACCCCCACTTTTGCAACCCACCTTCAAAAATCCACTTGATCCCTAAGACCCTTTGTAGGGGCAAAATAAACTGGTGAATTACATTCATAAGGCATGCCGGGATGCGTCAATTTTACGAGCAAAAACCTATGAGCAGGTTTATCTGAGCATGTTTTTCAAGAGATTTAAAAAATTGTATTTCTTTAGGAAACATGGTTTTTACATGTTTATTTTCACTAGAAGTAGACTCCTTTATCATAAAAATATACAGACTAGTCACTCATTCATTTTTACATAACATAAGTTTTCTTATTCATAGACATCCCTTTGTACCCCTGTTATTACCCTAAAAAAGTGTTGAAAAATAATTCCTTTAAGAAAACATCCCTCATAATCACTCTCAATGTAATAATATTATACATATGTAATTACTTATTAACCACATTTATATCATATGGCATTATCTTTCTAGTGTTTTTTAAGCATAAATAACAAGATATTTATGGGCATGGTTCTAAAGAAGTTTAAATTAGTATTAAATTGGGCTTATATATCACTCTCATAAAATACACTTAATATTTAATACTATATATGCAATATTTTCCAAAATATAACCCCTTAGATGTGCTCAAATGGGGTTTTCCAATCAATTTGAGTGGTTGAATGACTATATTTGGATATTGGATGTGAAAGTTATGTCACTTTTAAAAGTGCTGTCCAACTTGGAAGACCTACTTCAAAGGGGTTTTGCTGGTGAAACTACCTTGATGGCTTGCTTCAATGAGTTTTCTTTGGAGAAACCCTTTCATGAAAATAGGTTGAGAGAGTTTTTCAATGTCACCCCCTATTAAGTTAAAGTTGTAAGAAGGATCATAAGGGCATTTTCATAGAGAAGTCTACTCTACATGTGGGTTCCTTCAAAAGCCATCCCATTATGTTCTCACCATTCCCAAATATTCACATAAGGAAATTTTTATACAATAGGCACTGCTATAATACTTTTCATATTTCTAAGTGAAACTATGTTTTCTTTCGATCCATTTTTGCCATATTTTTGTATAATAAGAAAGTTTTTTTTTCCTTTGCTCAGACGCTCAGAAGATTTCGCTAAAAAAATGCTCGTCCCCGGCGTGCCGCTAAGAGAACTTTGTATTCAATGTTATTAATCTATGGTAGTGTAAATTAGTGAGTGATCGGACCAGTCAATGAAGTTTGTTCCAAATATGTATTTTTTATTGTAATTGTTTGTCCATATGTGGTCTATAGTTGAGCTATGAATAGTAGTTGGTTGATCAATTATTTGTTTGATTTTTTTTTGTTTCATGAAATGCAAGATTTTTTTGTTATTGTTGTTGGAATTAGCGAGGTTGATGTTGAAATATCCTATGATTTTTGTTGTTGTGCTATCATCTATTTTTTCAAGTATTCTTTGTAGTGACTTATGTAGTGTTTATTTTTTTGATAATGGGGAATTGTATACATTTATGACTGCAATTTTTTTTTATGTTTTTGTGTTAAAGATTGTGAGGTAGAATTTTGTGATCCTTGGTCTTGAATATAATCATCTTGAATCAGTTCAAGGTTTTCTTTGTAACATGTTGCAATGCCTCTCCATGAGACTTTTGTAAGCATATGAAACTCAGAAAGCTTAATGTTGTTGTTGTTTTGTTATGTAATTCTTGGAGGAAGAGAACTGTTTCACTTAGTAGGTTTTTGTTGTGGACTATGTTTATCTGATGAGAGTTTAAGGCATGCATATTTAGTGATTGTAATGTCACGATTTGTTGGTCTTCTGTTGAAAAGTTCCTTTGAAGGGTACACCATTGTTTGTTTGTTTTGAGTCTCTCCATTTCTTTTAAGACGTTGTTGTCAACTTTGATGTGCTTGGGTTGTAATGGCTTGATGATGTAAAGGTTTCAGGGTTTCTTATACATGATAGTGTTGTGTATGTCAATCCATGCGACTTTATGTTTGGGTCAAATGCAAGTTAATCCATTGATAATCCTTGTGAACAGTGGATTGCCCTAGAGCTGCTGTGGGCTTGGATTGGAAATTGTCTACATGTAATTAAATTTAGGTTGTTCTTGCCAATTTGGAATTCTCTTGTGATTTGTAGTATTGGTGTCCATTGTTTTGGAATTTGTACATTGTAAAGAGTTGAGTTGTTGATTCAAGTTTGTCTTACTATTGCCAAATTGTTGAATAAGATCCAAACAACTTCTTGTTAATGTGTTATGTTTGAAGTTTGGAAAATACCGTCTGCATCGTTCACGAAGCCGTCAAGGATGTCCAGATTTCTAGAACATATTTTGAATATCATACTTGGCTTTAGTTGGAGTTTTTGGTGTCGTCTTGCTATGTTTGTTGGATTTGAAGTTATTGTTATTGTTTTGGTGCATGTCTTGTGGCGTTTGTCTATTGCTTTAAGAATATGAGGATTTTCTTTGAGAAAGTAGAATACTTCGTCATTATGATCGTCTTTGGAGGCATTAGTGTAGAATAGGTTGGCACACTCTCTTTCTCAATTGGTTGTCTATGATATTTTTTCGTTAATGTATGATATGTCATTTGTTGTATGTTCTCCTGTTCTTATTCTATTGAGTATTTCAATGTATTGAGAATTTATTGGTGCATTGGTTCTATTAATTCATATTGCAAGACATTGCCCTTCCAAAAAGAAGTTTGCATAGTTGTTTGTGTTGATTGGTTATTGATAAATAGCCACGAATCCTTTGTGGGACTACCTTGGCACAAATCTCCACATAGGAGAATATCAACACCTCCAAAGGGTTCATTATGTTTGTGCTTGATTCTGCGAAGTCACATATCAGGCACAACAAATGTGGAATGGCCTATCAAAGATACTTCATCAAAGGCAACAAGTTGAAGGTCTTTGTAGAGATGAGGCAGTTCTTGTAATTTTTCACTCGAAAGACTTGTGTAGTGTGATGCCATTAGAGGCAAGTGTAGTGTAGAGTGGATTGTGGTGTTGCCAATGTTGAAAGTAGCTATTCCATATATGCAAGGAGAAGAACTTTTTGGGAGTCTATGTGAGTAGTTTTGCAAAAGTGCTTGTACTATTGTCAAAAGTGTGAATGTTTTTCTTGTTCCTGCATTTCTTGTCAAGAAGAGGTGAAATGCTTGTGAGGGACTTTTTTTTAGCATTATGTCTTCTACAATCAAACGTTGGTTGTTGTTCAAGGCTCTAAAGTTAATGTAGTAATCATTATTTGGCGCCATTGTATATTTTTTGAAAGTGTAATTAGGGAGTTCTTTGCTTTGGGTTGATTGGGCATGTCTATTGCAATGTCATAGGCCTTAATGTTATTGTTCATCTCAATATTTGATGTGCTTGTGTTGATGTAATTACTTCTTGAATTTTCCATTACTTTTGGAATTAGCTTATTGAAATTTTCTTCGTTTGGTTCAATTATGTCTTTGTTGTTGTTGTATTCATCATGCCATGTTAAAGTGTAAATATCAAGGCTTGGTTCAACTTTGTGAAATGGAAGAAATAGAAGACATTGCCTTCTATAGTAGCTCTCAAGGTCCTTTATTTCATTGTAGTTGTTGAAACGTATGATTTTGGCTTTCTTTATTTCTTTAATTGTTTTTCCATTGTTTGTGTATTTGCTAACAAAAGTTGCCAAACAAATGTCTTGAAGAGCAATATTTTGTTTCAAGTATTTGGTAATGATGCCATCAAAGTAAATCTTTGTGCTTTGAGGGTTCATTTTTTGCAATTTCTTGCATTGCTTTAGTAGAGCAATGTGTGTTTCTCTGGAGGGTTTTTGTTAATATATTAAAATTGCCTTGTTGAAGTAAAGAGTGGCAACGGTAGAGCTAAATATACTGCTTGTTGTGAACTTATATCTTGGGTATTTAAGTTTGTCTTTCCAACTTTCCTAATCTGTTCATTAGGTGGGGCACCAAAATTTATCATTTGTGAGAGAGCTTCGTTGACTACTGCTAAAGTTGTCTCTTTGTCAATTTTTGTCATGTAAGATGTATAGTAAGCTGCAGTCTCATGGGGATTTAATATGAATTGTATGTCTGTGTTTGCCCGCCATAAGTTGGATACATGAGGATTGAAATTGTTAGTATAAATTTCTTTAGGTTGTCTTTTCAAGAATTAGAGTATTGGCTATGAAATAGATCCTCGAAGAGTTAATATGTATTGATTTTCTGTTAGTTTAATAGCATCTAGAAATTCATTATAGTGCAATAGTTATGTGTTTTCTATTAATAAAGTTTCGTTAATCAAGTTGATGTGTTTCTTTATAATGTTGTTCTAAGGAGGAATGGTGAAAGGATCTAATAATTCTGTGGAAGACATGGGTGGGCATGGGTAACCAAATCTACGTCTTTAAAGGCTTGTAGGATGTTTTTCGATGTTTATGTGTTTGGATTTGCCTATGCTGTGGATGGAGTTTCAGGATGTCTGTTGAAATGTATTTGTCTGAAAATGCTTCAATTTCACTATTTGGAGATATTCCAAAGATAGGTGCATTGTTAATCCATACAAGACCATGATCGTGTTGGCTCCCTCTATTTTGTAATTCAATTACGAAGTAAAAATCTATTATTTTACCTCGTATTTTTTCATCTTTTTTAATAATATTTTTTAGAGCTTGGAATCTGTGAACATAATATTATGCTGTATGATTGGATCAACGCATAGGAGATGTCTTGTCTCTATTTGTGGTTGGGATGCTTTTCTTCTAAAGTCCTTGGGTTGAGTTTGTATATTGCTTCTACCAATGGTTGCCATAGCTTTTTAGTTGTTGCTCATAGGGTTAAGAAAAATGTTGGTGGTCCTAGTTGTCTAAGCATTGCAAAATGTTTTTTCTTGAGGTAGTGCTTATAATCACCTGAAGTTTTTAACTGAGTAAAGTCTCAATGACCTATGTTGGAATGAAACAAATTTTCAATGTTAGGGTCTAGCAGAGCATCCTTTGCTTGGAGTGCTATTCCTTTTGTTTGTGCTTTTCGCATATGAACCCAAGCTAAGGAGAGAACTTGCTTTACCAATATTTTCATTGTCTTGAAGAACAGGTTCTCTATGGAGAGTGCAAATCGGCGATCCACATTTGTTAACTCCCACTTTGCAATTTCTTGGTAGGAGATATGTTTGGGAATGTTGTATTGTTGAGGGTTTCCAAAGAAAAGTTTAGGAAATGATAGTTCCTCACAAAATTTGTCCTCGAACATACTTAATGGAGAAAAACTTTAGAGGGTGCAACCTCAATACTTTGACCTTCGAAGTCAACCACTTGTTGACTTGTGTATATTCCATGCACGAGTGTATCAGTTAGAAATTCTTCTTCCAATGGTTCTTGGAATTCTTGATCATTGTATTGTTCTAATATGTGTTTTGCTTATACACCTTGAACATGTTGCTCCCAAAGATGATTGATACGAACGTTGTTTTGTTGGTACAAGGGAGTTGACAATAGCTCTTTCAACACAAGCATTGTACAAGTTGGGCATACAATTCCACTCACATAAGTATGTTTGAAAGATAGCTTGCATTTTATCACCACAACAACTATATCTTGGTCATTTAAGAACCTTGGCAACACTTGTTGTGCTCTATTGGCATCAGCAAAAACGTTGACAATGCTTCCATGAAGTCCATATTGGCCTTCGTATGATAACTTGTGTATTTGAGTGAAAGGTATTCTAATTGATACCAATCGTGCTTCAATATCATTAAGGTGCTTTGTAAATGTTGTTTTTTGAATCATTTTCATGTTCTTTAAATCTAACAAGGGAACTTTTTCATTTTTCACATCTTTATAGTAGCAAAGTGTACATAAGAGTTTCTCCATTGATTGTGTCATTGCTATGTCTATTGCATTGGTTTGGAGAAATATGGCCTTTTTTTTAATCTTCTTCAATTTGCTACAAAATTTTAATGAACCACAACATTTGCATGGGAAGCTTGGAGTGTCTAATAATTTTTCAAAGTATTGTTGTTCAAACAAAACTTGATTTCTTTTTCTCTTTTGTCCTTTCTTTGTTTTTGGGTGATTGTGATTTGTGGTTGTGTTATTGAGGTTGTAGCATAGGCAATAGGTTCCAGGATAATTGCACGTAATTTGTACACTTTGTTTATTATTGCTTGTATTGTGTGTTGTATGTGGCACATAATATTTTTTTAATAGAGTGGAAATGTCTCTAGCTGGAAGGGTAGGATTTTGCACCACAAGTTGTTGTAGAAGCAAGTCATCATTAGAAGACCATACATTATATGCATGCTTTTCATACAATTGAATCAATGGACTAATTGTGCAAGGATAGCTTGACTCATTTAGGAGCATTGTGTGTATTTTTCCTCTTGTTCTTGCCAATTGTAATTTTTTTAGAGAGCTTTACTCCATTGTAGATGAATATTGAGAAGGATGTTTCAAACATTGTGTGGAAACATTGAAGAATGTCCATTACCAATGCACAAGATGTTGCTGAATTAAGTAATGAATTTTGTATGCTCTCAATTGTCAATCTAATATCTTTTTGGATTGAAGCAAACATGATCCACGGTGATTTTTATGTTTCCCCCTTCAACATAATGTTTTCAAACATGATTTCAAGAAGTTGTTCATATGTAAAATCAGGGAAGAAATGTAAGACACACATGAGAATGTTTGTATTAAATGGATTCGAAAGAGTGAATATTGGATTCATTGCTAAGTGCTTGTGTTGGAGCAGTCTTGTCACATTCATTTTGAGATGTTTAAAATGACTTCAATATATAAGAGGCTCAAATTTGCTACAAGTGTAAGTAAAGAAAAATGAAAGACAAAATAGTAAGAAACATAGGAAAGCACATTGACTAATATTTCAATACAATGCAAAGTACATCAAGCATTTGGTTCAAATGCAATTACAATTCCAGAGCTATTAATGGTAAAGCTCCCACTAGGCTTAGAAGTTTTGAGTTTTCTTTGTATCAAGTCTTGCTCATACAATTGGATTAATGGAAAATACAAGGCAAGAACAATGTCGACATATGGCCCTCTAATGTGGACAGGAACTTGCTCACCTCCACATTGGATGATGTCTCCTGTAAGGGAAGGAACTTGTTCAATGTTTTGAGGACCCTGGTAGGAATAGCAAATATGTGGAAGCGGATCTTTGCTAACGCATACTCCTCCACAAGCCTCACAAACATGCTCAATCAAGTCGGTGTTAACATTTGTTAAGTGTAGAATGACAAACACCTACAATAGGACAAACTTGTGAGCTTCAATTGTGAGTATATTGCATGAGCTGGTAAGGCCAAGGTATCCACGTTCGTTCTGTATCCTAATCGTGAAACTTGGCTTAGAATGAAAGCTGCTTTCAAGTCATTCTTTGTTCGACCATCTGGAACTTTAGCTAAAATAGTGAAGTCAAAAACACAAATGGTGACCTTTGCCTTCAAAAATGATACATTTTTTAGAACATACATAACCACCCCTTCTTCATTGAATTCTTGGATAAGTTGAGTAAGAGTTGGTTTTCTCTCATTTACAAAGAACAACTGCAATAGACATGCAGAAGGTACAAGGAAGTAAATTAAGACAATGTTGGCATCATAAGCAAATAAGTAAGTGAAATGAATTGTTGGACTAGCTCACCGCAGCTTTATCTTCGTCTCGAGGCCCATCTGCTATGATAATTTGATCACCCATGCCCTCCTCACTTGCAACTATAATTATAACAATAGCAATTGTGCCCATAACATTTGAGACGGAATACTTGTTGAAGTTGATCATCTCTAAAGCCCACGAGACATAAGTGCACAATGAATGATCAAGAAACAAGCAAAGCTCAGGGTGCACTCATCATATGTAACCCTATCATGTGATTTCAACAGAGGGATATTTAATATTTATAGGTTTAACAAAAATTAATTTACACAAGGGAGTATTCAAAACAATTCTGGAAATAATTTAGAGATTTATATAGAAAAAGGGTACTTTTTATTAATGAAAATTTTATAGATAAGGGATTTACAAAATAGGCCTTGAACGCATGTGATATAGAGGGTTTATACATAGTGACCCCCCCCCCTCGAGAAGCGAAGGTTGCCATCAAATGGCTCACCTCTAATGATGCGTGTAGTTGCATCAAGTAGCAAGGAGAATTTTGAAGTTCCACTTTCTGTTGTTCCTCTTGGCACAACGCTTGCCCCCTCGATCCTATAAAAATCTCCAACTTGGAAGAAATTCACAAAGTGGTGAATGTAGGCATTTGGGATGAGCAATGTAACCGTGTGGGTGCAGCATTTGTCGGTGAGATCTCCTTTCAAATAAGTGGGATACTTAGGATTAATTACTTTGTAGGTGCCATACTTGCAGAAAAGCTTTCCTTCAAAAACAAATCTACGGGGTGCACAATCAGATAATTGAGTGATGCTTCAATAAATCAAGGAATTGCCTCCACTTACGAAACTTTCATTTGATGGAATGATTGCTTTTGTAATTGATGGATTGTGTGGCGAGGGGACAAACTTGGTAGCCTCATTACATGCTTTCTAAGAATTTACTTCATCGTTCTCTTCTTTGCATATGAGTTGTTTGCTGGCTATAAATACAAGTAAATTTTAAAAACTTATGATACAAATAACTTTACTTTAATGTAAATTACCATGTATGGTTTTTTTAAAACCAAATCACAATATTAATGAAGGAAAAATAAGTACTTTGTTTTTTTTGTTTTTTAAAATTTTATCATAAGAAGTACGATTATGATTACACAAGAATAAGTAGTAATAATTCTAATTGTTATTGTAATGATCATAATACATCAACAATTTCCAATATAACGCAAAACAAAATTTCACAATACCATAGAAAATAACAAAAATATTTCATATAATATAAGTTTATGAGCAAACACATAACAACACCAATAAAGGAAATAAGGAAATTAGAAATCTAATGTTGCTCAATCAGAGTCGATGTTTTTAACATCATTAAGATTTATTTTAGGTGTGGGTGCCTTCTCCTCCAATAACCTCTCATATTTTACTTTAGATTTTTGATGGACATGAGTGGTGATTATGGATCTAAAACTAACATACTTCGGGTAGTCTCGTGCTAGTTTTTTCACTATTAAAAAGAAAACAAAAACTAATTAAAAAACAATATCAATTGAAATCTTAAGCAAAAAAAACAAACATAATGTTATACCTTGAGCATATGCTTCTTCAGAAACTTCTTGAAATGAATGCTTCAAAGAGTGTCATGGACTTTTCTTGATGGGCGAATGCTTGAGCAAATTTTCCCTAGGGGGTTTGCTTGGAGAAGCATAAATTGAAGGCATTAACTTTGGAGTAGGTGGTGACGTGCCCTTATCCATATAAGAGCATGCTGAAGCTGCGAGACAACCTAACAAAAAAAAAGGAAAAAACAAATTTTCCAAGTGTCACAATTACGCTTTGTAAATGTCAATTTCGAATTGCAAAAGTAAAAAACATGCAAATTAGATTTATTACATCTTAAAATGTTATGAACAGTATTAATAAAATGGAAATCATAATGTGCAAGAAAGTGATCTACTAAAAAAAATGATGAAATGGTTTCCCTATTGACACTATAAGTCCAACAGCAGGAAGCAGGGTCATTCATATAGTGCATGGCTCTATGTTTGGAGTCCACTGTTTGTCTTTCGCTAGACCATATATGAATTCTGGCCCCAGGATAATTGCTCAGAAAACTTGTTTTGTTCAACGTTTCAATGGATGTCTCTCGCAAAGCATGATCAGCAGCTCTAGTATTTCGCAACGTATCTTTTTGCTTGTTAGTCAAAAGTAGTCCCAGCATAGAAAAAGAGGGACATGCTCACGAGACAGGATCTGAGGGCTTGCCTAATGGCGTTGAGATTCTATTTCACGTAACTATGTTGTCCATATACACTTCAAACCACGTCAATTATTGACAAAAAATATAGACAGAGGACAAATATATAATGGCACTTGCAAGCGCGAATACGCCTGGGCAGGGGCTGGTAAGCGTTGAGGAGTAAAGGCGGCCCTACTAGTCAATTTCGGGTAGATTAGAGGAGTATGTCCAAATGGGATAATAGCGGGCTTGCAGCAGGAAGTCTGTAGACAAGTAATAGGAAGGTGCATAGTCGATTTTGTGGAACGTGCAGGGGAAGGCCTTTATGACATTGCAGCAGGCAGAAAGAAGCACGGGAGGCGAGTGAATGTAATGGTAAAGGGAAGAAAGGATGGAGAGGGAGATGCAAGGCCAGAGGCAAAACATTATCTATGTATCACCTGCAGAGGCAAGCTCCACGGTCACCGAATATGTCAAAGCGAGAAAGAGATGGATGGAAAATTTGGAAAGCAGAACAAGAAAGCACGGAAACTACAAACCCAACGATCTTTACTAGAAAATGAATACTTGTACATGCAAACAATAGAAATAAACTAGTACAAATGACTGGTTGTACCGTCTACAACATTGTTGTTTTACAAATTCATGGATCGAGTAGAAACAATAGCCTTTATAGAAGTTAGAGTCATCGGTGATTCCACAATTTTAGGACATGCCTTAGCAAGTCCTGCACAGCACGTATAAACTTTGTAAGTAATAAAAAATAAGAATGAAAAAGAAGGAAGGACGATCGAAACAGAGAAAGATGAAATTCACTGAGCACCCTTGACAAATGCTCCATTGTCGGTCTCCATGAAGTTGGTCGAGCCTTTTACTCCTGCCATTATTGTTATTTAAGTGCGTATGCAAATGCGAGCAATACCAAGAACTTACGTCTCTCCAATTTATAGGCCAAAGGTAAGCTCCAAGAGGATAGACCACAACAAATGATATTGGTTAGAGGATATCCTTCAAATATTCACTGCAGGTTGTATTACATGCACAGAGCTACAAGTCACTGAGGTGCCAATACCCTCCTTAATCACCATTATTCAACACTTGTAAGTTGTAGAACATAGCGAAAGAAATAAGCCGCCTAAGTCAAATAAATGTGAAATCCAACCGCAATGAATGTGCAAATAAAGCCGCAAAAGTCTCCATAGTTCATACTAATGCATATACTCCATAATCACCAGAGCAGCCATCAATCATTACGACCAGAGCCCACATAGCTTACGAACGAAGCGTAAATCAAAATAGATTGCATTGACGAAGCAGTCCCCCGGAATCCCTGCCGCGGTACTTACAGGGTCTTACACTTCCAATTTACGGCGACAAGCTGAAGAGGCCGTTTGTGAGGCATCTGGGAGACGAAAACAGTGGGAGGTATGCAATCCGGTAGCGTTAGAGCTGCAAATGAAAATAGTGGGAGGCATGCAATCCGGTAGCGTTAGAGCTACAAATGAAAATAGTGGGAGCATGCAACCGAGCAAGAGAGGAGAAGGAAGGAATCTACCTTGCAAAATCGAGCGGGGGGGGCAATTGACGAGCTGAACAAACAGGACGCAACTGACGGATGACATTTCAGTAAGCACGTCCCATAATTCTTGTTTGTATAAAAAGTGATAATGTTACAAGATAGTATGTATTGATAGAGTCCAATTTTTGCAGGTATATCATTGAAAGGCAAAATCTTTGCATGTCTTTCACATATAGAAGGTTTAGATGGAAAAATATGTATGATGATTCAAGCGTGATGGGACTCTCAGTCTTATTTTTGAAGTATTTATTTCTTGGCAAGGACATACTGGGATTGGAAGAGGAGGGGACCATGTAGTTCATTAGAGAAGAAATGCAGTTGGCAATAGCAAGCCCTCCCCAGGACTACTCTTTTAGACTTCACAATCACAAAGTTAGATACAGGGATGAGACAAACATCCTTTGTAAGAAATGTTGTCCCCAAGAGACATTCACGACAATTAGACAAAGGGTGTTGTCCTAACCATTGAAGGTAAGGATGCACTTTGGGCACAATGAGGAGATGATAGGAGTTTAGTTTCCTATGTTTTTAGCCCACACAAAAGCTTGATCCTCACTAGCTATGGTGATATAGCTCTTGTGCCATAGGAGTTTAGTAAGACAAACATAGAGACGTCTTCAAAATCACACATCAAACCTTGTAGCTCATTGGCTACGGCTCCCTCGCTGTAGAGGAGAAGAAGACGGCGACCAAGAAGCTGAAAATATTGAAGACAAAGAAGAAGAAGAAGAAAAGTGATAGAAAGCTTGCAACTCACTGGCTATGGCTTCCTCATTTGTAGAAGAGAGGAAGACGATGGCAAATAATAAGAAAAGATAATTATGACAAAGTAGAATAATAGAGAAATCTTGCAGCTTTCCAGCTATGCTCTCCCCTACTTGCTTTCTCTTTGTCTCGCTATTTCTCCTCTTGCTATGCCTCCACAATAACTGTGCTAGCTTTGCCATCGCTCAACCTCCTCTTCTTCCCCAGCTACTTTCTCTCCAACCACACTCTCATACTTCCTCCTTCAAGGTCTTCATCTATCCTCCCATCCTTGCCTATGGAACATGATGGGGGGGACTCTTAGAAATGCCAACAAAAGCATGCCCTGTGAATGCATTTGGACTGTGTGTTAACACGCAATCCAAATGTGCTCACACTGCATGGTTTTGGTGGCATTTCTAGCCTAAGTAATGCCATGTTTAGTCCTTCATGACCCATATCGAACGTAAAATTTGCAAAATGGAATGTGTGACCTAAGTGATGATGTAAGCCAAAGGCCCCCACATGGGAGGTTCCTTTGATTTAGGCCAGTCCCACTGATGTAGGGGATGACTGCCAGTGATGTAGGGAAGGTGCCTGTGATCCAGGCCACCCTCTCCCCATTTCTATAAGAGAGAGTCACCTCTCTCACAATCTATGAGAACAACACTTTCTGTTTGCATCTTGTGCTCTCACTCCTCTTCCAAGATGCATTTATTCTATCCTACTCACTTCTACATTTGGTATATAGCCTTCATTTCTACATAAAAATCCCCTTGGATAGAGCTACGAGCTCTGCAAATTTTTGTCTCCAACTTCCATGTTTACTGTTTGAAGAATTCTGACAGTTTTTGTTGAGGAATCCATTGCATTGAATTTGAGCAAGTGCTGGAAGCTCAAGACTTTTATTCATCTACAAGTTATTGACTAGTTTGAAGTGATAGTTGAAGGGAATATGCCCAATTCTTGTTGTTATTGAATGAAACTCTAACTACTTCAAGAAGACGAAAACAATTTTCGAGAGGCTTCATGCTTGAAATAAGTACAAATGTGTGTTGAGGTTGATGCACTGATAGGAGACTTCAATTCTAAAAGAATTGAAGCATAATGACATGCCAACATATATGGAGATGAGCAATTATGGTATGCATATGGTGAGACAAACTTTATTGAATTCTCCTCTCCAATCATGAAGTCTATGATCACTCATAGTGGTGGTGAACAAATGGATGCAAATATTGATGACTACATTTCAAAGTATGTTTTATTTTGGAAATACTTTGTACTTCGTAAGTACAACATTCTTGATGATGAGATATTCTTGGTGCTATCATTGAAAAAGAGAGATCTACTCTCTTCACATTTGAATTTCATGCAAACCCCTTTGGAAAACAACAAAATGTATATGGATGTCAAGATCAACATAGAAGGCTTCCTCAAAGTTTTCAAGATGAAGAATGATACTCGTATTTCTTGTGAGTCGTTTCAACAAGAGGCATCACTTTTAGACACTAGAAAAGCTTGAAGATGATCAAGCATTTACACAAAATGCCAAGGCAAATCTGATTGAGGAATGTACTTCAACAAATTCACAATCAAACTTTGTGGTAGAAGACAAGGACTTTGCCTTTTGAGCAACTTGTCTTTGAATTTTTGTTTATCATCACTTGGTAAAATTTTGAGGTTCTCTGCCTGGAGTAGTACTCCAAAAAGAATGTCACGTGTTTTGTCATTTGTAAATCACCTCTGGTCACCATATGATGTGATATGTGTTTTGTTTATCCCAGTTTTGTAAACCTTGACTCTCGGGAACCTTTGCTAGCATGAGATCCTAGCCATAGATTTCAACCTTGACCACCATGAGATGGCATGTGTGACCACCATGAGATGGCATGAGATACTATGTGACTACATACATGTATCCTTGATAGTGCAAGAGGCAAAACCTTGAGGGGGGGTATGTGGGGATAAGTATGGTCACAAGGGCTTGCTCTATGGTGCATATGTGCATCTAGGGGAGTCACATGTGTGTGTGTTATAGAAGCACATGTAGTGCTATGAGGTGTCTAGTGTGTGACCTAAGTGATGATGTAAGCCAAAGGTCCCCACATGGGAGGTGCCTTTGATCGAGGCCACCCTCTCCCCATTTCTATAAGAGAGAGTCACCTTTCTCACAATCTATGAGAACAACACTTTTTGTTTGCATCTTGTGCTCTCATTTCTCTTCTAAAAATGCATCTATTCTATCCTACTCACTTCTACACCCACTCGGGAGAGTTTGGATGTGAGCTCCAGTAGAGAAGCTTGCGCCAAACACTCATGAGGAATCGATTGATTTGTTGCTCTACTGTAATATCAATACCCACCTAGAAACTGAGGTATCCCACTGTCTAGCCTTGTAGTATCTAGCAAAAGCCAAAGGCACTCCACCACTCTTGAATCTCCTATATCTCATAGTGTATAGTAGAAGCCAAAGGACTCCCCCACTCTTGGATCTTCTATGTATCTTTAGAGATAATGAAGAAACCAAAGGATTTTGTCTAGTTGATCTGTGCACCCAAAGCCTTGCAGTAGATATCTAGGTCTCCCCTGGCTCTCTCCAAGCTCGTTGTGATGCGCTCTATTTACAAGGCTATGTCATTTGCAAACTCTAAGTATAGCAGCTCCTCCTCATGTCTAATTGGGGGAGCCTCAACTAAGATCTCAAGTAGTATCCCAAAGCCTTCACCACAAACAAGAAGAGAAAGGGAGCTAGGGGACAGCTCTGACAAACCAAGGGAGAGACAAGAAAGGCCTCGCCTATGTGTCCACCCACAAGACTCTGACTAGAGTTAGGGGATAGCACTGACAACATACCAAGGGAGAGACTCCTCTAATCCATCTGTCTAAGAAACCCAACCTCTACATAGTGCCCTACAAGAAAGACTGCTCCACCCTATCGTAAGCCTTCTCAAAACCCAAGAGAAGGATGGCAAAAGATGTGACTCCTCCCTAGCCTAATCAGCTGCCTCCCAAAATGTGAAAATGTTGTCCAGGATGCTGCGCTCTTGAACAAATCCAATCTGTGTGTCACGGATGATGTCAGTGAGAACCACAAATTTAAGACCTTGGCAAGGATCTTGTACAAGGTATCAAGTAGGGTGATTGGTATCCACTGCCAAATATCTGACCTATCTCCCCTATTTGGGATCAAACAAATCCACCCCCTGCTAAGGAACCGAGGAAGGGATCCCATGTTGAAGGTCTCCTGGCAAGCTAGACAAAAAGGGGTGGAAATGATCTCCTAGAAGTTCCAAAAGAAGGTTGTAATCAAGCCATCTTTGTCAGGACACTTCTAGGTTACACTTCTAGGTTGGGAGGGCCTTGAGGGATTCCCAGAGCTCCTCATCCATGAAAGGCACCTCCAGACTCCTGCAAAACTCTTGCAAGACTACCATCAAAACATGGTCCCAAACTAGCTTATGGCGGGCCACAAGGCAAGCTGGAGTCATATTCTCTAGCTGATTGTAGATTAGCTCTAGAATCTCCTATAGATATCGATGTGCATAATGCCACATGGATCTCATAAATGCTGCAAGTGCATGCCTGTCGATTGAGGTCCAGTGGTTTAAAAGAACTACTTCGTCATCCTATCCCCCTGATGTACCCAACGGGCTCGAGTGGAATGGTAGGAGAACTCAACTTGCCAAACCTCAACGTCCTAGAGCTCAAGACACGTGCTCTCATATCTGTCACTCCTAAGCCACTTGGATCCTAGTTCCTTCTTCTTGAGCCTCTCTATGGAGGTGAGATCTCATCATAATGCATGCTTGCACTCCTAAAGAGCCCTCCTCCATCTAAGGGCATGAGACTAGGAGCAATACCAAGATTGAGGGTGTGATCGAAAGAGACGAGCAAATGCCCTCTATTGTCAGTCAATTTCCATGCAACTATAAAAACATACTATCTCATGGCTAGTTCCATATTAACAAAATTCCCAATTTCAATGGGATTTTTCTCATTTGAGAATTCCCAAAGTATCTCAAAATTTTAAAATTCCCTAATACGGTGTTAATAACAAAAGTAAAAAAAGGAAAAAAGAGGAAGCACTTTCTTACCTAGAAAAGTCCCGCTCGGTGTTTCATGGACTGGCCCTAGAAAAGAGAGGAAACATACCATTTTTAAGATAACTAGTTAGAGAAATGAGGAGTTTGGAGAAGCGACTTTCCAAAGGGATTGGATTGAGGGGACAAGCATAAGCCTACAAACAAGGAGAAAGCACGAAAGAAAGGGAAAGAGGAGGAAGAGATTTATACCAAAAAGAGAAGAGGTGAGTCTTCCTTCTTTCACCGAATCTCGTTTTTTGTCCTTAACCTCTGAAAATCAAGCATGAAAATCAGCACATAGGCTTAGCGATGCAAGGAGAAACATGCTTCAACACTCACAAAACAAAATCTCACAAAAAATGAACCTATATTGCTTAAAGAGGCACACCTTCTTGAAAAACTTCCTTTCACACAAGCAGAGAGCGAGAAGGGTGGAGAGGGAGCACAATTTTGGGAGAGGGGTTGGGTAGGGGTGAGGAGCATGGTGAATAGAAAGGAGAAAAGCGAGGTTGCTGAATATAACGTGGGAGGAGAGATTTTTGCTTTTCCCGCAATAGAGTTGTGAAAGATGGCATCGCGCAGGGTTTCAAATTTTAGCCTGAAGCGTCACTATATAGAGATACTTGTCAGTCGCTATATAGTGACACTTAATATCCTAAAAGCATCACTATATAGCGTCAGAATAGGACAAAGCATCACTATATAGTGATGGTTAAGGGCACTTATTCTAAGGAGAGAGAAAAGGAGCTCATGGGTGGCCATTTTTTAGATCTTAATGGATTAGGGTGTATTGTCATTGCACTCATTGTTGCAAGCGAGAAGTACAACATCAATGCCATATTGTCATGCGCCACTTATTGTTGATGTATGGGGAGGAGCCCAAACGAGTACCCACCATTGGCGGTGCACCTGGTGATGGATCATCAGTAAGTCGATGCTATTTTAGCTCGTGATTAATATTACATGCGTACATGACACGAAACCTTGAGACAAGATCTTATATTTACACAAAACCTTAAGACAGCGTGAGGAGGGTGGTGAGGGTGCACATATACCTTCACACTTTGAATAGGACTATAGTCTCTCGAATGTGCCAGATGATGACGAAGGTATGGTGGACATGATGGATTCTATTTTTAGTGATGTCCGAGTCTGAGGTTAATATGTGAGAGTTGCAATCAACACAGTTGTACGAGGGTGCTAGGATGTATAAAATAAGGGCTTATCTCTCAATCTTGAGTCTGCAAGCAAAGTATGGGTGGTTGGATACAAGTATCTCGGTCTTAATAAGGTTAGCTCCCGCATTAATTTGTCTCATTATTTGGATATTGTTTGTTTTGAGAATCATGTTTATTCAAAGCCTATGTGTGTATGAATTGCAATACCTTGCTCCAGAAGATGTTGCCTACACCAAATACCATGCCCACTTCAAGAGATGAAGCAAAGAAGATGCTAACAATGGTGGGTATGGATTATGATACCATCCATGCTTGTCGTAATGATTGTATTCTCCTTTGTCGTGAGCATGGAGATTTGGCTAGTTGCCTGGAGGGTGGGAAACAATGATATAGAGGTGGCTTGCAGAGTGAGTAGATCCTAGTAAAAATCTTAAGACACTTTCCCATCATTGCTAGAATACAATACATGTTCTGATGCAAATCCATAGTGGAGTTGATGACTTGGTATGCATCTCATCAGTCCATTGATGACACATTGAGAATTCCCACAGATTGTGCAGCTTGGAAGCACATAGAAAATTAGTGGTTGTACTTTTCAAGGAAGCCATGCAACTTACACTTGGGCTCACCATGGACGGGGTGAACCCTAAATTCGGGTTATGCTCGACATCTTGGTCGACATGGCCCATAGCCTTGGTAAATTATAATATCCCACCATGGCTAACAATAAAGAAGGGACACCTCATGCTTGTACTACTTGTGCCAAGGAAGTACAAGGCCAAAAATATGGACGTGTACATGGCACCTTTGATAGAGGAGTTATAGATCTTATGGAGATGAGTGTGGGTCTTTGATATTTCTAGAGCGCCTAGACATACCAATGACATTTTGGTTAGGGAAATCTTGATGTGGACCATGCATGACTACCCGGGATATAGAGAGTGCATAGGTACATGGTTGTGTCTTTACATGTATAATATAGGATTATGCCTTTATGACTCTCTTTCGCACACATGTCTTTTACTAACACATTCATGCATGCATGTAGGAATTGTTACAAGTGGGTACCATGCTTGTTTTGTTTGTGGACTAGGTTTGAAACCGCTTCCACGATACTCTAAACATATGAGGAAAAATGTTTATGAGGTGGCCATTGCAGGTACCATTCATAGTCGGTAGATATTTTTTCTTGAGTGGTTTAATTTATGAAAACTTTGAAGGGATTTGTAAGGCAAAGAGCAAGACCAGAAGCAAGCATGGCAGAGGAATGGCTTGTGCAAGAGTCATTAGTATATATCACAGAGTTTCTTGCATCCATGGATCCCAATATGCCACAGGCTTAGTATAACAAGGATGGTGATCGCATTATTGGCGAGGTTCCCCAAGGAAAAGGGATTGAAAAAAAGATAAGCGAAAAGAAAATGGAGAAATTCAATAAGTTTTGTATCCTCAATAGCAAGGAGATGCAGAAGTGGACTGAGAGATATGAAGCGGCCAAAGCAAAAAGAATAAATGCAAGGATGAGATTCAGAGTAATGTACAGGGCGATCGCAACCATATCCAAAGGATCTTTCCCTTCTCCCCACTCACATGTTACTTGATTGGCTACAATGAGCTCTACATAAAGCCAAACACGATGGAGAGACAATAAACAAGCGTGAGCGAGAGTTATCATTTGGGTGTATGATGCATGTAATTTTCTTACCTCTTGATGTAATATAGTAATTATTTGTCACAATATATGCTATAAAATAGATACATCTTCATTGTTTTAATGATGCTCTTTTGCAGTACAAAAAGTACAGTGCATTATGCTCATATGGACAATATTTTCGCGTGGAATGCATCGATTCAAAGCGAGTCATGTATGATTGTGGAGTCATGGCTAACTTCACACAAGATAGCCAAGCAAGTGTTTTGGATACCAATCTTCTCTCCTTGCAGTTGGATTATTGTGGGACCATACGCGAAATCTATGAAATTGATTTAAGACGATTTAGTATTTTCATTCTTGATGTAAAATGGTTTGGAACTATTTACAATAGTCCCCATGTGACAGTGAGGAAAGACAGTAGTGGTTTCTTTACAATAGACTCCACCAAACTTTGGACCAATGAAAGTGATACTTTTGTTCTTCCCAAGCATTGTGAGTAGGTGCATACTAATAATTTCATTAATCGAAGCTTTATTTTTTAAAGATCCATTGGTACATGTATTTAAGCATAATTTCATATATATAATTGATGGCATTTGGCACCCATCTTCAATATAGGTGTTTTTTATCCAGATTGTTCTTATCCAAGATGGTGGTACGTGATCCAAGTTGCACCACAAAGTAAGTAAATTTTTGAAGATAGAGATGTGGATATGGAGATGCCACTACCAATGCCAGATCCAATTGATCTAGATGGATCTAGCGAAGAAGATGAAGATCGCAATATGAGCCAAGAGGAAGATGTGTATAATGACATAGTACGGGAGGAAGATGGAGATCACGATATTGAGGAAAAAGATGACAATCATCAAGATTCACCCGAATTTATTGAGGAAGATGATAAAGTCTTAGGTGAACGTACGATGCCAGAGTACGATGATGATATAGGAGATCAACTCGGTATAGAGTTGGAGATAGACTTGTTTAGCATGCTAGACTTGGCTCAAGATGAAGCCGTTGATGTAATTGCTAGACTTGGCTCAAGATAAAGCCATTGATGTAAATGCTCTTCATTGATTTTTTTCATCTCAAACTTGGACATGAATATATGAGCTTCAAACTTGATGTACATGCTCTTGTACTTTTATTCATTCAAAGGATCAAACATGTATGAAAAGAAAAAAAAATTTGTCATTGGGAAAAACTATCTTTAAAGGTCGATATGGGGAAAAACACTCTCTGTAAAACGTCGCTATAGGGAATTGCCTCAGAGTCTCTATATAACGACCCTCTATAAGTCTGGCAAGTGTCGCTATAGAGTGACTCTATATAAATGTCCCTATATAGCAACACTTACCTAGAGTCACTATATAGCGACACTATTTTAAACTAACTTTTCTTATCGATGATTAGCACCCCGTGCATGCTAAATGTTGGTGCTTAAGCATCGGTATAAGACCCGTGTGTAGTAGTGAAAAAGCTCTGTACTTGCACCACAATGTGTAGTATGAGCACACACACACAAAACTTTTTAAACCACCTATCCATGCTTTCACCCATTAGCAATTGTAAAAACAATTCTAACAAGTTTTGCAATCATTAATCCTCAAAATCCTTAGTCTTAATATTAAAAGTTTTTAAAATTACTTTAAAAATTCCCAAATTTGAGCAAGGTGTTACATTGCATCCAACATGTTGCTTGAGTAATAGGGTGGATCTTTTTACCAACCTATTGGGGTGTAACACAATCTCTAGCTAGATCAAGAGATTGTTTTGATTCAAGAAACAAGTTAAATTTAATAGGGGTTTCACTCAAACGTACTATTTCTTGAGCAATAGGTTGCATGCAACACAACATAGAGACAACATGTTGCTTGAGTAAAATTTTGGTTTGCAACACAACCTCTCACTCTAATCATGAGACTTTGTTCATCTGAGAAGCAAGTTCAATTTCATTCCAACGTGTTGCTTGAATAATAGGTTCATGCCAATACAACATAAACAAAACTTGTTGCATTAGCTATTAACAAGTTGGTTTGAAACAAAACCTCTTGCTTGAATCAAGAGATTGCATTTAAGAAACAAGGTTATTTTCACTCTAGGGTTTTTCTTGAGCAATAGGTTGCATGAAACAAAACATGCAAACAACCTATTACTCAAGAAACAGGTTGGGGTATAACACAAATGCTAGAATCAAGAAATTTTATTGATTTAAGAAACAAGTTTATTTTCAGTCAAAGTGTTGCTTGAGAAACACGCTACATGCACAAAGTAAAGACAATGTATTGCATGAGCAATAGGTTGATACCATATAGCTTTTTTCTTGGATTAATAAAATTTCTTGATCGAAGCAAGAGTTTGTGTTGCACCCCAAACTATTCCTGAAGCAACAAGTTGGAGAAAGAACAGAGTTGTTGCTTGAAAAACATGTTAGTTCACAATACAAACCCTTGCTCTAGAGAGTTAACAAATTTTGTTTATTTAAGCAAAAACTTGAATTTCACTAAAGGTGTTGCTTGAGCAACAAGTTGAGTAAAACAAAACATACAAAACAGGCCCTCTTACTCAAGTGACAAGTTGGGGTGCAAGTAAACCTATTGCTAGAATCAAGAGATTTTATTGATGAAATAAACACAAGCTGAGTTTCACTGGAGTTGTTGCTTATGCAACACATTTCATGGAACAAAACATAGGTAGAACCTATTGCTTGAGCAATAGGCTGGGACATGGCTGGGACACAACCTCTTGCTTGAACCAAGAGATTTTGTTGGATTAAGTAATAGTAATGTTTCAGTCCAAGGTGTTTCTTGAGCAACAAGTTGCATGCTACACAAAGTAAAGAAAACATGTGCATTAGCAATAGGTTGCACAAACCAATTCTTGAATGAATAAATTACACCTAATGGGTGCATCAAAAAATGTCCATTTCATAAAATTTGGACTTTTCTTTTCCTTTTTGAATAGAGCCCAAAAATCCTTCCCAAACCAAAGTGTACTTTTCAATTGAAAATTTAATTTTCTAGATCTATCATTTTCAAACAAAAAGTTTTTTGGAACTATCATTTTCTTGAACCATCATTTTCCAATAGAAAGTTTATTTGCTCACACTGATATTTTGCAAAAATAATGCAAAAACTAAAAAACATAATTTCATCCTTACTCTAGATTTAAAATCCTAGTATGTATTTTTATTTTTACGAATTCTCATTCAAAAATTAATTTTCTTTAAATGAATAATAATTCAAATAAACAAAATAAATAAAATCCATGAAAACATGATGCTCTTCTCTCTTATACAAAATCTTTTATTTAAAATAAAGAATAAGCAAAAACCAATCTGCCAATGCATGACTTGCCATTTTATTCCCTTTTTTTCTTTTTCTCCTTTTTTTTCCATGGACAAGATCCTCTTAGCATTTAAATAGAGAAGAAACATTGAATATTATTTCATATTCCATAGCATTTAAACAATGGCACTTCAATGTAAAGGACAATGGAACTCATGTATAGAAATTTAAAACATTTAAGTAGAGAAGAAACATGGAAGCCTCTTTCATATTTGGATCTTGTAATTCTAACTATTGTATGTTTGCAAAAAATGTTATGCTCAAAGAGTGTCTAATGCTTGAGGTGATGGGTCCTATCTATAGGATTTCCAATCATTGAATTGCACCTTTACAATTTTTTGAGCTTGGAGCATACTGTACTTTCCTTACAGCCACCAAATTTCCTACCACATCTCCTTATCAAGTCATCTAGTTTCTCCATGTCCTTGTGGTTTAGATCTCTTACTAGTAGCAAGCCTTGGGAGTTCTTGACATTGTGATGGTGGAAGCTATAGAGATTAGTCTGGTAGTGGTTAAGGAGGAGGGGATCTAGAGCCTTGGAGATCTTGATCAACAAGGGTGGGTCTGTGGTCACCCCTACTCCTCCTACCCCCCCCCCCATATCCCTCTCCCCCTCCACTCCCTCCCCTTCCTCTTGAGCTCCCCCCACTCCCTCCTCTAGCCCTCTCTGTTCCTACTATGGTCATACTCACCACCCGCCCCCTCCCTCCGCCTCCCCCTCCATAGCAAATTCTTCAGCCTCCCCCCCTCCCCACCACTCCCTTGGACCTACCTCAACTCCCCTACCATTGGTAAAGGGTAAGAAAGCACTCAGCTTCGATTTCCTCATCTCAACATCCTGCATACATGGGGGAATCTAGAGGGAAGGGCTCATCCTCCCAGTCAGCAGCTCCCAAACTTTAACTTGGGCATCTTCTACCATGGGAATTTTGGATATTTGGAACTTGGAACTACCTAGAGATTTTTTACTCTTACCCTCTATCCCTAGAGGTAATGCTTATGGTCTTGTCAGCCCCAAAAAGGGGGTTCGATCAGCATAGTGGGCTCTCAAATGCACTCAGCTATACTAGAAGATTCCTGCTTACTTGCACAGGGTTGGAAAAGTGGTCCCTAGTGATATTTAATGCTATGTTGGGGGATCAAATTTCACACATGATGGACGAATGTATGGGGCCACGGGGATTATATCTTTGGCACACCCATGGCACTTAAGTGAATTTTTAGTTGAGCTTCATGTGGGAGAATCTGATGTATGGTTTAGCAGTAGGAGTTCATTGTCTCTTGAGGAAAAGATTGATCAGGCATACTACTGGCCACTCTAGAAGTGTGTTGATTTGTTCGGGGTGGAAGTCTCCTTCATGATAAAGTAGTCATGGAAGATTGACATTGATATGGTGTCCACCCTAGTATGCTGACATACGGCCATGTAATACTCTCCCTCCAGACCCCTTGGCAAAGTCATCAAAGGAATTTTTATTGGAACATGCATCCACTCATAGGAGAGCCCTGTTTTCTGCTTTTGCATCCTCATGAGCTAGACCATAGTGAGTTGGAAAGTGCACAGGCTCCACAACGTGCTCATAGTTAGCCACCACAGTACTTGATCCTTTTGTAGGTGTTGCATCTAGGGAAGTGGTAGGGTGGGCAGTGGACTTCCTTTGATATAGGAGCACAAGTCCTGAGCATCAAACATCAGATGGCAACACCACCTCATTTCATGGAGAGGCCAAGAGGTGTGGTCCCCTATCGTAGGACAAAGCGAAGGGGTTTGCATCTCAATCTCACAGATGGTAGCCCCATAGGTCTATGAATAGGGCGAGCCAGGCAGTTTGGATGGGAGAGTCCAAGATTGGGATCTTGAATGTGTATTCCCCAGCATGCAGAGAGCACTGCCTAGACTTTTGGAGGGGGCTAGTAGAGTGTCTTCGAGATGTTGGCTCCTAGATTGTTGGAGGAGATTTCAACAACCTAGAGTTTTGGTAGTACCTCATTTTTTGATATATAAGCATTAGAGTATAGCACCTGGGTGCATTTCATCTTCATGAACAGTGGTGGCAAACACCTGTGGCATGAGTCAAAGTTCAGCAAGATACTTGACAGCCTCCTCTTCTCTTTCAGCTGGAGGAGACATGATGGATTTCTTGAGAGGCTAGATTGCTTCTACATTGGGGACAAGGCACGGGTGGCTTTATTGGGATTCTAGTACGTCGATGCTAGGCCTCTCTCCAATAGCACTCCATCTAGAGCGACCCTGATGGGGTCTTCCCCAAAAGGGGGTCCACATTCCAAAGGGTTATTTGCCAAGTGTATAGTGCTCATGTTGTCACAATAATTGACAACTGGCCCATCTGTATACTAATGCATATCATAAAGTAGCTTATGCAACCAAGCTACCTCACATGCAGCCATTGCTATACCCTTGTACTCAGCCTCTGTGCTCGACAAGGCAACTGTAGGCTGTTTCTTGCTGCTCCAAGTAACTGCAGCACTCCCAAAAGAGAACACATATCCACTGGTAGATCATAAATCAGAAATACTACCAGCCCAAGTGCATCCATGCAACTATATCTGAACCCCAGTCTCATAAAATAGTCCATACTGCAATGTGGACTTCACATACCTCAGTATGCATCTAGCCGCATCCAAATGCAATTTCCTTGGAGCTTGCATAAACTGACATACCAACCCAACAGGTAATAGTCATATAAATGAAACTTCCTACTATGCGTCTGTAAATAGGTCTTTTAGAAGCTCACCTACATCTGTGCTCAACTTCACATTCTACTCCAAAGGAACTAAAATAGGCTTACACCCTGTCATCCCATATTTGGATAGCATGTCCAATCTATACTGCCTTTGCAAGATCCATATCCCACTTGTGGATCTAATCAACTCAATGCCCAAGAAGTAATGCAACTCTCCCAAATCCTTCATCTCAAACCTTGCTTCAATAGCATTTTCACATGAAGGATATCTTCATCACTATCACCTGTGATGATCAAATCATCAACATAAATGACAAGTAGCATAATTCCTTTCTCTATTTGTCTCACATAAAGTGAGAAATCTGCCTTGGAAATCTGAAAGCCAATAGTGACAAGATATTGTCCTATCTTGTCAGACCATGATCTGGGTGCTTGCTTCAAGCCATACAAGGCCTTCTTCAACCTGCAAACAAACTCAGGATGAACAGCATGCACATAACCTGGTGGCCGCTTCATATAGACCTCTTCTTGCAAATCACCATGCAAGAAGGCATTATTTACATCCATCTGATGTAAAGACCATCCCTTTGATGCAGCCATAGCAATGACTGCTCTTATGGTTGCCATCCTTGCAATCGGACTAAATGTTTCTTCATAATCAATGCCATATGTCTGTGCATACCCCTTGACAACTAATCTTGCCTTTTATCTGTTCACAGAACCATCTGCATTGTGCTTCTTGCAGCCAATTTCATTTTACCAACAAAAACCAGGTTCTTTGTAATATTCGAGACATGAAATACATCAGACAGGTATTTCTTTTCCCCATCCTGCATAGACAAAGGAATTTTACCAATCTGCATAATAGGATATGCAGTATCATCACCAGTCTCCACAAATCCTGGTCTTTCCATTTTCCTTGCATCCTACATCCATTCTGCATGACTTGTCATGTGGTTTGACACAGTTGAGTCAACATACCACACATCATTGCTTTCTTCTGCACTTGTCACAGAATTGGTCATGTGCTGCACCATAAACAAATTCTCATTTTTGTCATCACCCTGTCTACGAGAGGATGCATAATTGCCTTGTTGCAATTTTCCTATCATGATGTCATTCTGCTTTTTATAGCAGCCTTTAACCATATGACCCATTTTACCATAGTAGTAGCATTCAACATTGCTGTTTGCATTTTGGCCTCTCTGCCATCCACCACAACCTCTTTGGCTCCCCTTGCCTCTAAAGTTACCACATCCTCCTCCATAGGACTAGTTTTCTTGAATTTGTTCATATTCTTATTTCTGCCACGGCCTCCAAATCGGCCTTCTCTACCTCTGTCTCTACCTCTTCTAGCATTTGAGTAGAAGACAGTTTCTTTTGAAGTTCCTCTTGAAGAAGATGCACCACCATTTCTCTGCTCTTCAGAAATTAGAAGAGCAATCAACTCCTCAAAATCAGGAAAATTCTCACGGACAGCAATGGATGTATAGAATTGTGTATAATCCTTTCCTAGACCATTCAAGGTCACAGAAACTAAATCATCATCTTCCACTGGCAACCCAATAGAATCAAGTGCATCTACAATCTTCTTAACCTTCATGTGGTAGTCATTGATGCTCATATTTTCTCTCTGCACATTATGCAACTCCCCCTTCAACTGCATTTTCTTGGCTTGTGTATTTGTGCTATATATTTTTGTCAAAGTATCCCATGCCTCTTTCGGTGTGCTTGCATCCTAAATACGCACAATCATAGAATCTGAAATATTGATAGACAGCCATTACATAAATTTTTTGGCTCTCTCATACCAGCCTTTAAATGCCTGCAACTCCTGTTGATTGGGAACATTAGGAATAACTGGTTCTTGTTCAGCTCTAGTAATGAACTCCCAATAGCCTTTTTCCTTAAGGAAATTCATCATTCTAAACTTCCATGCTTGGAAGTTGTTCTTGTCAAGCTTTTCAGTGACTATCTGTGAACGAGCATCAGACACCATTATAGAACACTCCAAAAATATTCTATCACTGCAAAAAACACAACTTCTGTCTCAGAAGGGCAAATCTGCAAAACTGACGAAAGTGGTATTTGACCACACAGTCACTTCCTAGTGACAATTTTGCATCAACAGGCAATAAGAATGATTCTGTCACTCCCAATATCTCTGTGCATGGGCATATGATGAAATTTTTGCGGTAATTTTTCACTGACCTACGGAATAGTGGTCGCACAGGAAAAATAGGGCACAGGAATAGGTGAGCCCTATATGTGGGTTTCAAACCAAACTCAGCTAACCTAGGTGGCATACTAACTGAGCCACTAACTAGAGTACATAAAGACAGTTGTCATCCAACTATTATTCATGGGCGGTGTACCAACCGCATCTGCAGCTAACAAGTCGGTGACATAAATGCACAACGGTCACCCTGGCATATCACGAGTGGAGCTCGATATCTGAACAGGCAGATCCATTTTTTTATGTATGATACACAAGTTTTTTTTAAGATTCAATTGCGATGCCAAGTGCCATGCGTAATAGAGGTTTCTATAGCTTTGTTGCTATAGCATTACATTGACATCACCTCAAGAGTTTATCACATTCTTGTATACTTTTTGTTGCTCCAAGTTGCTCTTTGATCTCCGAACAAGTGCTGCACTTGGAGAACTCACTCGTCTTTCAAAGACTTACATTCTTGAACTTTGTGCTCCATATTTTATTGAATGTGGGCATAGAGCTATATGCTTGCATTCTTCTCCACAAAGTCTCTCATAATTTCTCTTCGTATCTGAGTGTGTTTCCAAGCTTTCCTTAAAACTCCTTTGTTCCCATGGATGGCTCTATGCACACCCTACTCATACCACCCTTTGTACCTATAAAATGAGCTCTTTAGGATTCCATATATCTTATGCCATTCTACACATATCGTTTTCAATAACCACAAAATTGTATCTTCATGTACCCACACTATCAACATGATTTGATGAGTCAAAAATGTCATACACATAATTAGTGTGTGCTTCCAAGTTCAAGCTCCAAAAGTAGTCGCAAATATCTTTTATTGCTTCTTGACTAGTGAGTTGGCAACATTTGTTAGCATAGCATTCAGTTGCATCCACTTGTAAAATATCATCCATACATAACCTGAATGTAGAAGCGTTTTGACCGACAATCTTGGCCATCTGATTCACCATACAATATGTTCTATTTGTAATGTAGATTCAATTATTGCTTGGGATTACATCCTCACTCTATTCAATCAACTCTATTTGGTTCGTTTATCTTATCACCCATGTGTTCGTTCTCTAGAAATGGTCTCCCATCCTCAAATGAGAGTCTCTAGGACACCTCACCAAATTGACACAATTTAGATCATCACTCAGAGTTAATGATGCATTGGCATTGTATGTCCTATCCACAACTACACCCACATCAAGTTCTCCTAGTAGTTAAAAATCAATAGCCTCATATGGGTAAGCCAGAAGTATGGCCCCTATGGTTAGAGGGGAAAACACAATACCTTGGCATAGGGGCCATTATCATTAGTGTACCTTATGAGAGATAATCTTCATTAGTTTGTTTCCAGTGATATTTTTTGCCACAAGGTCTAAACTTTCACACATCTAGTTTAAGATTCATTCCCCAGGGACGTTTGGAAAGCCTCACAAAGCTTTTGCCTTATGGTCTAATCTAATTCTAGAGAGGTGCTCTCAACAAGATTGAGAAACGCATTGACCTTGTGGCAAAATCTAATGAGATGAATCTACATGGACAATGAGGAAAAATTTTGTGCTACATATAATAAACAAGCTCTGGAAAAGTTTTGACCTTGTAGCCAAATCTTTTCAATTGTCTACATATGTATATATATGTGTGTGTGAGTGTATGTGGGAAATTTTTGACCTTATGGCCAAATCTTATGAACAAGATGAGGAAATTCTTGTGAGATACTCTTCATAAGCTTACTTCCCTTGAACGTTTTGGCCACAAGGTCTAAACGTTCACACATCTGGTTGAAGATGTCATCCCTCAGGGAAGGCCTCATAAAGTTTTTGCCTTGTGGCAAAATATTATTCTAGAGTGGTGTTCTTAACAAGATTTGGAAATGTCTTGACCTTGTGGAAAAATCTAATGAGCTTTGTCTCTATGAAGAATGAGGAAATTTTTTAAGTGTTGCCTCATAAACAATCTATTGAAAAGTTCTAACCTTGCGATCAAATCTTTAAGTGGCTATGTATATATACATATGTGTGTGTGAGCGTATCTAGGAAAGTTTTGCCCTTATGGCCAAATCTTATGAACAAGATGAGGAAAAGATTTTGAGATAATCTTCATGAGCTTGTTTCCCTTGTGAAAATTTTGGCCATAAGGTCTAAACTCGCACATATGGTTCAAGATGTCATCTCCCACGGATGGTTTGGAAGGCCCCACAAAGTTTTCACCTTATGGCCAAATCTTATTCTAGAGCAGTGTTCCTAAGAAGATTTAGAAATGTTTTTCATCTTTATGGTGAGAGTCTAATGAGCCAAGTCTCTATGGAGAATGTGGGAAATATTTAAGTGCTACCTCATAAACAATCTATAGAAAAGTTTTGACCTTGTGGCCAAATCTTTTCAAGTGTCTACGTATGTATACATATGTGTATGTGATTGTATGTGGGAAAGTTTTAACCTTATGGCCAAATCCTATGAACACGATGAGTAAAAGCTTGTGTGATACTCTTCATTAGATTGTTTCCATTGAAGGTTTTGGCCACAAGGTCAAATTTCATATATATAGTTCAAGATGTCATCTCCCAGAGATGGTGTGGAAGGCCTCACAAATTTTTTGCCTTGTGGCCAAATCTTATTCTAAAGTGGTGTTCTTAACAAGATTTGGAAATGTTTTGACCTTGTGGCCAAACCTAATGAGCCAAGTCTCTATGGAGAATGTGGAGAAATTTTAAGTGCTGCCTCCTTAACAAGGTATGGAAACATTTTCACTTTGGGGCCAAATCTTTTCATTATATGCTCTGATATGCATATATTTCTTATCTTTATATACATATTCTATTATATAACTATGCTTGATATGTATACCGTTTTATAACTAAATATTTATGTTTATATATGTACACACACACACACACACACTCACACACACGCACACACACACACACACACAAACACATATTTAGTTAGATATAAAATAGAGTATATATTCATACTAAAAAATATGTGTTTGTGTGTGTGTCTGTGCATGTGTGTGTGTGTATGCATGTATGTATGTATATGTATGTATGTATGTATGTATGTATCTATATATATACATATATTTTGATATTTACTCCATTTTATAGCTAAATAACTAAGTATCTATATTCATATCTACATTCTACATAAATAAATAAAAGAATATATATTTATATTTACACACACACATATGAAAATAAAATTGTACATATACTTTGATATTCAAACCATTTTATAGCTAAATAACTAACTATCTATATTCATATATACATTCTACATAAATAAATAAAAGAATATATATAAATATAAATACATATATACATATATGCACATACATACATACATATATATATACATATATATATAAATAAGTAACTATAATTCTTTTCTGTAATCGTATACTTTCTTTTATATCCAACTTAGGTGTGTGCGTGTGTGTGTTTTTTTTAATTTATATATCTATTTAGTTATATAATTTAAAATATAAATGCAATGGACTTATAAATGTATATTAAATAAAGAAAGAAAATTATAGATACAAAAATACTTACACTAATTATATGAGAATATAAATAGAAGAACTTATATAAATAAAGAAAAGAATATGATAATAACTAAAGAATCAACTCAAACAATAAAGAAATAACTCTAGCTTTACATCTAAAAAAAGTTAGATTTAAAAACAATGTGAACGATGTTCAAATGGCCTGCCACACACAAGGGAAAGAGGGGAGAGAGAATGAGATTCGAGAACGAGAGTGAGAGATGACTTGGATCCGCACCAAGGAGAAAGGGGGGGTTAGAGAGAGAGAGAGAGAGAGAAGGGTTTAACTTATTACCCTTTACTTGCCAAAGAGGGGGGAGAGGGAGAGAAGGGTTTAAATTATTACCCTTTACCCTTTACTTGCCGAAATGTAAGGAATTTAAAAAATATATATCTACCTGCCCTATCTTCGAGTCTTCCCCTCTGCTACCTCTTCCTCTAGCCTGTGAATCCATCTACTGATCTGCTCATTCATCTGCTAATTTGCTGATCTTCATCCCTACGAATCTGTTTGGTTTGTCCATTCCAATTCATCTTGATATTCATGGCTGTGTCCACCATAGCCATGCATCTGCCATGGCTTGCCCCATGGTGGAGATGAACACCATGTGGTTTTGCTAGTAGCACCTATGAGTAGAAGGAACTGACCGATGTGGGAACTTGGAAGCAAAATCTGTGTACATGTTGTGAATCTGTCTGTGCTGTGAATCTATCCGTACTGTCTGTATCTGACACGGCTATCTGCATCCATCTGTGTTGTCTATGCCCGTGCCCATGTGCTCCCAAGCTAGTGCTCCCGAGCTAGGTACGTTTCAATCTCTCCCCTTTCTCTATCATTTCTCTTGTAAATCTCTCCCCCTCTCTCTCGCTTCTCTCCCTCTCATTCAATCTCTCCGGCTCGCTCTCTCCCTCCCTCTCTCTCTCTCTCTCTCTCTCTCTCTCTCTCTCGTTTCTCTCATCAATCTCTCCCTCTTGTTTCTCTCGCTTTCTGTCATTCAATCTCTTCCTCTCACTCTCGTTTCACTCGCTCTCGCTCCCTCTCCCTCCCTCATTGAAGCACTCTCTCTATCCCCCCTCGTTGAAGTGATCTCTCTCTCACCTCGGGGGGGTCACTCATCATATGTAACCCTATCACGTGAGTTCAACAGAAGGATTTTTTTTATTTCTAAAATTTACAGAAATAAATATACATAAGGGACTATTTAAAATAGTTTTGGAAAAAATTTACAGATTTGTATAGAAAAGGGGTACATTTTATTAATGAATTTTTTTACAGATAAGGGATTTTAAATATAGCCTTGAATGCACGTGATATAGAGGGTTTATACATAGTGACCCCCCCGAGTCTCTCACTCTCTCTCCCTCCCTTGTTGAAGCTCTCTCTCTCTCTCTCTCTCTCTCTCTCTCTCCCATTCACAATATGAAATTCAATTTCAAACTCGAATTGAAGTTCACATTTCAAACCAAAATTATTTGAAAGTTAAGTGAAAATCCCACTTCTTAGTGGATTCCAAATTTAAATTTGAAAACAATTGAAGTATAAATTTTGAAATTCCCACCTAGGTTTAGTTTCCCACCTAAATTAATGAGACCTCTTTCTTGTTGTCAAAAAATATTTGACCTTATGGCCAAAACTCTTTGACCATATGGTCTTGCATCAAGAGTTTTGGCCTTGTGGCCAAAACCTCTCCACAACCTTTTGTCCAAAAACTCTATGCCTGGTCAAAATTTTTGGCCAAACATCCTTTTGGCCTTATGGCCTTAGAGTTTCTGATCAAAAGGTTGTGAAAATGTTTTGGCCAGAAGGCCAAAACTCTTGATGCAAACATGCAAGGATAGCATTTTTGGTCAAAAGGTTGTGGAAAAGTTTTAACCTTGTGGCCAAAACTTTTAATGTCAAGGTACACGCATAGAGCTCTCTCTCTCTCTCTCTCTCTCTCTCTCTCTCGTTTTGACCACAAGGCCAAAAAATCTATGCCTATATCTTCCCCACAACCTTATATCTTCCATATGAACTTTTGGCCTCAAGACCAAAACACTATGTTGCATTTTCCAAGAAGTTTTGGCCTCAAATCCACACACCTTCTAGCCAAATATTCTATGATTGTATATTGCCACTAGAATTTTTTGCCACAAAGCCATTTGAATCTCTTTCACAACCTTATGGCAAAAACTCTATGTTACTCTGTCATAGGTCCAAAACTTTTCCATACCTTATGGCCATAAGAATTTTTGCCATCAAGGCCAAAACTTTTCCATACTTTATGGCCAAACATTCTATGCTTGTATCTTGCCCTCAAAAGTTTTGGCCACAAGGCCAAAACTCCATGCTTGCATGTTTCCCTGAGAAGTTTTCGTCTTGTGTCCAAAACTTTTCCACATATTTATGGCCAAAAATCTATGATTGTTTACATCAAAGGTTTTGGCCACAAGGCCAAAACTCTTCCACAACCTGATGTGTATCCTTGTTCAAAATTGTGTGCTTGTATGCTTGCATCATAGACTTGTATCTTGCCACAAGGCCAAAGCTCTATGCTTACATTCTACCATAAGAAGTTTTAGCTAGAAGGACAAAGCTCTATGCTTGCATTTTCCATAAGGAGTTTTGGTCTGAAGGTCAAAACTTTTCCATAAGCCTTGTGGCCAAAGATTCTATGTTTGTATCTTGCCACTAAAATTTTTGGCCACAAAGCCAAATCTCTTTCACAACCTTATGGCAAAAACTCTATGTTACTCTACCACAAGGCCAAAACTTTTCCATACCTTATGACCATAAGAGGTTTTGACCTCAAGGACAAAAGTTTTCCATACCTTATGGCCAAACATTTTATGAATGTCTCTTGCCCTCAAAAGTTTTGGCCATAAGGCCAAAACACCATGCTTGCATGTTTTCCTAAGATGGCCAAAACTCTTCCACATCCTTATGGACATGTTTACATCAAACGTTTTGGCCCCAAGGTGAAAATTGTGTGTATCCTTGGTGAAACTTGAGTGTGCTTGTATGCTTGCATCAAGTGTTTCTTTATGGCAAAAAATTATATGCTTGTATATGGCCACAAAAAACTTTGGCCACAAGGCCAAAACTCTATGCTTGTGTTTTACCACAAGAAGTTTTTGACAACCTAATGGCCAAACATTCTATATTTGTATCTTGTTATCAGAAGTTTTGGCCACAAGGACAAAACTATATGCTTGCAAGTCCCTAAAAGGTCAAAAATTGTTCACATCCTTTTGGCCACCAAATTTTGTTCACTATTCTGTGCTTATATATTGCCATCAAAGTTTTGGCCACAAGGCCAAAACTCTTCCACATCCTTATTGCCAAAAATATATGATTATTTACATCAAAAGTTTTGGCCACAATAACTCTTTGACAACCTCGTGTGTCCTTGGAGAAAATTGTGTGTGCATGTATGCTGCGTTGCATTAAGTCTTTCCTTATGGCAAAAAATTGTGTTTGAATATTGTCACCAAAAAGTTTGGGCACAAGGCCAAGACTCTATGCTTGCATTTTGCCATAAGAAGTTTTGGCCTCAAGGTCAAAACTTTTCCACAACCTAATGGCCAAACATTCTATGCTTGTATTGCCATCAAAAGTATTGGCCACAAGGCCAAAACTTTATGCTAGCAAGTTTCCATAAGAAGTTTTGGCCACAAGGGCAAAACTTTTCCACATCCTTTTGACCACCAAAAGTTTTCACTATTCTATGCTTGTATATTGCCATCAAAATTTTTGGCCACAAGGTCAAAATTCCATGCTTGCATTTTTCCATTAAAAGTTTTGGCCACAAGGCCAAAACGCTTGGCCAAAATGCTTCGACAACCTTATGTGTATCCTTGGTACAATTGGTGTGTGCTTGTATGCTTGCATCAAGTGTTTCCATATGGAAAAAAATTATATGCTTGTATATTGCCACCAAAAAGTTTGGGCACAGGGCCAAAACTCTATGCTTTCATTTTACCATAAGAAGTTCTGGCCTCAAGGCCAAAACTTTTCCACAACCAAAAGAAGTTTCACATTTTTGGATACCAAAAGTTTTCCACTATTCTATGCTTGTATATTGCCACCAAAATTTTTGGCCACAAGGTCAAAAATACATGCTTGTATTTTTCCATAACAAGTTATGGCCACAAGGCCAAAACTCTTCCACAACCTTATGGCCAAAAATTCTATGCTTGTATTATGCCATCAAAGTTTTTTATCACAAATCCAAAACTCTATGCTTGCATGTTCCCTTTCGTAGAGACAGACAAAGAGAGAGAGAGAGAGAGAGAGAGAGAGAGAGATTAACATATATTTCATTTCTAGTATCACTTTCTAATAATAGAAAGTTGTATCTCACAGGGTTGTATCCATGGCACCCAAAGTTTTATCAAAGAGAGATGGCCATGTGGTTGATGGCGTAAGCGGTGGTGATAGTGTTAATGAATGGTATTTGGATGTCTATGACAATCATGAGAATTTGACACCAACTGTTAACTTGTTCATACTCAAGGATCTTGGAATGACGTTTGAGCAAGCTATCATGATGGATGATGTGTCTGATGGAATTATAGGAAAAGGAGTAGCTTGTAATGTGGTGAAGATGAAAAGGTAGAGTATAATATACAAACTCAATCTATGGTCCTTTGATTTCACACTTATTATTGATAAGGATGAGTACTCTTTGAAGAAGATGGGTGGAATGTGGTAGAATAAGTTGTGTGTCCTAAAACAAATTCCTTGGCAGTTCAAACTATAAAAAATAGTGAGTTACTTGTTTCTCGTCAAAAGGATGGTAGACAATCAAAGAGACAAAAGATAGATAAGAGCAGTTGTTCAAAAGTTGATGATGGAGGTTCTTTCAAGGGTTAAGAAACATCTAAAGTGGTGGCAGTGGTGCGGCACATAAACACGTTATACACTTTGCAAAACCCCTTGACTCCATTCCTTCTGAATTTTCATTCCATGCACGGATAAGTTTAGACAATATGCAGATCAAGTCACTAGAAAAATTAAAGGAATGAGTAAAGATGTAGGGTGGACTACATATTTATGAAAAATACTTCCCATTTGGATCTGATGCCAAGTTTTGTATCCCAGTTGATAGGTTTTTAGAAGCACCACCACTATATGCATACTAGACAATTTGTTGGGAGTACATAAAGAAGTTGTGTGGCTTTTCATATAAATCCAACAAGCCTAGCAACTGCAGCATATGTCATGCTATTTGTAAAGAAAGGTGATGTAACCCGACCCTTAAAGAAGGAAGAAGTGTAATTTGGCAAGTTGGATACATACAACTATTGGATTATATCAAGATTGCATTCTATCACAGCTGCAAAGATGTATATCAAGGGGGTGTCTCTACATTTTCTTAAAACAAAGCACTTGTATGCATTTATAAATTGAAGAATTCTTGGTGATTTCTCTGTGGAAAAGTGCCATTTTATTTGATGTCCCAATTTGAGTTATAGATTTTGCTCTGCAAGGTCAAATCTTGTTGTATGTTGATTGTCTTAAGACTAAGTTTTTCTTTTGTAGAGATTTGTGCAATATGTGGGAGATAAATTGGCATAAAGGGATAGCCATTTATGGACGTGGTTAGCTTGAGGATATATTTGATGGTTGGCTTGACATTATGAGAAGGTATGCTAGACTTGAGCTTCCCTTGCAAGATAACAACTTAGGAAAGAAGGGGAGACAACCATCGCAACAGCAAACATGTCATCTTGTCAAAGGTAGCAAAGGTTTTGGGTCTCCATAAGAGAAACTGTTGTGCAACCAAGGCTTGTCTACAATTAGAAGAGGATGGAGTTTTTCCCTTGCAAACATGCCATAGACAGCAATCTATAAGTACCATCATCAGATAGGAGGTTAAAGATCTTGTTTTTGAATTTTGGACAGTGGAGACTCAAGTATCCCCCAACAAAAAAGATGTGTTGCGGAAGGGAAATTTAACATTACCAAATAATAGCATCAAATACAAGGGATGCGGAAATCTATGAGCAAGAAGAAGACAAGGGACAAGCATTGGGTACAATCTCCCCCCCCCCTAGCTGTGTGGCTCTTGCTTCCACACATAGAGTATTTATAGATATTTCATCAAGCTTAGAGCCATGAATACAAAAGATACATAGTGTCTTATTGATCTCTCCTTTTTCATACTCTTCACTCTCATCCATCCTTTTCCACACTTTATCTTTCTCCCATCCTTTTCCATACTTTTCATCTTTAATCAAAAATCAATAAGCACATAAACATGACATCACACCATTGTATGGTCAAACAAGCATACACCATTAATTTTAGTATTTACAAATAGAATTACCCATGATACTAAATGGCAAAAATGTTCATGTCTAGTTAGGCGTCCCCAACTAAACACACAAAGCATAGATAGAACCCTTGCCACATCTGGTGCACTTCTACCTAATACTTTGCTTACATATAGTCACTCATTGATAGTCACTCACTGACTACTAATAATCCTAGCAAGTAGGGTGAAAAATAATTACATGTAACAAGATGTTTGTTGCAAGAGGATGGGGAGATGTTCTTTTGTAAAGTATCCCATACATTTGCTTGATGAGCCTCAAGTTCATACTTTACTTTTATGCAAGCAAAATAACAGTAGTCATACAGCACCTTCAAATGCTCTGAAGCACTTTGTCATACTTTTAATAGAAGCACTTTTAAGTGGTCATGAAGCACTATTAAGTGGTCCTAAATCAGTATTAAGTGGTTGTACTGTACAGTACTATCAAAGAGTTCTAAACTACTACTAGGTGGTTTAGAAGCACTACTCAATGCTTCTAAGTGGTCCACAAGTACTCCTAAGTGCTTCTATGTGGTGCAGAGGTACTATTGACTGGTTAATAAGCACTTATTAGGGGTCCTAAAGGACTTATAAATGGTTCTTAAGTGCTTTTTAGTGGTCTTGAAGTCCTATTAAGTGGTTCTGCAATATTATTGGGTCTAACCATGGTTAGGTGACATGCTTTTTGTGCTTTATGAAAGCACATAGCACATTACTTATAGCACAAATCATGTACCTTAATATATGAATTCTTTATAATATAAATGTTCTTTAATGAACTTACAATATTGTAAGAGTCAAAAAGCACATTTTATCATTGCAATAATTTTTAAAGGGTTGAAATAGATGTCCTATACCAACCAAAAGTAGTAAATGTCTGGGACATTGCTTTTTGTGTCACCGTCCCATGCTAAGACCCCATGCTAAGACCCTATTAAATGGTTTTGAAGTATTATTAAGTGGACTAGAAGTTTATAAAGTGGTAGAGAAGTACTTTTAAATGCTACAAAAGTACTATTAAGTGGTGCTAAACTAGTATAAAGTGATTCTACAATAATATTAAATAGTTTTGAAGTGCTACTAGGTGGTCCAGAAGTATGATTTAGTGCTTCTAAGTGGTCTAGAATCACTCCTAAGTGCTTCTATGTGGTTTAGAGGTACAATTGACTGGTTCATAAGCACTTCTTAGGGGTCCTAAAGGACTTATAAATGGTTCTTAAGTGCTTCTTAGTTCCAAAAGTTCTATTAGAAGTAGTTCTATAATATCATTAAATGGTGCTCAAGTACTATTAAGTGGTCCAAAATTACTATTACGTGCCATAAAAGTACTATTAAGTGGTCGTGAAGCACTATTAAGTGGTCTTCACCAATATTAAGTGGTTCTGTCGTACTATTAAATAGTTATGAAGTACTACTAGGTGGTCTAGAAGTACTGATTAGTGCTTCTAAGTGGTTCAAAAGTTTTATAAAGTGCGACAAAAGTACTTCTAATAAGAGCTACAAAAGTGCTATTAAGTGGCTATGAAGCACTATAAAGTGGTCCTGAACTAGTATTAAGTGGTTTTGTAGTACTATAAAGTACTTGTAAGAGCTACAAAAGTACTGTTAAGTGGTCTAGAAGTTCTCCTGAGTGCTTTTATGTGGTCCATAAGTACTAATTATTCCTTTTAGTTTTTCTTTTTAATACCTTAAAACCACTTTTAGTGATACTTTTAATAGCTCTGTAGCTCTTTTAGGTGGATTTTTGAGAGATAAAACTTGTGCAATGTTTGTTAATATGTTTATCAATATGGCCCTTGAGGGGTCCCCTTTTGGGGCAAGGGCCATATTGGCAAACAAATGATAAATCCTTGTTAATTTGTTTGTCAATATGGCTCTTGCCCCTAAAGGAGACCCCTCAAGGGCCATATTGACAAAGCACTTACAAGTGTTTAAGAACTTCCACTAATTTTAAAGTGATAGTGAAGTACTTCCAATACATTAGTACCACATGAAAAAACTTTAGTGTCACTTGGAAATACTTAAAGGTACACTTGGAAACACTTTTAAGCATGGCATGCACATTAAATAGGCATACCATAGCCCGTTCCACCCAATCACCTGGCTTCTTTCACCCACTTCTGCAACCATGGCCTGAGATCATGCATCATGAAACTTCTTATCGCTTTGAGAGATTGGTCATCCATCCTTGACACCTATCACATATGTACCTGGGGGATTCTCGCTGAACTTGTACTCTGAGTCATCCACCAATAAGGTATTTGTATCCCCAAACTATGGATAAATCGTCCAAAATTTTTTGATATGCTTTAAAAATATGGGTTTCCCATTTGAAAATTTGAAAATTTCCATCAAGAAACTCTCATGTGCCATCCACCCAGCCAACAATCCTTTTGTCCTTGCAAAGCATTTGTTTAGCTTGTGTTGTTGATTGGCAAGCATTGTAGTGCTCCAAATAAACATATTCGCATATGTACTTTCCACAAACAAAAACTACTTTGCATCTTTCCATAGAAAGTGCTTCACCTAACCGTCATTTTTACAATGTACATCATCTAAGCTCCAATAAGGGAGAGAATTGTCCCTTATAGGATCAAAATTAAACAATAATACATTATTAAGATTGAGGATAAGGGATGTCTTTTGCTTCCAAATAATCTTCTTGAATTTTAGAGGTGCCACAAACGTTGGCAGCACCTAGTTAGTCTCTATGATCTCTGTTGTAGTTTCTAGTGCCTCGACTTTTTTCGGTGTTGTTGCCCTATATAAGTAAACCAAATAATGTATTAGCACATAAAAATTCTTAGTAATGTACTCTATTACAATAATAACAACTCTTTTATTACAAAAAGAAAGAGCACATGTATATGCAAAAAGATAAAAAAAGTCATTTCAAAATGGAGTATACTTAAGAGCTCCTCATGACCACTTAATAGTGACTCAAGACCACTTAACAATACTTTTGGACCACATAGAAGCACTTAATAGTACTTCTGGACTAGTTAGGAGCACTAAGTACTACTTCTAGACCACCTAATAGTGCTTTAGAACTATTTATAAAGTACTACAAAACCACTTAATATTGGTTCAAGAATGTTGAATAGTGCTTTAGGACTACTTAAAAGTACTTTTGTAGCATTGAAAAAAATAGCATTGAATAGCACTTCATGACCATTACAAGTACTTTTGTACCACTTAATAGTACTTTTGGACCACTTATAGTACTTCAACACCATTTAATAGTACTGTAGAACCACTTATAGAACTTTTGGACCACTAAAAGGACTAAAGAACCATTTATAAGTACTTTAGGATCCTTAAGAAGTGCTTATAAACCATCCATCTACATGTTTCCACATAGGAGTCACAACCAGATAGAGCACAAGTACATGCACAAAGACAAAAAATTGTCATTCCAAAGTGGAGTATACTTAAGAGCGGTTCATGACCACTTAAAAGTGACTCGGGACCACTTAATAGTATACTTAAGAGCATTTCATGCCCACCTAAGAGTGACTCGAGACCACTTAAGAGCGCTTCATGACTACTTAATAGTGACTCAGGACCACTTAATAGTACTTTTAGACCACATAGAAGCACTTAGTAGTACTTCTAGACCACTTAAGAGCATTAAGTAGTACTTCTCGACCACTTAATAGTACTTTAAAACCATTTATAAGTACTACAAAACCACTTAATACTGGTTCAAGGACACTCAATAGTGCTTTAGGACCACTTAAAAGTACTTTTATAGCACTTAAGAAAAGAATACTTAATAGCACTTTAGAACCACTTACAAGTACTTCTGTACCACTTGATAGTACTCCTTAACCACTTATTAGTACTTCAACATCATTTAATAGTACTAAAAAACCACTTAATAGAACTTTTGCACCACTAAAAGGACTAAAGAACCATTTACAAGTACTTTAGGACCCCTAAGAAGTTCTTATAAACCATCCATCTACATTTTTCCACATAGGAGGCACATCTATGCATCTACATTACTTAAAGATAGAGCACAAGTAGATGCACAAAGATAATTTTTTCATTCCAAAGTGGAGATTATAGAAGTGGGACTTCATCTCATAATGGATCTATTATATTTCTAGAGTCTTCTACATGCTTGGAGTGTTTCTACATATGTGGTGTGAACTATTTTCACAACCTCCCTTCAAAGCATGCAGTATGCACTGAAGGATCTTGCAGCTCTAAAGCTTTTGCATGCTCTAGGCTTGGGAGACGGTATGGGAGAAATACTTTTAGGTAGGAAGGGGCTGCCCTTTTCTCCTTTCTGTGAATGTTTGGAACTCCTTGCATTTTCATGCGGGGCAGTCCCTCGGGGATTGCACTACTAAGAAACCCTGGTTATCACGTGCATTCAAGAGGTATTAAAAAAACTCCTCAACTAAAATTTTTTCCTCAATAAAACCACCCCTCTTTAGTTATGAACTAACGTATTTTTTTCTAAAATGTATTTAAAAAACCCCTCCTATTATTGTAATCCTGTTAATTTTGTTCCAAAGTTGGTATTTAAATATCCCTCCTTTTGAATGCACGTGGTACACTAAAATTTTTGGAGGTGAACCCCTCAAAGTCAGTCCTTGCCTTGTTGATCTACTTTTACTTTCTTATGTCATCCGTCTGCATTTAAAAAAAGACCATTACACCCTTTTTCGTACATGTATGTCACAAAGTTTCAAGACAAGATAATGCGACATACTTGCTTCACCATCATTTTTTTTTCCCTTTCTTGCTCTCTTCTTAGTGAACTTGTCTGCCAATTGATAAAGGGTCTCCACTTTAGCATCAAGGCTGGATTTTGACATCAATAAGTATTTTGAAAGTAGCATCCACACCGGCTTCTACTAGATCATACAAATGGGTAGTCTCCTCCTCAACAGTCATCCCCCCTCCTTGGTAACACTCTTTGTGGCATTCTCTATGGCCTACCCACCATCTCCTATCATGTCATCCAAATAAGAAGTCTCCTCCTTAGCAGTCTTATCCTCTGCCTTCTTGGTAACACTCTCTGTTGCATTTTGTGCCACCTGCACCACTGGCTCCCTCTCTTCTCATACATCAAATGAAAACTCCTCTCCAAGATTGTCTCCCAAAGTATTGTGATAATGACCGAACCTTGATGGTTGGGCAATTACGTGGCTACAGCTAAGGCTCTGGGATTCTCTAGATCCAACTAGGCTTCACACAGATAGATGTGGTTGTACTTGCACTAAAAATGCACAAAGGGTGGTATTGGTGTCTACATGCATGCATGTAGACACCAACCACATCATCACCCTCAAAATATAAGCCACAAGCCACACATTTCCCATAGAAAGTAATGTTGTTGAGTCCATCCAGATCATGGGGTGTCGGTTGTATATAGAACATGTCACCAAGCTTAACTTGTTGTAGCAATGCCTCTATAAACAAACATTGTCTCTCCGGATATGTAATTGTGGTCATAGTGGCTTCATATCTTTTTGGCATGGACATTTTCAATAGAAGAAATTATCAGAGAGAAGGAATATATAAATTATTTCAGTATCCACATGGTACTGAGAAAATCAAGCAAAGTGCTGATGAGACCTATATAGTTCTTTGATTTTTTTTCAAAGTACTTGAAGCTCTGTCAAGTACTTTGGAGAACATTAGGTACACTGCTCAACATTGAAAAAACTCTATTGCACTTTTAAGTATTGTTGAGAAGTATTGTTGAGTAGCCTCCACTACTTTAAAGAATGTTCTAGTACATTAAAGTACTTTCCAATACTTTAAGGTACTTTTTAGTTTGTTAAAGTACTTTCCAATTCTTTAAAGTACTTTTCAATACTTCTAAGTGCTATCAAGTATTCCTAAGAACTTTTAAGTACTTCTAAGTTCTTTTAACTACTTTTAAGTACTTTTAGTATTTTGAAGCACTCAAAAGTTTTCAAAAGTACTTTCTAGAACTTTAAAACATTCTCAAGTACTTTTAAATACTTTGAAGGACTTTCATGATACCACATCGTCTTGCTTGTGTTGCTTCTTCCTATATCGAGTTTCTCTCCATCATTGCTTCTTTCTTTTTCGAGTTTCTCTCCAGTGTTGCTTCATTTTCTCTATTTCGAAAGGGTAGAATCCAATCAAAGGAGTCTTGATAGCCACTTAGAGAGAGGGTGGAAGGTGAGGACTCTTCTCTACTTCTTGAGGATTGTATTTTAAACGCGCACCCCATGGCACAGTAAGAGAGAAGCTACAGATTGCTTCTCAATCAGCAAACATGCCAAAGGCAATGAAGTCTAGAAAGGCGCTCTCTCTTTTTGATTACCAGCCACCTTTTTAGCCTACTTTCTATAGGATAGCAGACAAGTTCAGATGTCACAATGCAGTGAGTTCTGAGGGCTTGGACCCTCGAACCATTCAATCAGGTACGAACTTTGATGTCAATGAGAAGGTGTGGTGGCACGTTTTTAAATGCCCATGGCCAGCACCTTCAAAGAAGGTAAAGTGCAGTGAAGTGAAGCTGCAGTTTTTGCAAGAATTCATGAAGTTGCACTGGCATGTCTATGAAGATGCCCCAAAAACCAAGGAGAGTCAGGCAGAATTTTGCATTGCATAGAAATGATCATAGCCCTATGTTAGTCGATTGGGCCCACTTTGCTGAGCAACTCACAGAGAAGCACAGTGATTTGGGGGTGAAGATTGCTCGATGGGAGGAAAAGGAAAGACGACTCAGGAGGGGTCTAGCATGGGAGGACTGCGAGATAAGGTCAACTACCCTACACCTTTATCACTGAATCAAATGTCCAACATGGCCACCACTAGTAGGCCTAGATTCCCACATGCTGGTATTGGTAGGGAAGAGCTGGCTGACGTGATTGCCAATGTTGAAGTGGATCGGGCAAAAATGGAAAGTAGGAGGGAATTGCTCCATGAGGCATAGGCCTCTTTGGAGCTATCATCTTCGGAACTTCACAACGCTGAGGGGCTATCCTCCAAGGCCTCCAACATATCGGAGATCCAGGCAGGCCTACTTGAACTAAAGCACTCAGGAAGTGCTGCCTATGATGAGTTGCTGTCGAAAGTAGAAGCGCTGTACTCCCAACTAGATGTAAAAGGTTTCCGAAAGATAGTTGCAAATAAAAATCTATTTCTCTTGTGCTTATTTTTCTCTTCAGTGTGTTTTTTTGTGCTTTTGTTTGCTTGTGTGTGTTTCATGTATTGATGTGTTGTGCTTTGAGTCTTGTACGACCTCTATTGAAATATGTTTAGGTGGCCCTTGAGGGGTCCCCTTTAGAGGCAAGGGCCACCTAAACTTGTTTGTCAATATGTCCCTTGCCCCTAAAGGGGGCCCCTCAAGGGACATATTGATGAAGGCAACATTGATTTTGTCTACAGATTCTTTTATGTGCTTTTTGTGCTTTTATGTGCTTTCAGGTGTGCTTTTATGTGCTTGCATGTGTTTTTTTGTGCTTTTATGTGTGCTTTTTTGTGTTTTTATGTGCTTTGAGGTATTCTTCTATGTGCTTTTATGTACTTTTAGGTGTGCTTTTATGTGCTTGCATGTGTCTTTTTTTGCCTTATATGTGCTTTATGCAGTTTCATGTGCTTTATTGTGCTTTTATGTGTGCTTTTTTTGTGCTTTTGTGTGCTTTGAGGTGTGCTTTTATGTGCTTTTTAGTGCTTTTATGTGCTTTCAGGTATGCTTTTATGTGCTTGCATGTGCTTTTTTGTGCTTTTATGTGCTTTGAGGTGTGCTCTTATGTGCTTTTTTGTGCTTTTATGTACTTTTAGGTGTGCTTTTATGTGCTTGCATGTGTCTTTTTGTGCTTTGTATGTGATTTATGCATTACATGTTCTTTATTATGCCTTTATGTGTGTTTTTTTTGTGCTTTTGTGTGCTTTGAGGTGTGCTATTATGTGCTTTTTGGTGCTTTTATGTGCTTTCAAGTATGCGTTTATGTGCCTGCATGTGCTTTTTTGCACTTTTATGTGTGCTTTGAGGTGTGCTTTTATGTGCTTTCATGTGTTTTTTTGTTTGCTTTTTTTGTGCTTTCAAGTTTGTTTTACATGCTCACTTGTGCTTCCATGTGCTTTTATGTGCTTTCATGTGCTTTTTGTGTGCTTTTTTTGTGCTTTTATGTGCTTGTGCTTGTGCTTCCATGTGCTTGCTTGTGCTTTTATGCGCTTTTGTTTCCATGTGCTTTTTTATGTGGTTTATGGTGCTTTCATGTGGATTTATGTGCACAGTCTGGTCAATTTGTGGTAGGAGAGATATGAACAGGTGCTACAATAGTATAACTATTGTGTGTAGCTTAGGGAGTGGCCAGAACACTCCTTGCAACTTATAGCTTCTCCACAGCCTGTCACACCAACTCTTGTAGTGTCTGATAGAGTATTCATTGGACCATACACAACATGTTCTACATGTGGTTTCAATTTTGATTCTTCATGCTTAAAGGTGTTCTCACTACCCTGCAAACATGTCTACCACTTTCTATGCTTTGTGCACATATGTTTGGTGGAAGGGATGTGTATAGAGAACAATTGTCTGCAAACAGTTCCTCCAAGGGTGAAGAAGATGCTTGGATTGCCTACTCTTGAAAAAGGTAACATATATATTTATCCACTGTAGGCAATTATTTACATTTTCTTCTTATCATTTCTCCTTACCAATGCTTGGTTTAGTTGCTAATGTCCATTGTTTCTTCCAAAATAATTTTCTAGTGCAACTGTGCAAAATATTGCAGATAACACCACTGAAGTCGAGCAAATCCCAGATGATCTGCATGAAAACCTAGTTCTGGAAAATCTAGGAGGAACATTGGAGGAGATGCAAAGTGGTTTTGTTCAAGACTACGGAGGTTTCACATCTAGAAGTGAATGCAAGTTTATGCAATAGCTACATGGAAAGAGGGGGAGCAGTGTTGGTTCCAAGAAGGAAAGCCCTCTAAGCACACCAGAGACCATGCCATCTAAGCATATTGGGGACCAGCGGAGACCACCAGAGGCCACACCATCAAAGTAGCATGCCGAAGTTGAGGGTGCACATGTGTCTCCAAAGAAGACACCATGGAGGTCTCCTAGGAGGAAAGCATAAATTGAGGAGGAAGCTCTCAAAGAGGACGGTGAAGATAAAGAGGCAGAGGATGAAGTACCTCTGTCCTCTTTCTTGCATTCAAGGAAAAAAAGGCCTCCAAAGATTTTCCTTGTTCTTTTCCAAAGAGGAAAACAAAAGGCATGTAAAGAGTGTGTGTGTTGGCATTTGCCCATATTGTAGCATGGCCCTTCCATTTTGTATTAAGCTGATGTGCAGATATATTATGGCAGGGCTCCCAAGTGCAATGTTCAAAAGCCTGCATTGATTGTCAATCTAAATGGTGTGCTCATGTTTACAGTAAATGCATGGAGAGGGGAGACCTTACCTGTATACTCCCCATGCTTTGCCAGGGTTCCCAAAGGTAGAGGTATCACACACTATGTCAAGAAAAATGCAAAGGCATTTTTGGTGTTGGCTCGCGAGCTTTTTGATATATACATATGGAGTTGTGCATCAAGCACAAATGTTTTGGGAGAGTAGACTTGTGTTTTGAGGATATTAGAGAGAAGATTTCAGGCTTACTATCCCAAGACCTGTGTCACAAGGCAGTATTCCCATTTGCAAATGGGAAACTGATTTTCTTCAAGCAACTGTCTACATTTTGGGAGGTGTTTCCCCAGTACACGAAGGAGAACACTTTGCTCCTTGATGATAGCCTCTACAAATGCAAAGGGAACAAGCCAAGCACTTACTTAATTTTGCCCAAGTTTGAAGATCTGACCTAGGCTCATGTCTAGTTTGTGACCTTAGTGTGTGGCTCTATGAGTGGCTACACTCACCTGATAGGTTGGCATTGGCAAGGAGAAGCCTTACATATGGGGGGATTTGACACTAGAATTTGAATATGTGCCACGGTGGAAAGATAGAGAAGCCCGCACATGGATGGATTGATATTGACTAAGAGCCTATAGTTTTGTTCTTGTACAACCCGGTTTATTGGGCATTGTAAATGTTTCTATTAATACAAAATTATGTACTTTTTCTCCATTTTTCTCGTAAAGTTTAAATTCAAAATTTATTTCAGTATAGTGACATGTTGTCACAGTAAAAGTAACATTCTAAATTTATTCCAGTGGTGTTTTAATTACGCCACAATTTGTTAAGAGAAGCCCACAAGCATTTGAGGAGAACATATGACAGAAACTACTGGTGTCACAATACAGGGTTGTCATTGTTGTACACATGGAAATTGTTGTTGTTACCCATTCGGGCATATAAGGCTCTGAAGATTATCCCTTGCTTCCTAATTATCCGCCTGCAATAAGTCTGCATGAATTATTTCATCTTAAGTCACTAGAATAGACTATTGTTATGTGTCCTCTAAATATATCATGTATCTTTGTATGTTTTCAACTCACAAATGAGCAATGAAACATCAAGATTCCCTTTAAAGTACCACAAGGAGCTATTCTGCACAAGCATAAGAACATATGAAAGATATAGAATTCTTCATTCATGCATCTATGTGAACAAGCCATACATGTACACAATGGTACAAAAAATAGGATTTTGCTTCCATAAAACTTCATAGCATTAGGTCTCATTACAAATATCCAGCATTGCATTGTATATGGCCTAATGCATCTTTGAAGAGAGGTAGTACATGTTGCTGTCATTGTTTCTAGTATTGATCAAGAACTTAATGGACTTCACCAAATGAGAAAGATTGATCGCAAAGGGGCCTTTAACTAGAAGTCGATGATGATGCTCATCACGTTTTTTGTAGTACAAACTAGCGACACATGCAAATCCTTGCTTGCACTCTCCTCCCCATTTGTCCTTCACCATACGCATGGCGACTTGCCTTTTCTCTGTACATGTTAGAATTTAAAAGTCTACCCCTTCATCATTATCAAGCTCTATAGGAATGGCAAAGTTGCTGCATTCACACAACAAATGATTGAGGAAGTCTTTGTGGCCCTCAAAAATGGGTTCTTCTGTTATGACTTCAACATCGGGTGCATCATCCTCTACAGGTTTTAACAATCTTTTATTGCATTTCAGCACATAGTCCTTATTGACACACCTCTAGCACGCATTGTGCATACAAGCTTGACAATAGCAACTTAATTTTTTGATCTTGATTTGGGTTGGATCATTCTTACTGTAGCCACATACACTGTGCATTGATTGAGAGCCAGGAAATCGTGCACAATTGTACTGTTTGGACCTGTCTACATCACTAGTTTTTATCTCCCAATAGAATCTTCGTATTATGTTTTCCTTCTTCTTATTGAAGGTACCACTTGATGCTATACTTAGTGTATTCCTCAGAAAAGCCACAACATTAGAGGCTTTCTGTAACACAAATTTGTCTTCTTTGAGTTGCTCTTGGGTGAGTTCTCTCTTTATGATTGCACCTTCTCCATCATGCTCTCCTTTTCCATGTTCGGAGGCAAAAAAATTCCATGTCATCTCTGAGTTTGTGAGGGTGTAGAATCTTCCAACAAAGAAAAAAGGCCTTGCATCCTTGAATTGAGCTGCACACCCATCTGACCACACCCAATGCCTTTTAAACTCAGGGGGGTCACTCATCATATGTAACCCTATCACGTGAGTTCAACAGAAGGATATTTTTAATATCTAAATTATACAAAAGTTAATTTACATAAGGGAGTATTTAAAACAATTTTGGAAAAAATTTACAGATTTGTATAGAAAAAGGGTACATTTTATTAATGAAAATTTTACAGATAAGGGATTTTAAAAATAGGCCTTGAACGCACGTGATATAGAGGGTTTATACATAGTGACCCCCCCGAGCTTTTAAATTGCAAGCCTTGCTCTTTCAACCAATTCTAATGACTCAAAAATAATGTTGCACAAAGAGTGTATCATGATCTTTTTCATCAAAAATGTAGAAGTGCATCTCCTTTATCCAAAGTTATCATCATGTTTGCAATAGTAGGTGATATCTACCAAGATAGTGCATTGTTCTGAGTGTTAGTGCATTGATTGGATCTCATTCTGTTATTTGAATGAGTAATTCTCAGCAAAATCAACAACCGATGTTATCACATCTTCTGGAAAATTTGAGAGACATTCCTTGAATTGGGCAGCCTACCATTTGAAGATAAAATTGTGGGTGATGAATCTTACTGTGTGCTGCTCTACCCTAGTCCACAAAGTACTAACATCAACTTGCTTAATAGACAAAATATTTCTCTTTTGATCTTTTCCTGCCTTGCTTTTGCTCATAAGAGCATCCTAAAAAATCTACACATTGACAACCCCCAAGCTTGCAACTTCAAGTGGGCATCTAAGATCTTCTCTAACGGCCTTACATTGTGCACAACGTGCCATGAGGCATGCCAACTGATGGAATGCTGCATTTTCTAGCTTACTATAAAGACTTGACTCCCAAAATACCGTGATTCCATTGAAGACATGATCTGACGCTGCACATATACCATTCTCTCTATCACATAAGCAGATGCAAGAACAAGCACATGTTGCTCCATATATACCAAACAAAGGGGACCGAACACGATTGATGGCCTCTTTGAAGTATATCATTTGCATGTGTTGAATATAGCAACAAATATTCCTATCCTTTAGCTTCCATACAAAATATGGTTTGTACTTCTCAAAACTATGTTGCCCTATAATCACATCAGGATGCATTGATTTGAACCTCAAGAATAACTTTGTCTGCAAATAAAAGTAGATGTCACTTCTTCAAACAACATAGAAAGCTTATAAAAGCATAGAGTAAAATATAGAAGCATCACAATGCAAATAAAAGCACATCAAAAGCACAGCATAAAATCACTTCTAAGAAAATTTGAGAGGTACAAAATCACAAGGCACATAAAAGCACAAACAAGCACAAAAAAGCACACTACTGTAAAGCACAAAAAGGCACATGAAAACACAAAAAAGCACAACCAAGTATATTAAGGCACACAAAATCACAACAATAAAATGCATTACACCAAGCACAATACAAAAGCACCAAAAAGCACACCACAAAAGCACAACCAAGAATATAAAAGCACACCACAAAAGCACATGAAAGCACAAAAGGGCACACAAGGAATATAAAAGCACACAAAAGCACATGAAAGCACAAAAAAGCATATAAAAGCACATAAAAGCACACCACAAAAGCACATGAAGGCACCAAAAAGCACAACCAAGAATATAAAAGCACACAAAAGCACACCACAAAAGCACTTGAAAGCACAAAAAGCACACAAAGAATATAAAAGCACAGAAAAGCACATGAAAGGAAAAAAAAAGCACATAAAAGCACACCACAAAAGCACATGAAAGCACATGAAAGCAAAAAAAAGCACAACCAAGAACATAAAAGCACACCATAAAAGCTCATCACAACACTTGAAAGCACAAAAAATCACAACCAAGAATATAAAAGCACACAAAAGCACATGAAAGCACAAAAAAACATATAAAAGCACATAAAAGCACACCATGAAAGCACATGAAAGCACCAAAAAGCACAACCAAGAGTATAAAAGCACACAAAAGCACACCACAAAAGCACATGAAAGCACAAAAAAGCACACAAAAGCACATGAAAGCACATAAAAGCACACCACAAAAGCACACAAAAGCATAAAAAAGCACAACCAAGAATATAAAAGCACACAAAAGTGCACATCAAAGCACATCAAAGCACTTGAAAGCACAAAAAATCACAAGCAAGAATATAAAAGCAAACTACAAAAGCACTTGAAAGCATAAAAAAGCACACAAAGAATATAAAAGCACGTGAAAGAACAAAAAAGCATATAAAAGCACATGAAAGCACAAAATAGCCCAACCAAGAATATAAAAGCACACAAAAGCACAAAATAGCCCAACCAAGAATATAAAAGCACACAAAAGCACAAAATAGCACAACCAAAAATACAAAAGCACACAAAAGCACACCACAAAAGCACATGAAAGCACGAAAAAACACACAAAGAATATAAAAGCACATGAAAGCACAAGAAAAGCACATAAAATCACACCACAAAAGCAAATGAAAGCACAAAAAAGCACAACCAAGAATATAAAACCACACAAAAACACACCATAAAAGCACATCAAAGCACATGAAAGCACAACTAAGCACATGAAACCATATGAACTAGAAAAGCATAAAGCACATAAAAGAACATCACAAAAGCACATACAAGCACATGAAAGCACAAAAAAATAATAAAAAGCACAACCAAGCATATAAAAGCACACAGAAAGGATTTAAGCACAAGACAAACATGAAAATATTACTTGCGACTCTTCGAGAAAATGAGTTGGATGCTTAATGTATTGCTTTCTAGCAACATGTTGGTGACATATATCCTTTTTGTTTGGAGACACTCGAGTTTTCTCTGTCAGAAGTTGACAATAAGTTCCATGACTTCTTCATCATAAAAAACAAAAACTGAAAGTTGACGTTTGCATAAATCTAGTGGAAGCTTCTCTCCAGCTTCATTGCAGGAAAGAATTTGATGGGCATGATGAAAAGCTCTTGGATGTACATCTGAAATTCTAGAGACTTGGCCAATGGATACCTCATGGTCTCTTAGCAATGCATTTAACAAGCAAGTGAGAGTGCTTCTTTTGAAAAACTCATCACTTGATCTAGGATTCTTTAGGATTTGCATAGACTCTTTCATAGTAGAAAGCAGTGCTGCGCTTGCATTCTGCTCTCCTATATACTTTGAGATGCGTGGGTCACGAAGCACTTGCTAAAGTCCCTCTGAACCTTTCTTCTTTGAAGAGGATGCTAATTTCTTTTGTATAAACAACACAATATTTTATGTCATTGTGCTAAAATCATCTTCCTCATCCAACTTACATTTCTTTCTTCTTCTTTGTTGCCTCTTCCTTGATGCTTCCCAAGCCCTTATAGTCTTCTATTCTTGGGAGCAAAAGGATGATATTGTCATGGCAGATTTTTCTCCCTGTCCTAGGCTTGTAGGGTTTTGGGAAGACATTGTTTTTAACAAAATGTCCTTTGTTTACACACACAAAGGTCCGAAACAGTCCATGTCCAGAGATTGCATGGCATCTTCCATACCCCTATGAAGAAGAATATGTAGCGATTGAAGCAGCTTTGATATTCTCTATGATCACAGTAGGCTATTCATTTCCTATGCCTTAAGATCGGGCAATCACGAAGCAGTGTGCTGGGGGGAAAATTCAGCTCTAATGCTTCTAGCATCTCGAACACGTGCTCAATCATGGTCGATTTCACAGTGGAATAGGAAAGATTTGAGTAGTACCTTCTAAAGCTTTTAGTATCAGTTTGCAAGCGTGAAGTCTTGCAATAAGTCTTACTCCTAGAGCTGGTCGGAGACACCCACGATTGGCTAGGAGCACAAGCATTGGCCTTGCGTAACTAGTTCTCGAGTTACAAACCACAGGTGCAAAGACCTTGGTGCTAAAATTCCACTTATGCTTTGCATTTTTGGACGTCAAGAAGCCTTCTTGCTCAAACTGCTTCATTTTCGTTCCCAAGCCTTTTTCATAAACTTGTGGAAGAGACAAGTGATCGTCTGATGCCTTTGGCTTTTTCCTACTTCCACAAGTAATAAATGTGTAGCTCATGCAATCATGTGATCTTGAGAGAACAAGCCGCTTTCTTGGAGTGTAGCTATAGGGACAGGTGTAGTAGCAGCTTGGTTGAGCATACACATGAAAGATAGAGAGCATAGGCATCTTCGAGAATGTCGAGAGAAGCCAGGGAGGGATGGCAAAAAATGCATATTACCCCTCCCACTACCCATGTCCCTCAATACGTACTAAATACTAAGCATATGAACATATTTGACAAAAAATTAGTACAAAAATTTCTAAAACTACTAAATATTTGACAATGCATTTTCATACAAGCATTAGCAGCTCAGGGCTGTAATGGAAATGCAAACAATATTCATCTCTATCAAGTAGAAATACATATAATAGTTCTCATTGAAAAATCTAAATATTGTGTGCACTTCTATTACAAGCACATGATGGTGTCAACAAGCACATGACGATGTTACTTTGTAAAAGAAGGCAAATGTATGTAAGCTCCAAGTAATGGTAGGGATGTTTTGCATACTGATGTGGACTAAGCCTTTGTTTGCAAACATCTTTTTTGTTTGGAGATACCCTAGTGTTGTCTCTCAAAAAATCGATAACACATTGAACAACCTCAAAACTCAAGAAATCTTGCATGTGCCTCTGAGTTCCATTAGCCCATTTGGGATTCGATTCTCCTATGTTCACACGATCCTTCTTAAAATTGTGTGGTTGAGTTACCAAGGCTTGACCTATCTTGGTGTAACTAAATTATTTTCCCACTGATCTATTGGCAACCATGTGGAGCGCCGCTCTCTTAGCAGCCAACTTATTTGCACTTTGCACTCCTTTGACAACACGTAGGGATGTCTTCAAGTTATCAACACACTACTACACACGGATCCTATTGTGATGTTTACGTACCGACGTTTAGCGCCCGCTTAGCGTTAATCGTCGGTATGAAAAGCGAGTTTCATAAATTGTCGCTATATAGCGACTGTTGCTTAAAGTCGCTATATAGCGACACTGATACAAAATATTATAGCGACGTTTTTACACAGAGGTTTTTTTTTTTAATAGGCCTTAAAAGTTAGTTTTTTTCAATGACAAATTTTTTTAAATTTTCATACATGTTTGAGCTCATAGAGAATAAAAAAATGAGAGCATGTACATCAAGCCTTTGAAGCTCATATATTCATGTCCAAGTTTGAGATGAGAAAAATCAAATAAGAGCATTTACATCAACTGTTTCATCTTGAGCCAAGTCTAAGGCGCCAAGCAAGTCTATCTCCAACTCTATACTGAGTTGATCTCCTATATCATCATCGTACTCTAGCATCGTACGTTCACCTAAAAGTATTTGATCATCTTCTTTAATAAAGCTTAAGTGTGGTGATTGATCTTGATGATTGTTGTCTTCTTCGTCAATATCGTGATCTCCATCCTCCTCCTGTGCGATGTTATTATGCGCATCTTCCTCTTGGCTCATATGGTGATCTACATCTTCTTCGCTAGATACATCAACTGGATTCGGCATTGGTAGTGGCATCTCCATATCCACATCTCGATCTTTAAAAATTTGCTTACTTCGTGGTGCAACTTGGATCACGTACCACCATCTTGGATCAGAACGATCCGGATGAAAAACCACCTATATTGAAGATGGGTGCCAAATGTCGTCAATTATATATATATCAATGGACTTTAAAAACGAAAGCTTCGGCTAATTAAATCATTAGTATGCACCTGCTCACAGTGCTCGAGAAGAACAAAAGTATCACTTTCATCGGTCCAATGTTTGGTGGAGTCTATTGCAAAGAGACCGCTACTATCTTTTCTCACTGTCGCATGGGGACCGTTGTAAGTAGTTCTAAACCATTTTACATCAAGAATGAAAATAATAAATCATCTGAAATCAATTTCATAGATGTCGGGTATGGTTCCACAATAATCCAACTGTGAGGAGAGAAGATTGGTATCCGAAGCACTTGCTCGGCTATCTTGTGTGAAGTTAGCCATGATGGTGTTTGAAAAGAGGCAATGTCTACCTTGACCACTGCCTCCTCCCTTGTAGAGAGGATCCACGTTGCTTTCGGGAGGATAATTTTTCCCGAAGCATGCACTTGGGGCCACAAACGAGACATCCTATTCATAGCACGCAAGTCTTCTCGCACTCCTCTCGAGTCCTTGGAACCAACCAAGTGTGCCCAAATAGTAGCCCCCACATTCTTGAAGATATGCATGGGATCCAAGAGATGATTGATTTGTAACTGACCCCAATAAGGAAGCTCATGAAAGATCGATAGCCTCTTCATACCAGGAGGAGGTTCCTCTCCATTCGCCCTCCAAGATTGAATCCAATCACTTGCCTTCAAATATGATGGTGGTGGATCAAGCTGACCTCCACGTGCGAGATGGTCGAGCGGAAGGTATCGAGCATGACCTTCATAAACATTTTTCCTCATATGTTTGGAGTAGCGTGCAAGCGATTTCAGAGCCGGTCCACAAACAGGAAAAGCATGGTACCCACTTGTAACAAGTCCTGCACACGTGCATGAATGTGTTAGTACAAGACATGCATGCAAAAGAGAGTAAAAAAAGCATAATCCCTCATTGTACATGTAAAGACACAACCACGTACCTGTGCACTCTCCATATCCTAGGTAGTCATGCATGGTCCACATCAAGACACCCCTGACCAAAATATCATTGGTATGTTTAGGAGCTCTGGAAATATCAAAGACCTGCACTCCTCTCCATAATATCTGTAACTCCTCTATCAAAGGTGCCATGTACACGTCCATGTTTTTTGCCTTGTACTTTCCTGGCACAAGTAGTGCAAGCATGAGGTGTCCCTTTTTTATTGTTAGCCATGGTGGGATATTGTATTTACCATGACTATGGGCCATGTCGACCAAGATGTCGAGCGTAACCCGAAAGGATTCACGCCGTCCATGGCTAGCCCAAGATGTAAGTTGCGTGGCTCCCTCGCAAAGTCCGGCCATTGATTATCTATGTGCTTCCAAGCTGCACAATCTGTGGGAATCCTCAATGTGTGATCAGTGGACCGATGAGATGCATGCCATGTCATCAACTCCGCTATGGATTTGCATCGAAACATGTGTTGTATTCTTGCAATGATAGGAAAGTGTCTTAAGACCTTTACCGGTATCCGCTCACCCTACAAGTCATCTCTATATCATTGTTCCCCACACTTTGGACAACTAGCCAAATCTCCATGCTCACGACGAAAGAGAATACAATCATTACGGTAAGCATGGATGGTATCATAATCCATACCCACCGTTGTTAGCATCTTTTTCGCTTCATCTCTTGATGCGGGCATGGTATTTGGTGCAGGCAACATCTTCTGGAGCAACCTATGACAAAGACACTATCCAAATGATGATTCTCAAAACAAACAATATCCAAATAATGAGTCAAATTAATGCAAGGGCTAACCTCATTAAGGCTGAGACACTTGTATCCGACCACCCATACTGTACTTGTAGATTCAAGATTGAGAGACAAGCAAGCAACCCAAAATCTCCTCCCACCTATTTTTGACGACCTCCCACCTATTCCAAGCAACCTCCCACTCTATTTTTCACTCCTTACCCTTCTCCTACCTCTTGTACTCCCTCTCTATCCTTTTCCCTCTTTGGTTTCTTGAAAGGAAGTTCTTCAAGAGGTGAGTTTGTTTCAACAATGTAGGTTGTTTGTTTGTTAGCTTTAGTTTTGTGAGTGTTTCTTCTTATATTGCTAAACCTGTAAACTAGCTTTCATGCTTGTTTTAAAAGGATTGAAACAAAAAACGAGATTTCAAGAAAGAAAGAAAACTCACCTCTTTTTTCTGTATTTCTCTTCCTTCTCTTTCTCCTTGTCTCCTCAATGTCCTCCTTTCCTTGTCTCCTCAATCTCCTCCCTTCAAGAAGTTGCTTTTGTAATCTCCTCCTTCCACTAACATCTTATTTGAAAAAATGGGTTGTTTTCTCTCTTTTGTAGGGCCAGTCCACTACACCGAGCGGGACATACTATTTCAGGTAAGTGCTTCCTCTTTTTTCCATTTATTATTTTTGTTATTTGCATTGGCCTGCAGCTAGCGCCTTAAGCGCTAGCTGCAGTGATGGGCGTAGGAACCCTCTCTTCCCCTCCCACTCTTTCCTTCTTCCCCCTTCTCTTATTCTCTTTTTTCCCCCTTCTCCTTTTTCCCCCTTCTCTTTTTTCCCTCTTCTCTTATTCTCTCTTTCCCCCTTCTCTATTTTTCCCCTCATCTCTTTTCCCTTCTCTCTTTCCTTTCCCTCTTATTCTCTATGTCCTTTCCCTCTTATTCTCTTATGCTTATGCTTCTCTCATTCCCCCTTCTCTCTTTCCCCCTTCTCTATTTCCCCCTTCTCTCATTCACATAAGCTCATGCTCATGCATGAGCATAAGCTCATGCTTATGCTCATGCATGAGCTCATGCGGAAAAAGAGAATGAGCTTATGCTTATGCTAATGCTTAAGCATAAGCATAAGCATAAGCATAAGCTCATGCTTATGCTCATGCATGAGCTGATGCTTATGCTCATGCATGAGCTTATGCTTAAGTTTCCGCATAAGCTCATGCTTATGCATGAGCTTATGCGGAAATAGAGAATGAGAGAAGCTTATGCGGAAACTCATTCTCTATTTCTGCATGAGCATAAGCATGAGCTTATGCTTATGCTTATGCTCATGCATGAGCATGAGCTTATGCTTAAGTCTCCGCATAAGCTCATGCTTATGCATGAGCTTATGTGGAAATAGAGAATGAGAGAAGCTTATGCGGAAACTCATTCTCTATTTTCACATAAGCTCCTTCTCTTTTTCCGCATGAGCATGAGCTTATGCTTGAGTTTCTGCATAAGCTTATGCTTATGCATGAGCTTATGCAGAAATAGAGAATGAGAGAAGCTTATGCGGAAACTCATTCTCTATTTCCACATAAGCTCCTTCTCTATTTCCGCATGAGCATAGGCATAAGCATAAGCATAAGCTCATGCTTATGCTCATGCATGAGCATGAGCTTATGCTTAAGTTTCCGCATAAGCTCATGCTTATGCATGAGCTTATGCAGAAATAGAGAATGAGAGAAGCTTATGCGGAAACTCATTCTCTATTTCCGCATAAGCTCCTTCTCTATTTCCGCATGAGCATAAGCTCATGCATGAGCATGAGCTTATGCTTAAGTTTCCGCATAAGCTTATGCTTATGCATGAGCTTATGCGGAAATAGAGAATGAGAGAAGCTTATGCGGAAACTCATTCTCTATTTCCGCATAAGCTCCTTCTCTATTTTCGCATGAGCATAAGCATCAGCTTATGCTTATGCTTATGCTTATGCTCATGCATGAGCATAAGCTTATGCTTAAGTTTTCGCATAAGCTCATGCTTATGCATGAGCTTATGCGGAAATAGAGAATGAGAGAAGCTTATGCAGAAACTCATTCTCTATTTCCGCATAAGCTCCTTCTCTATTTCCGCATGAGCATAAGCATGAGCTTATGCTTATGCATAAGCATAAGCATAAGCTTATGCTTATGCTCATGCATGAGCATGAGCTTATGCTTAAGTTTCCGCATAAGCTCATGCATAAGCATGAGCTTATGCGGAAATAGAGAATGAGATTATGCATAAGCATAAGCTTATGCTTATGCTCATGCATGAGCATGAGCTTATGCTTAAGTTTCTGCATAAGCTCATGCATAAGCATGAGCTTATGCGGAAATAGAGAATGAGAGAAGCTTATGCGAAAACTCATTCTCTATTTCCGCATAAGCTCCTTCTCTTTTTCTGCATGAGCATAAGCATGAGCTTATGCTTGAGTTTTCGCATAAGCTTATGCTTATGCATGAGCTTATGCGGAAATAGAGAATGAGAGAAGCTTATGCAGACACTCATTCTCTATTTCCGCATAAGCTCCTTCTCTATTTTCGCATGAGCATAAGCATGAGCTTTTGCTTAAGCATAAGGATAAGCATAAGCTCATGCTTATGCTCATGCATGAGCTTATGCGGAAATAGAGAATGAGAGAAGCTTATGCGGAAACTCATTCTCTATTTCTGCATAAGCTCCTTCTCTTTTTTCGCATAAGCTTCTCTCATTCTCTATTTCCGCATAAGCTCCTTCTCTTTTTCCGCATAAGCTTCTCTCATTTTCTATTTCCGCATAAGCTCATGCTTATGCTCATGCATGAGCATGAGCTTATGCTTAAGTTTCCGCATAAGCTTATGCAGAAATAGAGAATGAGAGAAGCTTATGCGGAAACTCATTCCACGTAACACTGCGACTACCCCTCGGGGAACTCCTTTGCTAGCTGCGCATGGCTTTGTCGGGAGTCCTGACGAGTTTGTAGCGCAGATGAGCGATGAGGAGGCAGCGAGATTCTTCTCTCTGCTCTCTCAGAGGACCTCAGCAATTCCTTCCCCTACACTGACGGGTGGACGTACTGCCCAGCGATCCCCTCATGCCCCTTCGACCACGGGATCATCACCTGCACATGCCTCTCGCAAGGGAAGGAAGAGTAGGATGGGCGGCTCATGTTGTGCTGACTCGGGAGATGTAGACGAGTCAGCACACTCACGCTCCTTTAGGTCTCCACTTGGTCCGGAGACACAGTATCAGTCAGGTCCCTTTCCCTCTCCTACTCCCACTGCTACTCCTCGCTCCGGAAGTGCTCGCGCAGCTTTTACTCCTTCAGACTCTGCTACCGTCAGTCCCCCTTACTCATCAGGGGATCTCTCCTATCAAATCACATTTGCCGGAGAGATAATAGAAGATAAAAAGGGCAAAGTGATGGCCGCCATGAGGAGGTTGATGAGTCATCACTTTAAGAGCAGTATAAATACCGATTGGCGGTATCAAGATGCCCAAAAGAAGCAGGCGGTGATCGATGAGTTAAAACAAAGATACCCTAATCTGCCAAATGTGGAGTTTAATGACGATTATATGCGAGAGCGCATGGGTTTAGTCCTGAAGCATCGTAGATCAACCTTGCGTACTTCCATTACAAAGGGGTTGGCTAAACCCAGCTGGGCAGACAAAGCTGATTGGAAGTACTTTAAGAAGCAACATAGGGACCATCCCGAAATGTTCGAGGGTCAGAGGAGGGCTGCGAAGAGACGGCTGGACATCGTAGGTACTTCGCACTTTGGTGCAGGCGGACGGTATGCGTTCGAGGCAACTGTGGTAAGTCTACCTCTTCTCATTTAATGTATTGTTCTATTTGTTTTACTTACATATTACATGCACTTTAGCTAACTCTAACTCTCGTAAATTGGATCCACAGCAAGCTGCGATGGGTCGTCTTCCTACAGATGCAGAGACGTGACGTGCATTTCGGATAGGAACAAAGCCGTGGTTCATTGAGCAAGAGGCAATGGGAGCGACGGTCGATTGGGCTGAGGTGGCTGCTCGCACGGTATAAGTTTACTCCTACTTGTAATCTCACTTTTTAATTTAAGTTCCAATCTAATTTTTGATTTATATGGTTTACTCTTAGGTTCAAAGCTCAAGCGTCCCATCATCGGAGGCGAGCGATCAACAGGGCCAAGGATCAGACACAGGTGGTGAGGACGAGGGAGAAGACGCAAGTGTCGAGGACCAAGGAACAAGCCAACAAGACAAAGATGATTCGGATTCGGATGAGTAGTGGTAGTAGCATTTTGTATATCCGCTCGTTTGAGCAATTTTGTATCGCCCTTTCGACAGGGTAATTTTGTTACAAACACTGTTGTATATATCTGACATGTATATGCATTTGTTACTCATAATTTCACAAGAACAATTTTGTATCACCCTGCAAGCAAGGGAAATTTTGTTATAAAAAACTTTCTTTTGTAATTACAAAAAAAAAAGGATTAGTGGGACTAAACAGGGCCAAAAGGAAGCCCTGTTTAGCCCCACTAACCCTTTTTTTTTACTGCTGTTAATCGTCGCTATATAGCGACGTTTACCAGTGTCGCTATATAGCAACGATTAACAGTGTCGCTATATAGCGATGTTTGCATCGTCGTTATATAGCGACGTTTGCATCGTCGTTATATAGCGACGTTTGCCAGTGTCGCTATATAGCGACGGTCCTTTTCCGACGCTTTTAGCTACACTTATAGTGACGTTTGCGCTCGTGAAAAAAAAAAATTTAATGTAAAAAGTGTCGGTATTTCCATCGGAAAATGGCCTATGCGTTGTAGTGACAATTGCACCTGATACTGACTCATTTGGAAATTTTGTCTCTTTCACAACTTCTTTCATTTCTAGATGTCATGTAATCCTAATCAGAATGTCTACCTTCGCACTGAAGTCAAGGTTTCTGGTCACTTATGAGCACGATTCATTTTTGCTTATCACACCTATGTTAGTTATCTGGGCTAAGGGGGAGTACATCTCTAAGAACAACTTCAGCTTCCATTGCATTTGAAATTGAATCATCCATGGCTACTCTTCAATGATCTATCCTGCACAGAAATAAGGGACTCAAAGGCTAATTTTGAGTTCATGAATGGACACCAGGGTTCAAGTAGTTACGTAATAATTGGCCTTTTTTAGGTTAATAACGTGTGTTAATAACAACTTCACATCATCACATTATTAAGAGCTTGGTAACAAGCTAGTTTAAGGTGATCTGTGATAACCTACTAAAACCCCATCGGGATTTGGAAAAATCCAAAAGTGGTTCTCCCAAAAGCACCATGGATCCTTTTTGAGAGAGAAGAGGCAACGGTTAAGGTGGACATTTCCTCTTTTCGAACACCAATGGGACATATGTGTTGCTTGAAAGGAGCATTTACAAAGGATAATAAGCTTAGTGGCCTCAATTCCAATGATTGGCACAAGTTCTTACAAGTATTCTACATGCTTGAATGCTTACTAATATTGTCCTCATGCTTAGTATAGCTATGATTATGATGCATTGTAATAATTCCTTTGTTGTTTGGATAGTAATCCTCCCAATTACAATGAAAGGATGTTTATTAAAAGATGTTGAAAAGCTATCTATGAGATCAATGGCATTGTGAGGTATGCTTACTATCATGATTCATATTACCTTGATTATATTTCATTCAATTTTTAATGATCAGTAAAAAGTTGAGAATCTTACATGGGAACGTAAAATAGGTGGATCTCTCAAGAATAGATTTCTTTATTGAGCATCAAGAAGGCTAGCATGGAATCCATCAAAGCTTGAGAAACACTTTCCCTTGAGAATTATGATGACCCAGGTGCACTTGATTTTACACATAGTTGATGAGGTTGCCATTTTGCAGGAACTATTCATAGTCACTGGATGTTTTTCCTTGAATGGTTTGTGAAAACTTTGAAGGGATTTGTAAGGAAAAGATCAAGACCTGAAGAAATCATGGAAGGGGGCTAAATCGTGCAAGAGTCATTAGTACATGTTAGGAAGTTTCTTGCATCCATGGACCCGATTTGCCACACACTTGGCATAACTAGGATGATGATCGTATCATTGCCTAGGTTGGACCCAAGGAAAAGATATTGAAAGAAAGATGAGCAAATAACAAAGGGAAAAATTCAACAATATTTCTATCCTCAATAGCAAGGAGATGCAAAAGTGAATCAAGAGATATGAAAAGGCTCAAGCAAAAAGAGTAAATGCAAGGATGAGATTTAGACTCTTGTACCTGGGCGAGTGCAACCAAATCCACAAGATCTTGATCTTCTCCCCAAACAAATGTCACATTTGGCTACAACACGTTTTCATAAAGCCAAAGATCATGGAGAGATAGTACCCAAGCGAGAGTGAGTTTACACAAGGATGTATTGTACATGCAAGTTTCTTGCCTTTTGACTTAATGAATTTATTCATGGTCATTATTGCTACAAAATGCATCCTCATTGTATTACTGATACTTTGTGTAGTACAAAAAAAGCAGTGCATTATGGTATGGATAGTGATGAGGCTCACATTAGAGCAACCTAGAAATGCCTTTATAGCTAGGAACATAGACACGTTTGCAAACACACCAAGAAGAACTGCAATCCCAACACAAACTCAAATCACCATAACCAAAACACTGAGAAATACTATATACCAATAATCACTAACAATAGTAAAAAATACAAGGATCATTGAGCATAGAGCAATTGTATCCTCCTAATGATCATAGTCTTGTAAGAAGAACCCCCTCCAAGATCACATAGATCCTTCCTGCCAAAGACTAATTGGATGCCAGAGCTTGGAATAACTTTGGACCCATGGTACTCCTCCTTGCTGCTACTTTTAAGCCAAAATCTGATAGGTGGCCTTCTTGCTATGATGATGGAACACTAAGCCATACCACACTTGAATGGGCCTCTCTTTGTGAGTTTTTCTTTGTTGATAATCAACAATAACATTCATAATCAAAGAAGTGCCAATTGACCTATGCGTCTATTGCATCTTCTCAGAGACCATCTTTATTATGCTCAGCCACACAATGGTACTCTTTCAATCCTACTAACCGTCGTCATTTGTGAGAATAAAAGCTCACTAACCGTGCTCATGCATGATTAGATAGTCACGTCTACCTCACATACTAACACGTAGTGCTGGAAATAATCCTAACTGCTGCTGTGAAGCTGAGCTATTGAAGAAGGGTATTCATGAGCTTGCAAACTTTTTGCTCCTTGAGTATTGCTGCTTGCTCCAATCAAAGAGCTGGATGGGCTAGATGGTTGCAACTGTGACACTAATAGGCTGCATCCAATAGTTTCTGCACAACCTTTCCTGGAATTTTTTGAACTGTTGTTGTTGATGCATAAGTAGCATAGACCTTTGACTTCAGTTAGTATTAAAGTCGAGCACTTCTGTACTGTTTTCCAGGTAGATATCTGATCACGCAATTCTTTAGAGTTTTTGCAAAATGAAAGCCATCACTTCATTCATCTACATGCTAATGAAAACACACAGGATGATTGCACAAGTAAAGTGCAAAAGCAAAGAACTCAACGATTTTCATTGCAACAGAATACACCTTGATATACACAGCACCTCTATGAGGGAATCCTAAAACAGGAGGGGATTGTAATGTGCAAGATGATAATGAGAAGGTGCGGAGCATGTGATAATCATCTAATCTATCCATGTGATTGCCACCTAAGTGCCAGCATGCATGCACTTATAACACATGGCATGCATGCAATACGTGATGTGTGTTTGGGTCATGAGTGGCCCAACATCCCCCCCTCAATCACGACCCACTGATCGGGGTGATGGCAATTAAACCCTGATTCATTTATGCAACACCACATGCTGGGTGTGGAATCACAGCTTAGGTAGAACGTAAGTGAGAAAATTGAGGGCGAGGCAAGAGCTTACTGAAGATGTCTGCAGGCATGTCGTCAGTGGAGAGATACAAGACCTGAAGACTTCCTTCTTTGACAAGATCCTGAATGAAATGGTAGTAGAGGGCGAAGTTCTTGGTCTTGGAATGTAGAATTGGACTCTTGGTGAGAGTGATGGCGCTTTGATTATCACACCACTGTCATGGGTTCACTAGGATCAAGACACGATATATCCTTGAGAAGGTGCCAGAGCCAAACAATTTCTTGAAATGCAGTGGAAGCGGCAATGTATTTGTCCTTGGTGGAGGAGAGAGCAACAACCCGTTGTTGTTTGCTGATCCAGCTGACAGCAATGCCATTGACAAGAAAACAACACCTAGTGATGACAGATCTTCCTATGGTGAGATCAGTGCCCCAGTTAGCATCAGAGAACACATGGTATTGAATTGAGGTATCATGGGAAGAACGGAATTGGAGCCCAAAAGAGCAGTGCCTTGGAGGTAACGAAGGACATGTTTGAGAAGCTACCAATGAGTGAGAGATGAGTTGGAACTATGATGAGAGAGCAAAATGGCAGGAAAAGAAATATCAGGCCAACAACACACCATGGCATAAAGTAGACTTCCAACAACTAAGCTGCGTTAGGAAAATGTTGAGACATCATCAAAAGGTGGAGGAGGCTTGTTGAGGAGCATAACATCTCCAAGCTCCATGGGAGTGGAGACTGAATTGCGGGTGGTCATGTTGTACTTGGTGAGCATATCATGAATGTATTTATGCTAACTAAGATGAATGATTCCGGACGATCTATCTAGATGGACCTCCATGCCAAGATAGTAGCCCACTTCACCAAGATCTACCATGTTAAAGGCAGCATACAGGAGATCCTTGATAATATGTAAATCAGACATTGTGCTAGAAAAAAGAAGAATGTCATCCACATATAACGCTAGCACAACAATGGATGAAGAGTTGTGAAGAACATAAAGATTGGAGTTAGTATTAGAGGTCACAAAACCAATTGAGTGTGGATAGCTGTTAATCTTGTCGAACCAAGAAGTGAAGCTTACTTTAGACCATAAATGACTTGTGAAGATTACAAACCTTGTGAGGCTGATCAATGTAACCAGGAGTCTGCACCATATAAATCTCTTCATGTATGTCACCATGTAGAAATGCCGTTTTGACATCCATCTGATGGATTTTCAGGTCAGCATGCGCTATTCGGCATCAAGGGCTTGCTTCCATTTAGCTGCATTAGGAAGAGAAAATGCTTCTTCATGAGTGAATGGGTCTGGACCCTTAGCAATTTGAAAGTAAGCTTGAGCTTGAATCCAGGGATAGTCAGCGGTATAGTGAAGCCAAGCATTCTCCACCACTTTTGGAGAAGGTTTACGAGATCATGGTGGTAAGATGCACTTATCTGACTCAATGGGAATAGGAGGATCTTCATAGTCACGATAAATGTCATTCAAAGAGGGATTATCTGAAGCATTGCCAGAGAGATTGACAAGAGGATCTTGGGAACTTGAATTGAGGGTAAAGGACTCGAAATCAATGGGAAAGGATGAAGAAGATGGAGTGAAAGGAGAGTTCTCATCATGATCGACAACTGGAAGTTGCTCAAGAACCCCGGGATCAATCAGTTGAACATCTCTAAGTTCATGTGTAGCAGGAAAAGCTCGCTTGGGAGGATCTTGCTCCAAGAAATCCAAAGTGGAAGGATCCACAGGTTGATCAGATATGCACGGAAAGATATCTTAATGGAATATCACATCAATATTGACAAGCATGCGGTGATGAATGAGATCCCATAATTTATAACCTTATTGGTGGGGAAGATAGCCAATAAAAATTGTGCGAACACTTCATGGATCAAATTTCTCACAATGTACAGTAGGAGTTTTTGCAAAAGCATGGCATCCAAAGACTTTAAAATAAGAAACATCAAGCTTCATACCTTTCCATTGTTCATAGGGTGTTGAATTTGGCAATGCAGAAGTGGGAAGCTGATTTTGCACGTATATGGCAGGATGAACTGCTTCAGTCGAGAATGAAGAATCCAGATTTCTCTTAGTGAGCATGGTGCGATCTGAACTATTCAATGTGCGATGCTTCCTTCCTAATACTCCATCGACTTGAGGAGTATACGGAATGGTGAGTTCTTGGATGATACCTTCTTGTTGGCAGAAAGTATGAAAAGGATGATTGATATACTCACCCCCATTATCTGATCGAAATACCTTGAGTCTTTTCCTTGTCTATAGCTCAGCCATCTTTTGATAGTGTTGAAAACACTCAAAAGCTTGTGATTCATGCTGGAGAATATACCTCAGTCCAATGATTGGCATATCTATAAACATCATGTGGTACTTGCTTCCACCTTTGGAGGGTACGGGCATAGGACCACAGAGATCAGAGTGAACCCGAGCAAGAAGTTCAGTGGCCCGTGTTCCTGGACGTGAGAATGAGCATCAAGTTTATTTACCAAGCACACAAACTTCGCAAGTTCCCAGTCGTGGAGTGATCTGGGATAGAGAGACCTCGCACAAGACCTTGAGAGTGGAGGAGTTTGATATTTTTGAAACTAGTGTGTGCAAGATGCTTATGCCAAATATCAAGGTTGCTATCACTAGTGGCTATTTTTAATGTTTGTTGTGTTAGTGAGGAGATACAATGACTGATGTCAGAGACCTTTGGCAACTATCTGATTGGATCCTTGCAACGAATTATGCAGGAGCTAGAATTAAACTCAACTATTACGTGCATATTAGTCAAGCGAGCTACTGAAATGAGATCTTGTTTTAAATTTGGAACATACAACACTCCATAACTCGCTTTAAATTTGGAACATAAATTCATTTTAAATTTGTAACATACAACACTCCAAAAAATAAAATTTATCACATGTTGATAATGTGAATTCCACGTCCCCAACTCCTTCGATAAACTCTTATGATGATTTTCTTCTGAATCGAGGATAAGGCTATCCACCATGCATGCCTTAGAAACATGGTCAACTTCATGAACGTTTTGCATTCAAACTCAAAATGACCCTCTATTCCACAGTATCGACACTTTCCTTTGCGTCTAGAGGATCGATGACTAGGAAGAAATTTCAGTGCTGTGTTCGCCATTAAAGCTTGATCTTTCTTTCTTGTACTTTCCATCAGTGCATGCTCACTTTCGGTGTCATCATCCCCAAATCAATTCGCAATGGTTTCTTCTTCGTAAAGAGCATTCGCAGCTTGCTCCCATGTTAAAACTTTATTGGTCATCAACGTGCTCCTGAACATATGCCAAGATCCCAGGAGGGATTGATACAACTTTAACTTCTGTTGTTCCACTGATACCTTGTAGGCTTCTCCTGCACATGTAAGTTTATTGTAAAACTCTCTCGTTCCTCTTACATGAGCACATAAATCCTTACGTTGGTGTATTGCATGTTGTCAAGTTTGTGCAGGAGATGAAACACTTGGATCTCTGATTTCTTTTCGTATTTGTTCACAAGCCATGCCCATAAACCATTACTACTGTCACACGGAGCTTCCAAAACAATATCTCATTTCAAACTAAGTCTGATGAGCCAGAGCTTTATCATCCTTAGACTGCCAAACCTTGGCCTCGGTTGCACCATCGACAGGGTTCTTTTCTGTACCATCAACAATCTGAAAATATCCTTCACCCTTCATATGGAGAGACATCATTCTCTTCCATGCTTTGAAGCCTGTCCCATCGAACATTGGGACAAGGCAATGCGTTGAGCTGCTGGACGTCGTGGTAGCCATACCTTGCTTTGATACCAATAATGAAAACACACAAGATGATTGCACAAGTAAACTGCAAAAGCAAAGAACTCGATGATTTTCATTGCAACAGAATACACCTTGATATACACAGCACCTCCACGAGGGAATCCCAAAAACAACAGGGGATCGCAATGTGCAAGATGATAATGAGAAGGTGCGGTGCATGTGTGATTTTCACCTAAGTGCCAGCATGCATGCACTTATAACACGTGGCATGCATGCAATACGTGATGTGTGTTTGGGTCATGAGTGACCCAACACATGCAAGACTCATCCCAGTCGTGACAGAATCTAACAACTAGAATATTGAAATACTGCTGTGAGATTCCACAAGCTCCCTCAAACGATCAAGAACCTGCAGAATGAGTAAACTCCAACTGAAGATCAGCCACCTCTACAAAATAATGACGTAGCTCTTTCTCTACTAATCTCCTTCGACCTCTGAGATTGAACAAGGCTGACTCTATTGGAACAACCAAAAGGCCTCTTAAATGGCAGCTTTTCTTTGCTTCTAGCATACCCACAACTTATGAACCAAAAGCTTCCCCAACAATATTGGCCACCCACAAAATTTGATGGTGCACTAACGAGCTTCCATGAGCTCATGAACATTGGAAAAATCAAAAGGTTGTGAACTAGATCAGCAGATCTTCCTACTCTGCATCAACAACCTTCAATACTGACAAAACAAGATGGGCAGCTCCCATCATAAACTGAAATGAGCCAAAAACTCATGAAAACATGATCAACTATCCTTTTCAACCTAAGATGAGCACGACGATACCATGAGCTGATTCTGCTACCCCTACTTATGGATGCCCACTGATACTTTGATCTTCGCTTCCTTCACTTCTTGTCCCTTGCTTTCCCATGCAAAAGTTCAGTTGTGGATTGGTCCTTTTCCCATGATCAATATGGTCCATTCTTTCAGTTCCTTTCCTTGTGGCCCATGCTTCCTATCTGTGGACATGCAAAGTGCTTCTTACTTGTAGTCTTTTTGACAAAAGTACCTAGTCCATCTTCAGTTCGTTGGTGCCCACTCACTTCATTGCTTCTTCCTTTGAAAGCGCACAGTCTTCATGCAATTCGCCATCCATCCCATGTGCCAATGCAATATCGAAGGACCACATCCAAGCTCTGATGGCTATCCAATCATATCATCGGCAACCAGGTCTTCGTCACATCATTTCCTATACAAACAGGGTTTCTCTATACAAGCATATTTATTCATAAAATGTATATTCGATACAAAATTTCATCTCAATAAAATGGAGAAGGTTGTTGTTGTTCTATCCATTAACTAACATTTCCTATCCTATCCATGGTAGCTATATGTGCATTTATTAGTGCTATTTTCACCAGTGCATAGGTGCTCCTATATGTGATCTACATCGCTTTTTTCTTCTTATACAAAAATATGTCAGTTCACAAAAAGAATCCCATCACATTTTTCCCTCCCCCCAACTATGAAAGCATGCACATGCTCAACAACACATGTTCTGTCCTCCTTTTGTCATCCTAGATCAAAAGGACAAGATGAACTTGACCCTTGCTTGAGCTTTATAGAGGAGGTAGACCGTTTAGAATCAAAAACATGCATGGTTCCCTTAACACTTTTTGGACTCCATCTTTTGCCTTCATAATGCCATATCATGCCATGCTTCACCTCATCTTCAATATGTGTATGCACTGGATAACCACTTGTATTCTTATATCCCTTAATTTTAATAACATCAAAGTATTCTATAAGAAATCCTAGATTTACTATATTTAGAAATGTGCTAAGGAACAGAAAGGAGACTGAAATAGCAGAGAACAAGGAATAATTGTAATACTTGAATGTCTGTAGGGTATCTGTTGTGTGTCATCCATACAATCAGGCCTCTCTTATATAGAGAGTGAAGAGTCACACATGAAAAGGTGTGTACTCCAAAGTGTACATGCATGAAGAGGTGTGTACCCCTTGTGAAGGGTGTGACCCTTGATGAGAGGGTACATTACAATAGGAATGTCTCTTCAATAGAGTGTCTCTTGTGAAGGGTTGTGCCCTATAGGAAGTGTCCCATCGAAAGGGCATACCCTTCCACAAGTGTCCAATCATCAAACCATCCATAAGTCTAGATATAGAGAAAGGAATACATCATAGATCATGACATCCCCTCCCACTCAAAATAAGACCTTGGTGGAGATAATGAACTGATGTAGAAAATATCACTGTAAATTTTGAAAATACTGCTCTAAAATGTCAGGGTACTACTGTAAGTCTTTATTAGATTGCCAAGTAGGGTCGGAGTCATCCAGATCTCGCCAAAGAACAAGGAATTCTGTGATAAGTCGATGTCGAGTCTCTCGTTGTCGATGGTCCAGAATATGCTCAGGAATAAGGAGAACATAATCGTCTTCGATTTCTGGGACATAATCACCTGCAGGAGGAACTGCTTCATCGCCTGGAATGTAACTTAAAGGTGAATTTTTCTTGATGGTGCAAAAAGGTCCATAGTATCTTGGTTGCAACTTAGGAAACATAGGCTTAACTGTCTTATGGCGATGTGGGGCTACAAATAATAGCACCATGTCACCAGTGTTAAATTCCAGGTGACATCTATGTTTGTTGGCAGACCGTTGATACCGCTCTTGTGCTTTTCGCATATGATCCCTAACTTGGAGTAGAATGTCTTGCATTTCTAGAACCAGTTGATCGGCTAGGGCCACTCGATGTTGAAGTACAAAACTCGTTGGTACAATCAGAGTGTGTCCATAAGCTGCTTAAAATGGAGTCATGCTGATGGCACTATGGAAAAAGTTATTATAAGCAAACTCAAGGAGTGGTAGATACTCTTCCCAAGCTACTAGGCATGACTGAATATAATGTCGAAGCATTTCTTCCAGAACTTGGTTGACTCTTTCAGTCTGGCCATCTGATTCTGGGTAGTAGGCTGAACTGAATGGTAGAGTTGTACCCAAAGATTCGAATAGTGAAATCCAAAAGTGACTGGTAAACTTAGGATCTCTGTCGTATATGATATTCTTGGGCAATCCATGGTGTCGGCGAAAGATGTGCTGTATGAAGAGTTTGGCTATGTCCGGAGCTTGTGCACTGCTTTTGCAAGCAACAAAGTGTGCCATTTTGGACAATCGATCAACAATTACCATAATCTGAGTGTTACCTCTGGAGGATCATGGAAGTGTTGTAATGAAATCCATGGAAATACTTTCCCACCTTTCAGTTGGAACTGGAAGGGGCTGATGAAGTCCTGTTAGAAGTCGTCGGCTTGCTTTCATTTGTTGACAAGACAAGCAAGATGTAACCATTTTGATGACGTCGCTTCTCATCTGAGGCCAGTAGTATGTTGCACTGAGTAACCAATAAGTCTTGTTGATGCCTGGATGGGCAGCATAAGGGACTACATGATGCTCTTTTAACAAAAGACGTCGAACATCCTTGTCATGTGGTACACAAACACGATCTTGATAATACAGAAGGTCATCCGTATAAGAATAGGATGAGAAAATATTATGTTTGGAAGTCGAAGGTGGATCTTTTGAAAGAACTTGTACTACTATGCGAAGTCTTTATCATTGAAATACTTTCCTTTGAATGAATTTGGAACATCCACAGATAATGTAGAGATTACCATAGCTGATGCTAGAGTTAACGTGCTGAGAACATCTGCAACTACATTGCGTAGTCTTAGAATGTACTTAATGGTCATGTGAAAGTTGGCCAGAAACTCAACCTAGTGTGCTTGTCGAGTGTTCATGATTGGCTGAGTAAAGATATACTTTAGAGAGTGATGGTCTGTTTTGACCACAGAGTCGGCTCCCATGAGATACTGTTTCCAAGAGCGATAAGCATGTACAACGGCAAGAAACTCCTTATCATAGACTGGGTATCGGGTTTGGATATCAGAATGTTTATGGCTATCAAAAGCAATAACTCTACCTTCTTGCATCAAGACTGCTCTTGTAGTGATGTCAGAAGCGTCGGTCATGACCTCAAACAGAAGGTTTGGGTCAGCAATAGCCATAACTTGTGTGGTAGTGAGTGCTTGCTTGAGTTGTTGGAAACTATACTCTGTTTCGGGAAGCCATTGAAAAACTGCTATGCTTTTCAATAATTCAGACATAGGAGCTGCGATTTTGGAAAACTAATAGACCTTTATATAGTAGAAGTTTGCCAATCCAAGAAAAGAGCAGACATCATGAACATTCTTAGGAGTAGCCCAGTTTTGGATTACCTCGACCTTCTTGGGATCCACAGAGATGCCTTGAGCTGAAATAACATGTTCCAAATATTCGAGTTGGGTCTTGAAGAACTCACTCTTCTCAATATTGATGTAGAGAGAATTTGCGTGGAGAACTTCAAAAACTTGGTGAAGATGTTGTTTGTGCTCATGTTGGGATCTGCTGAAAACAAGGATGTCATCGAGGTAAACGATGACAAACTTATCGAGGAAAGGCCTGAAGATGTTGTTCATGAGTGTCATGAATGTGGCCAGGGCATTGTTTAACCGAAAAGGCATGACCAAACATTCATAGTGTCCATACTTTGTTCGAAAAGTTGTCTTGTACTCATCACCTTCTCGTATGTGAATTTGATGATAACCTGAACGAAGATCAATCTTTGAGAATTGTGTTGCATGTAGAAGTTGATCGAAGAGGTCATTGATGCGAGGCAATGGATAGTTGTTTTTGATAGTGAGCTTGTTGAGGGCTCGGTAGTTGATACAGAGGCACATTAACTTATTCTTTTTTTCCACAAGTAGTACAGGAGATCCGAAAGGGCTGCGACTAGGCCGAATGTGACCTTTGTCGAGTAGTTCGGTGACCTGTCATTGGATTTCTTCATTTTGAGTGTAAGAAACCCGATAAGGAGGTTTCGACGGTGGATTACTGCCAGGAATAAGTTCGATTGGGTGATCCACTGGTCGTCGAGGTGGTAACTGCTTTGGCAATTCCTGTGGAAAAATATCCAGGTAGGGCTGGAAAAAAGGTTGGTTGAGGTATTCAGGAGAATCCTTTGTTGGTGTCTCCTCTAATGCCGTAACCAATAGAAGTGAAGTCTTTACTTGACATTTACGAACCCACTTCTTTACTTGTAGGGAAGAGGCAACTAGGGTTAAAGGAGAGTCCCTAGAACCAGCTAGCTCAATAAGTTTTCCCTGGTGGACAAACTAGATAGTATGGCTGCAAAAACTGATTGATGGATCATAGTCGTAGAGCCACTGTTGTCCAAGTATGACATCGTACCGAGAAAGAGGCATGATGTCGAAGTTCAACTTGTCCGTATAATGTTGGATGCAAAAAGACAAGTTTTTTATCCTGGTGTTGCACAAGAAAGTAGTTCCATTTGTGAGTTCAATTTGATAGTCCATGAGACTAGGACTGGCGGTCAACCGAAGTTTGTCAACCATCGAACTAGCTAAGAAATTATGAGAGCAGCCACTATCGATGAGGATAGTGACCGTTGTTCCACTAATCGATCCTTGAACACAAAGTACTTGAGTGGCTAGGGAAGGTTCGGGGTTGCTGGCAAGGCTCAGGTGGATGGTATTTGCCATTCGAACAGCTTTGCCTTTCTTGTCTTGTGCTGGGGTAGCATCTTCTCTTTGGGAAGTGCTAGGTTCCATATTGGAATTTTGCTTTTGTCGCTTGGGACAATCGAACCCCATCTATGATCGCTTGTACAGATGGTACAATGTCCTTTTGTGATGCAGTTGTTCTTCTTGTCAGTGGCCGCACCTTTATGTTGGGGATGTCGGTAATGACTTTGTGAAGAAGAAGAGGCACGATCCTTAGAGGAGTGCTTCTATTGAAATCCAGCATATGATTTCTGAGTCTTATGGGGATCTTGAGACTGTTGCTAACCTTGATTACCAAAGTTTTTTTGAAACCTGGTGTTATCTTGAGGGCGAGCACCTTTGGCCATAGTAGAGTTCTATTTGCGATTAGCACTTTGCTTCCCTGTCTTGTGGAAATATGTAATGCGCTCTGCATAAGCAATAGCGCCAGCTGTGGTGGTGATGTTCGCTTTAAGGACATCAATGCGTAGCGAGGGATTTAGGCCTGAGATGAAAGCATGAAGGCGATCATCCTCAGTTAAACCATCAATCTCCAGCACCAATGTGGTGAACTGAGAGATGTAGGAAGACAGGGAGCCCGTTTCCTCCAACTGTCAAAGTTTTGATCGTGCTTGGAAGTTCGCATTGGCAGGTATGAACTGCTTACGGAGCACGTGTTCAAAACGTTCCCATATTAGCACACTTTTGCCATCCTTTAAGTGTCTTTGCCACCATAGAAAAGCTATATCCTTGAGGAGGGAGGCTGCCAAAGCAATATTTTTGCCTTCAATGAGGTCAACAGTATCAAAATACATGCGCATTTTTGCGAGCCATTGGTCAAATATTCGGTGATTGCGTTGACCAGTGTAGGCTTCCGGAAGTTTGATGTCAAGTCTTTTAGTTTTGGAATCTTGAAGTAAATGATAGAGGGCACGTAGTTCAGTGTTTTCTACCTCTGGTGGGAATGAATCTGCAAAGTCATCTGGTTGCATAACGTCATCCTCTATATGTGTGGTACTGTGAGAATCTTGAAGTTGTTGGACTTTCTGGACCAAGTCAGAGATGTTGTCTTGAAGCTAGGAAATTTGAAATTGCAGTAGTGTTTTGCCTTGTACGTTGACTTCAGGGGTCTTTTTTGGACTTGAGTCTTTGATCTCTGGAGAGGCTTCACGCGAGTGTTGCGACATATCAGAGATCCCTGTGAGAAAAGCGTGAACCTGTGCTCTGGATTGTACCATTCCTGGAAGAAGATTCGGGCTGCTCCCTGAGGTTGCTCATGTTGGAGGGGGCAGGTGAGGCAGGATGGAACCACCCGCGGAAGTTTGGTAAAGGAGGTCCTGTTTGAGGTAACACTGGTGATGTCAAAAGTGGTGTTACTGCTCGTGAGAGGATAGAAGTAGGTTGCAGAGTCCATGGGTCTGAGAAGGGATAAGGAGCTACTGTCGGAAGTGGAGGATATCCAAGAGAAGGAGTGCCTTCGGAGTGTAAATACTATCTTGGGGAAGATACAACCTGTATAGGAGGATATATGGGAGCTGAAGGAGGTGGACAGTACCCTGGAGATGGCGAAGATGAGGGGTAAAATTCTCTCCAAAGATGGACAACAAACTCTTGAGGAATATCGGGTTCTGGGTATCTTCGTGTCTCGTGGAACACAACCTATACTGTGCTGAGGAAGTAATGTAACTGAGGTGCCTCATGCAAAAGGTATAGGATGTGGTCCAAATCACTAGGAGGGCATGTGACACAAAAGACCCACGATGCCAAAGCTCCGAAATGGGCTGGTTGTGCAATCTGAACACGATATTGTGTGGTAGATGCCTGAGGTGCCCTTGAAATGCCACATGAATTACCAGGGGTGCCCATGCTTTAAGAGAGCGTCTTTCATTTATTGTAATTTGATAAAGACAAGAGAATCCTTAAAAACAAAATGGAAAGACTCCACCTGGCAATGATTTAATCTACCAAATTGTTGCGTAGAAGAGGCCTACATATTTCTATCCGAAGGTCCATGTTGCAATGGGTGGCAAGGAGCAAAATTGCACTTGGCATTTAACAAGCTATCTTCATCGCGATAGGAAGCTGAAACTACTGCTGATCTGGTAGGAAAAAGATGGCGAACAAAGGAGAGCAGGCTATCAATGGCGCAGCAGGCTGTAGGTACCCAATTCTGGATTGCAATAGGGGTTGGCGCACCAGGCTGCTGATGTCATGGAATACTGGCAAAATAGAAAGGGGGAGGCAGGCTGTCAATGGCAAAAATCTGGTTGCAGGCTGATTTGCGACAGAATGGCTGGCTGGCACTGTGCTCACGCTGCAAGCTAGCAAGAAACAGGGCCGTATACTAGCGAGACTAGGGGCTTCAGATGGCGAGGGGGCTGGCAGCAAAATGGCGAGGGAGGGGCTGGCACTGAGTAGGGGCTAGTAGGGACTGGCAGCGTGATGGCGCAAGCAAGGCTGGTAGCAAAATGGCGCAAGCAAGGCTGGCAGTGAGCAAGGGCTGGCAGCGAGATGGCACAAGCAGGTGCTGGCAATGAAACCAACCTGATTTGACGAAAAATTTGTAAGTGTTGAAAAGGTACGTCCCTTTTGTTTTTTTTTCCGTTTGGGCTACCTACATGGGGTGGTTGCCCAAAAATTAAAGGGTGGTTTTATTTAACCCTTGGGTAGCTAGGGCAAACCTAAGGTTTGGGGCTGGGTTTTCCATTTTAACCCCTCTAGGTACCCTTTTTATAAGTGCTTGGTGCCTAAAAGGTGTGCCTATTCGAAGGGGTGTGACCCTTGGAATAGGTGCACCTTTTCATGAAGGGGTGTGTCCCTATTTTGAAAAGGGGTGTCTCTACATGAATAGGTGTGTCCTTTTGTCCATGATGGGGTGTGTCCCTTGGGTGAGGAGTCAAGACTCTTCATCAAAAAGTGTGTCCGATGCTGGAAAAGGTGCGTCCCTTGGTTTTGGGACAGCCCAAGCACTTGAAAAGACACGATTTTTGTCGTGTCCATTCACATCAACTCATGATGTGTGGGAGATGGAGAGGCCATTGATGACTTTAGGCAGGGTTGGCACTAAAAATTTTTACGCTCATCCTCTCCATCTCTTCCATGCACAATGTGCACGGATATCCTTCTAGCAGAAAAGATGTATCAGATTGGTGCTAGAAGGTGGGGGGCATTTCCTACAAGCAGGAGTGAATTTTGCTCTGATACCACTGTAAGAAATCCTAGATTTACTATATTTAGAAATGTGCTAAGGAACAGAAAGGAGACTGAAATAGTAGAGAACAAGGAATAATTGTATTGCTTGAATGTCTGTAGGGTATCTGTTGTGTGTCATCCATACAATTGGGCCTCTCTTATATACAGAGTGAAGAGTCACACATGAAAAGGTGTGTACTCCAAAGTGTATGTGCATGAAGAGGTGTGTACCACTTGTGAACGGTGTGACCCTTGATGAGAGGGTACATTACAATAGGAATGTCTCTTCAATAGAGTGTCTCTTGTGAAGGGTTGTGCCTTATAGGAAGTGTCCCGTCGAAAGGGCATACCCTTCCACAAGTGTCCATTCATCAAACCATCCATAAGTCTAGATATAGAGAAATGAATACGTCACAAATCGTGTTTTATCTGCTACATTATCTTCCTTGATGCCATCTTTTGGAAGACCATTGTGTTCCTGAAATCTTGTATATGCTCTTTCTCTATTTCTTCCACTAGTTGCATGAAGTCGGCCATGAATCCCACTTTACTTCCACATGTCCCACATCATCCTCCACTTCATCCTCACTCTCTAGAAATAGCATGCCCACTTCATCTCCACTTGAATCAGTGATCTCACTATCGATTTCACTGTCTTCTTCACTTCCACTGGAGTTGGCCTCACTTTATTCTTTTTCTTCTTCCTCTTCCTCAAGCTAATTCCTATCCACTATGCTAAATTGTAGCCTGAAACTCCATTGAGCTCAAAACCTAACCTTTCAACACAAGATTGTGTGATCACGCACACTTAGGCTCCTCCATCAACATAGGCTTCACCTATTGACTTTCCTCTATGCCAAGCATCAATCACATGGCATATGTCATGCAATTCTTCCAAGGATTGAACCCTTACCATCTTCTTCTTCTCTTGCTTGGGTGGGCTGACCACCAATCAAGGGCAAAGCTCCATTAATTGACCATATGAAATGGCCACGTTTTGACCTATCAAATCTTTGTGGAGAGAGTAATTTTCTTGAGTTCCCCCAAGTGGTAAATCCCCTATTTCGAAATGCCTTTGTTGTCTTGGCTTCTTTTTTATTGAAGAAAAGTCCCCCTCTTTCTGTTTTCCCCTCTTCACATCGCCATGTCCATTCTCATGCTCTTTTTCCTTGGCCCTATTCACTGGCATCACTGCAAGATCCTCTAGATATATCGGTGAAACATTAGGATGCCTTTAATTTCTATTTCCTTTCCCTTTTTCCTCAGGGGTCAAACCACTTGTTCCAGGCATTCCCTTTAGTTCTCTTCCAAAATCATTTGCTTGATAGTTTAGATTTCTTGGCAAAGGAAACATATCTCCTCCTCTATGAAGAGGCTTATCACAATTCGGACTAGTATGGCCCCAATCCCCACAATGATAACAGTGATAGGGTTTAAACCTCCTTTGATTTGCTCCTCTACCTGCTCTTGGATCCTGTCTGTTTCTTGGATTTTGATACAGTGGCCTGGGTCCTCTACCTTGTCCTCTTCCTACTCCACCCAAAAGATTCAAACTGAGATTTTTGAACATGTCCACTACCTCATGCATTCGTTTACGCAAACTATCATTCTGGGTATTCTTTGTTTCTGCTTGTGCAACCAAAGTGTACATGGAATATTGTTCCTCCCCTCAACATTTGTTGAACTCCCCTGTCCAGCTACTCCATTCTAATCATATTCCACTCTTTTGCCTTTGCCAAATCAATAGCTTCCTAAAAATTGGCTACAGGTTTTAGTTTCGGCTTCATCCGTAAAGGGTCTCTAACTAAGACCAGCAATGCATTTCTCCTTTTTGTTGCTCATTCCCTAGTGACACGCACCAGCGATCCCACAGGCGGTTGAAATCTTGAATGTATGAATCGAGGGGGCCTTTTTGCACGAAATTATATATTTCATGCCCCAATGTATCCGGGTCTTCCACCCTCCTGTAGTGTTGTAAAAAAAGCATCCCTTGCTAATTCAAATGTTACCTCTATCGGTGGGTTATTGGCCGCCTGGGTAACTTCGTAGCCATGAAACCACCGCCTAGCCTCATCTTGCATACAATAAGTAAAGATCTATAGCATGAAGACTGGGTCTTTCCGATTCTTGATTAAACAAGTAATTTTCAAATATTCCATAAATTTTTTGGCATCGTCGCCCTGTGTCCCGTGAAACAATGGGAAAGTCCTGAGCCATGATTTCTATGATCAACCACCAATGATTTTGGTCTTGTGAAGTGAAGGTCCGCCCGGAGACCGATACTCCGTGGAGGCACCAAAACGTGATGAGACTAGCAAAGCAACTTGGAATTACCTTTATAGCTGGGAACACAATCACGTTTGCAAACACACTAAGAAGAACTACAATCCCAACACCAACTCAAATCACTATAACCTCGAAACACCATGAAATACTATATACCAATAATCACCGACAATAGTAAAAAATACAAGGATCACTGAGCATAGAGAAATCATAGCCTCCTAATGATCATAAGCTTGTAAGAAGAACCCTCTGTGAGATCACGTAGATCCTTGCTGCCAAAGCCTAATTGGATGCCAGGAGCTTGGAATATAACTTTAGACCCATGGTACTCCTCCTTGTTGCTACTTTTAAGCCAAAATTTGATAGGTGGCCTTCTTGCTATGATGATGGAACACTAAGCCATACCACACTTGAATGGGAAGAATTCTCTCCGTGAGTTTTTCTTTGTTGATAATCAACACTAACGTTCATAATCAAAGAAGTGCCAATTGATCTCTCCTCTATTGCATCTTCTCATCAACCATCTTTATTATGCTCAGCCACACAATGGTACTCTTTCAATCCTACGGACCGTCATCAATTGTGAGAATAAAAGGTCACTAACCATGCTCATGCACGATCAAATAGCCACGTCTACCTCACATACTAACACGTAGTGCCAGAAATAACCTTAAGTGCTGTGAAGTTGAGCTGTTGCAGTAGAAGGGTATTCATGAGCTTGTAAACTTTTTGCTCCTCGAGTATTGCTACTTGTGCAAAGAGCTAGATGGGCTAGACGATTCCAATTATGACACTGTTAGGCTGTCGTGAGTATCCAGGAGTCCCTGCACAGTGTTTCCTGGCTTTTGCGAACTGCTGTTGGTGACGCACAAGTAGCATAGACCTCTGGCTTCCCTTAGTATTAAAGTCAGGCACCTCTGTAATATCCGGAGGTAGATGACCGCGCAATTCTTTATAATTTCTGCAACGGAAGCCAGCACTTCATTCATCTACATGCAAGACTCGTCCCAGTCGTGACTGAATCCGATGATGCTGGAGGGAAGGATCCCATGATCAACTAGAATATTAATAGACTTCCGTGAGCTTTCACAAGCTCCCTCAAACAACCAAAAACCTTCAAAATGAGCAAAACTGCAACTGACGATTAGTTGCCTCTTCAAAGTAATGGCGCAGCTCTTTCTCTACTAATCTCCTTCGACCTCTGAGATTGAACAAGGCTGCCTCTATTGGAACAACCAAAAGACCTCTTAAATGGTAGCTTTGCTTTGCTTCTGGCATACCCATGGCTTATGAACCAAATGCTTCCCCAACAATATTGGCCACCCACAAAATTTGATGGCGCACTAATGAGCTTCCCACGAGCTCACGAATAGTGGAACAATCAAAAGGTTGCGAACAAGATCAGTAGATGTTCCTACTCTGCATCAACGACCTTCAATAGTGACGAAACAAGATGAGCATTACCCATCAACGCTTCCCATTTGTGGACACGCAAAGTGCCTCTTACTTGTAGTCTTTTTTAGAAAAGTATCGGTCCATCTTCAGTGCCTTGGTGCCCACTCACTTCACTGCTTCTTCCTTTGAAAGCGCAGTGTTCAATCAGCTCACCATCCATCCCATGTGCCGATACAAGATCCAAGGCTGACATCCACGCTCCGATGGCTATCCAATCGTCTCATGGGTGGCAAGGTCTTAGTCATCATTCCTGCAAAGAGGGTTTCTCTATGTAAGCACATTGAGTCATAAAATGTATATTCTATACTAAATTTCATCTCAACAAAAATGGGAAAGCTAGATGTTGTGATATCCATTATCCATGGTAGCTATATGTGCATTTATTAGTGCTATTTTCACAAGTGCATAGGTGTTCCTATATGTAATCTACATAGCTTTTTTATTCTTATACAAAAAGACATCAGTGCACAAAGAAAATATTATCAATGGCATTTTCATGTAGAACACATCGACTCAAAGAGAGTCACATATGATTGTGGAGCCATGGATGACTTCATACAAGATAGCTAATAAAGTGCTTCTTATACCAATTAGATTATTGTGGGACCATATGATAAATCTATGAAATTGATTTTAGACAATTAAGTATTTTCATTCTTGATGTAAAAGGTTTAGAACCATCTATAATGGGCACAATGCTATAGTAACTATGGACCTTGAAAGTGATACTTTTGTTCTTCTCAAGCATTATTAGCAAGTACGTACTACTAACAAACTAATTAAGCTAATGCCTTTGTTTTTAAAGAATTGGTACATGTGAACATATATAATAAAGAATAAATGAATACAATTGATGGCATTTAATTTGCATCTTGAACATAGTTGGTCTTCCATCTGGATCGTTCTAATCCAAGAGGGTGGTATGTGGTCCACATTATACTTGGAAGTAAACATACTTTTGAAGATAGAGATGTGGATATGAAGAAGAAAGTGCATATAATGAAATCGTAATGAAGGAAGATAGAGATCATGACATTGGGGAAGAAGATGGGGATCATTTATCACTTGATATTATTGAAGAAGGTGAATTAGAGGATCAAGTCTTAGGTAGACGTACATTAGGTGATGATGATATAGGTGATCACTTGACTATACAGTTAGAGATAGACTTATTTGGCACCCAGGACTTGGCTCAAGATGGACGTTGATGTAAATCCTACTGATTGATTCTTTTGCCATTGACAAGACTTTTTATCTTTGGTCCTTTCACTTTTATAGTGGCATTATGTACATTTGTATATTAAATTGACCATGAATACATGAGTATTTTGATCTCAAACTTGGTGTACATACTCTTATATTTTTCAAATGGAAAAACTTGCAACAAAAAATTATTGGGGTCTTACTATAAACCATATTCTATAATTCTATCGGTATATAACACTTTTACCAATGTCGGTATTAACAATAGTATATATCGACATCAGTTATTGTCGGTATTATATATTGATGCTAATACCAATAGAAAACCTACCCATGAGCCATACTGATGGTTTTGGCACCTACGCACGCTAAACATAGATATTAAAATGTTAAAAAAGGACAGAGGCATAGTAGTGCGAGAAATTTTAACAGCGGCGATATTACAATCGATAATCTTTTACAAGCATCCATATTAGCATTGAAAACAATGCTAGAAATTTGTTTGTAACCATTGGAAATAAAATTTATATTAGCGTTGCTATTTCCATCAAAATAGGACTTATCGTGGATGAAAATATTGATGTGATTTGTGACATGTATTTCGACGTGTTCTTATCGATGCTAATGTCCACAAAAACTGCAACGCCTTCGAGAGTTTGGAATTTTTTTCCTAATGTAATTACTGTAAAAAAGAGCATTAATAATGGAGTCAGTTGTTGTAGTGTAAGTATATAGATCTAACATTATCAAAGAAACTTTATAAACAAAATCATGAGTGCATAGGGTTGATCTCCTTATCCACATGTATGCCACTGTACGAACCTATACACACTATTACATTACATGAAACTCATAAACTAACTATTCTAAAACTCTTCTAACCACATGCCTTTTAGGGGCAATTAATAAACCCCAATAATATTTAAAATATTCTTATGCCAAAATTTTTTACTTTTAAAAGCCCATTATATATGTGAATTTTCCCATTGGAAAGTTCAAAACATTGTAGGATTACAAATCTTTTAGTGCCCCTAGAGATACGGTTTTACAAAATCATTTATAGTCAATATAATATATAACATCTATTCAATCTAAAATCCCCACTTTTTAATGTCAATTTCTATCTTAGGTGCCTTGATGACATTTCTAGGCCATGTTACATGTAGATATATATGTATGTATATATATATATGTCTTTGTGTGTGTATTTATTTACTTATTTATAGATTTATTTATTTTATAAAAAATTTCTTTATTTTTTATTTACTTAAAGTCTCTCTCTCTCTCTCTCTCTCTCTCTGTAGATGCAAGTTGTAAGTTAGTGTTGTATTCGTTCTTGCTACTTGTGGTGGGCCTACTTTAGATGTCCCAAAAGTCTAAATGAATATAAGTGAAAATGAGACGTAAGGTTGCACTTCATGGCAAACAATGAATACACTACCTTTTCTCTTTGTTTTAACTTAATCTCACATATGTTGTGATTGGTTTCTCTTTAATAGTCATGATTTGACATAGTAGTTAACGAATATATGTTTATAATTCGATTCTTTACTAGTGGATAAGCATATCCCTATAATGGCCTACTTTCTACTTCAATGTTATGATATAATTCACAAAATTCCAAGAACAACTTCAATATTCTTCGATACTTTGTGAATGTATTGTGGGTATTATTTAAGAACAACCTACCTTTTCAATAATCATAACTTGATGGAGTGTGGACACCATACAAAGACAAGGTCTCATATGGTGCTCAATTTCACTTTCATTTCTCCATTAATTGTTTAGTGTCCAATCATTGTTGTCATCCATTGGCTCAATCATCTCATTTGATGCTCAATGATTGCGTTAGCATGCCTAGTGGGTTTGATAGGGCATGGACATCATTATCAATGCATTTCATGTGCATCACCAATATTTATAGATGAATTCCAACCCCATTGTCTTTGCCTTTTGTTTGGAGGCCTTTGATCTTGTATATTGTAAAGAAAAGGCTTAAACATCTAGGATTGAAATATGCTTAGCACTTGAAGAACTGGACACGTCCTTTTTTATCCTTTGTTTTTTTGCTAGCTATTCTTTTTATAAAAATTAAGATTGTACATATTTGGGTGATGAAGAGCACCCTTGATTGTATCTTTCTGTTATCTTTAAGTGGTGAGGGCTAGGGTAGAAGTGCAAAAAAAGATGAGAACCACATAGATTTAGTTCTCAAGCTCGGGAAGGCAACTCTCCAACTGATGCAAACTCTTGAAATTTATGGTCCAATGCCTCGGGTGGTTGCCTAGAAATAGCTAAGTATATCAAGAGGGTTCAAATGGAGAGGTTTTTTAATTAAAAATGTAAGGTAAATTTACCAAAATGTATTTACATGAGGGGTTTTTGAAAAAAGCTTGCAAGTTTGTATAGAAAAGGGGCTCTTCTTATCCATACAATTTATAGATAAGAGGTTTCCCCTCGAATGCACACCGTATCTAGGGTTTCTTAATACTGCACTTCTTGAATGCACACCATATCTAGGGTTTCTTAATACTGCACTTCTTAAGAGACCTCTAATGTGTGGGTTTATGAGCTCTAAATGCAAGCATATGCATCAGGATATTACTTGAATGCATTAGTTAGCAATTAATGGTATGAGTCTATGGAGGGTCAATCTATGTGGATGATCATTCATGATAAATGGGAAACCATAGAACTTTGCCTGGGTAGAACCTTAGGTAGACGTCTGAGATGCAAGAAAAAAGGATAGTTAAGTTGGTTGAGCTAGGTTGGTCATACTAAAAGTATAATGATGATGATTGCCTTGGTGCATGTTCTAATACAAATGTAATAAGGTGCGCTATTCAAAGTAGTTACTCTCATTATTAGTTTGGACTATGGATACTTCAATAGAAATAAGGTGTACATACTCAAAATCTGCATTGTCATGGGTGGTGTACTTGTTCCATGGAAGCATCATCCTCGTGGACCACCATGAGGGGTAAAGCAAGTACATTAAGGATTGCCATCATTGTGGCAAGGACAATCACCCAAGGATCATTGGTAGGACGAGTGTAAATTGCACCTTTTCATTATAATGTTTTCCCTTGCCTACAAGGCAAGTTTTCAAGACTTGTATGAATGCCTAGATTCCCCTTAGCTAGAAGCCTTTTATTGAAAATAACATTTGTCGATTGCATAGCCCCAAATTCATTCCTTACTTTTTTTGTTAAAAATAGGGAAATGTTCTATCCCAACATGACATGGGAAGTATACGTTGTCTACAACTAGATCCTTCCTATTCATTGGCTATGGTTGTTTAGGAAAAGTAGACAATTCAAGATCAAGTTGCATTCACGGACAACTAGGGTTTATGTCAAGTGAACGAGTAATTTCAGAATCAATCTTCGATTTTGAAAATAAAAGGTTTTAAAACTTGCAAACTTGAAGTCTTTAAAAAAAAAGTAGAGTGTTTTAATAGCCTAAGGAAGAACTTTTACAAGAACTGACCACAAAACTGGGCATTATACCCTCATCCCATGCTGCAAGCAACAAGGACATGGATGACCCTTCTAACTGAACAACACACAGATCTTAAGAAGGCATCTTCCTTAGCTAAATTTTTTCTTAAAACTTCAATAAAGACTCTTAGACATTTCCACCTTTAAGGTTTTTGTATTTGTTAAGAAAAATGTTTTTGTGACCCGTGCATAAATCCTTACATTAGGAAAATGAAAACTAAAAACAATATTATCCGTGAGATATGAACATGACAAGGAAAAAGATGAGTAGGCCTACTCCGTAAACATAGGAAACATAAATTAAAAAAACTCACGGAGCCATTCAACATCTGGATGGACTAATTTAAATCCAACGAAATAATTTTAACTTTCAAAAAGGGCAGGCCAACAAAAACGATTAGAAAGATCGTGCAATTCTAATAAGGGAAGAAGCAAGGTTGCAGTTTGCACGTTGCTTGGGGGCTTGGGGATCTTTAAGATGGCGTTTTGTTTTCGTCAACCGTCATGAATTCTTCCCAGTTTTCACGTTCCTACAATCTTCCGCATGCGCATGCGTTGCCTTCTCCACGGCTATAATCCTGCACATGCTGCTGACTTATTGTGCTCGTCTTACGCTAACCGAATCTCATAATAAGCCAGTTTCATCCGTCACGGCGCGTACTACGTAGCACGTCGTCCTCGGCGTTACGTACTATCTTTTGCACACAGTCGTAACTCGTGAGTTCGTCATGGGTGTTCCGTTTGCACAGTCGTGACTCGTGAGTCCGTCAGGAGTGTTACGAACGATCATTCAATTATTTTTGGATCAGATTCTAGATGCCGTCCGTTCATTAGTGCTGCCATATTATATTATCCCTGCTGCTTGAATTTCCTGAATCCTAATATTACAACTTTGCGTACACGAGCGTTCCTCAAATGGGTAATACTTGCTTGCAGGAACGCTCGCAGAAATTCTCTGCGCACCTATATGGTACATTGATTACAACGCATCATCTCGGAGAGCTGATCGAATCGACAATTTCCTTGCCCTTTGTGCCGCTCCTGCGGATAAACGATCTGTAATCCCTGAAACTCATCGATTCATAGCGAGCTGGAGTCGCTTCGTTTGCCAGCTCTTTCAGCGGACCGATGACGCGTCTGTTGGATGGGTTGCCGAAAGCAGCAATAGATACTCTTTGTTTTTCGCGGTTCACGACTGCTCGGTGCTCCACGCTCTTATACGTCCCGTTGGACAAGATCTGAACCAAAATTCGCCAAACATTCTCACGCTAATGAGTTGTGCGCTTGACGCTGAAATTTAGTAGCACAGAAGCATTCGAGATCTTATGATCGCCACCAAGACTCCAAGCAACTAAATTGGACTTATGTTTCTATCGTACACACGAATCCCTCTATTAGTTCCGATTTGATCAATGCAATACCTGAATCTGGTCGCCCAAATTACAAATGAGACCGCCCGGAACTGGCTTCACGGTGACCCATCGTCCATCGTGCCGCACTTGCAGGCCCTCAACATTTTCGTCTTGCAGAAGGATAGTAAGGCCACCAGGGTCAGAGTGAGGAGCCAAACCCAACGTGAGGTCGGGCTGCGGACAGGGCGGGTAGAAGTTGATGCGGAACGAAACTTCGCTCTCATGGTCACCGAACGCCTCTCTCAACGCAGAAGGCTTAACATTCAGGGTACAGGAAACAGCCTCCAGCAACTTTTGGCTCAGTTTGGAAATCTCTTGGCTGTATTCATCCATTGTCTCCCTGCGCAAATTTAGTCCACTCGAAATTTTGAGACTTTGATCAGAACTTAAGACTCCTTTTATATTCTTGTTCCCTTATCTGCAATATCGTGCATTCAGACAATTACCTCCATAAGGTGGGTCTTGTTGGCCACTTTGTCGGGTCTCTGGCAGAAATGGGCAGGATATTGAGGTAAAAGTAATCGCCCCAGTCCAAGATAGCACCCTTATCTATCCCAAGACGACTCCCATAGCCTTCGTACGTCATTGGATTGTTGGCATAAGCTTGCTTTTCCTCCAACGGCAGTTCAAAGAATTGCTTAGCCACCAACAGCGCTCTTTGAAGCAGGGACTGGGGAATACCATGGTTGACAATTTGAAAGAAACCCCACTCCTCGCATGCGTGGCCTATTTCCGCGAGTATCAATTTTCGTCTGCTCTCCTCTTCGAATCCAGAAAAGTCAATTTGAGGTATTTGCACAACGTCGAGTTCCACACGCGAGTCAGGAGGAGCCGGCCTCTCGGACTCGGGACGGATGTAACGAGGAGGCACAGAGCTAAGCCCGCTCTCGGCGAGGAGCTGGACGCGCTGGATGGGCTCAGGCCAGTCGACGGAGGAGCCACCGGGGAAGCTAGTGACGATGGGCTGGGGGGCAACGGCAACAGCAGCGGCCATGGCAACAGGAGGAGCAGAAAGAAGAAGCCGGGGTGGAGAGAGAGAGGGAGCTTGCAGAAACTAGCTGGAAGCGAGCCAGCAGCTGGAAAGGAAGCAGCTAAAGCAAAAGAAACTACAAAGAGAGGAGAAAGGAGTCCATGGTGGTGCAGGACCCGACACGGGAAGCAGTACGTAGGTTGAAGGGGAAGCAGTTGAGCAGAGCTATAGCGAAAGGACTACGGGGAAGGGGGGGGAAAGGGGGAACAAACGGAAGTGGGTGGGTGAGTGGGAGTAAGGGGGGTGATCTTTATAGGGAAGAGGAGCGTACTTAACAAAGAGAAAAGAGATACTGCGAAGCTATGGCTATGGCGGACCTCAGAGCAAGTAGTTTGCGTTGCTTCAAAGTTCAATATATAGCTCCATTGAGGAAGACGACGGTGTACAATACGTAAATTTTTACGGTATTGCGTATAAATATTTCCGCTATACGTACACGTGCCCCTATTCCTCGTCGTTGACATCTTTACCCAGCTCATCCCCCTCTCCTCGCCGTCCGATTCGTCGGTAATTTCAACGGACCAGATCTCTCTTCTTCCCACCACGTGCTCCTTTTTATTAACCCAATAATGCCTGATTGCGAAAATTGACCTTACTCGGCATAATGTACCCCTAAGGATTGATTTCTCCTTCTTTACATAATCGGGTTGTGCTCCCCATAGTTCGTACTTTCTTCATTTTATGACACTAGAGTTCCATAAAACATCGACTTCTACAAGGAATAGAGGAGGTTCCCACCAGTGCCGCTTTTGGCCATCTTGTTCCCCAATTCTGTATGATTTCGAGCGTGAAAAGGCATTGCAGTTTCTTGCTTCATTCAAACTTGATCATTGGCTCCATGCTTTTCGACACAATGCTACCGGAAAACCTTTTCCCCAAATCCCAACCAATCAAAATAGAGGCACCCTCCAAGTTAGCCAGTTATTGCATCTTGAAACATATACGTTTGCCAAATTTTGAGTAGTTTTTACAGTTAACAAGTATTCTAAAGAAGAGGTAAAACATTAGATGGCTCTTCTCAATCTCAATCAATGCAAAATACACTAATTTAGGATGTTTTTTTCTGGTACTATTTTAATGGGTGTTTTTCAGCCAACCAATCATTTGATATGCAAGGCCACACCTTTCTTTTCGTGATACATTTGCTAGACATTTCAAGACCCAACTATCATTAGAAGACATGGGAATTGTTTCCACACACTTCCAAGGGTAGCCAGCTAAGTTACGAGCAAGAATCTCCACCCAATTGTTCATAGTTGCAACCATAAAATAATCATTGAAGGTTGGTTTTCACAATTACCCATTCACTTTACCTTAGTGCTTTAGCCAAGGCTTGAAACTAGTTATTGTAATGTTTCTCTTCTCAATCAAATTATTAGCGAAAGCTATATTTACACTATGCTTGTTAACTGATGCTATTTTATAGTATGCTTGTTAATTGATTTCCCCCCCCCCTCTCTCTCTCTCTAAATAAAAAAGGCTTTAATTATTTAAATATGTTTACTTTATAAAAAGGGATAAATTTAATAATAATAAAATTCCCTTCTAGTGAATGCACATGCTCTTGCATATTCCTTACAAATTATTAGCGAAAGCTATATTTACACTATGCTTGTTAATTGATGCTATTTTATAGTATGCTTGTTAATTGATTTCCCCCCCCCTCTCTCTCTCTCTAAATAAAAAAGGCTTTAATTATTTAAATATGTTTACTTTATAAAAAGGGATAAATTTAATAATAATAAAATTCCCTTCTAGTGAATGCACATGCTCTTGCATATTCCTTACTGAACCCAATAAGATCCCCCCCCCCCCCCCCAAGTCCCCACTTCACATGACTTAAATCTTTCCTTGCCAAAGGGGGATACGTTAGACCTTTAGAGGTAAAAACTCCCTAGCTAGCTCTATGGTGATGTAATCCCCATGAGGTCGAGTGGGTGCTAAAGTAAAACTTCTTTTAATGGAAACTTGTACTCCTCTTCTACTTAAAACATGATTGTGCCACTAGTAAAGCATTCAAAGTTAACACTATGTTAACTTGCAATTGAAATACTAGACCACATGGACTTGCAACCCAGTGGACATGAGGGACAGAGGAGTTAGGGGTGTGGTCACTATATAAAAATGTATGATACACATGTGGTAAAGAGATAATCCAAAACCCCAACATACATATGGTTTTTAAATAAATTTAAACTAGAAAAACAAACAAAATTCCAATATGAATAAATAAACCCATAAACTAAGGAGTATGTATAATGTGAACTTTGTGTGGAAAACCCAATAAGGATCACTAACATAATTTTTTGTAGTTTTTTGAAATTCAAAGGCAATTAGAACCCATGATGATGCAATGCATACGATTGATCTATCATACTTTTTAAAAACTTGATATTAATGCACTTTTAATTGGTTGTTTTTTTACAATCCAATTTACCATTTCTACTATTCTAAAAGTTTAGGATTACACCTAAAGCATATAATTTGTTCCTATGGTAAGAGGAAATAGTTAATCAAAAGAATGAAAGCATATAAATATAGTCACACTATTGAGCTTGACTGGTCTCTACTTCTTTAAAACGTGCACTTTTTTAGTATTTTAAAATGAATTACAAACAAGATAGCCTTACAATAGAGGCCAAAAAAATACATTTTGTCAATAGAACTAGCGAATATCATGTACAAGCCCCATCTTTCAAGCTCATTGATTGAAACGTCACACCATTTGTATTTATTGCATAAGAAGTTGTGTCTATGTGTCTTTTGCTTTCCATTGTCATAGGTCCTTTGTCCGTGTCTTTATAATTGCACTGTTGAAGTCAATGAGTTGTTTAATTCTTATGGACGCTTGACCCCTTCTTGAATATCACAACACCCTACATTATAATATATAAAATTTGATAATATTTTAACCCCCTTTGTAGGTGTCCATATTGTCCCTTCAATTCTATCTTTTCATAAATTTTTCTAGTATCCCTATCGTGTATGTGTTAACTAATGCATGTAATATTGGCTCATTAATAGACACTATAGGCTGTAGTTGCCTTCCGTATGAATATAAGAGGATCAATATCTATATAATACTAAATGACATTAAACCATGGGTCCCAAGGGGGTCACCTTATAAACATGTAGCATACCAAGCTGGTTAATTGTGGGGAATTAAATTCATTTAGGGGACTTAACTTCTATGTACATCCATGAGGGCATCCTTTTCCCAAACTATATATTTCTAATGAATATGTAGATACTCATGGGTGTATACTAGTGATAAAACCCTCAGGCGGTTACTAAGAACTATGTAAGATACCACATGTGACCAATGGAAGGGTTTTCATATTTTTATGGAGATGTATAAAATATATATACATAAGGGGCTTTTTGATTTAAAAAGTGAAAATTTTCATACATAAGGGATACTTGTATCATCTCAAAATTTCTAGAAGGGGTGTTTATATGTTATAAAAATTCCATAGGGAGGGGGTATTTTTAATACCCCTCGATCGCAAGTGTTATATGAGGATTTTACATATTGACCCACCTCCCCCTCCCCCCCGAGAAAAAACGTAGATACAACATGTGTTCAAGGGATAATTTTAAAAAACCTACTTACACACAAGTCCTAGATTCCAAACCCTTATTAAAAGTTTCAAAAGTTTAACTTTGGGTGTCAAAAGAAAGGTGAATTGCTGAGGATATAAATGTGAGCTTGGAATTCAACATCTGAACATGTATGGAAGGGGGTGGATAATAATCTTAGAAAAAATAAAAAATCAAACATAGGCTACTATGAATACATGCTTTCTTGCACGTTTCCCCCCACAACGATCCCCAAATCCAAACGTCATGTATGCTATTGTATATGGTATCTTGTGTCTCAATGATTAAATGATGTTGTAACACTAATAATATCCTATAATTTTTGTAAATACTATTGCACGCATCCTACATCAAACTTGACTTTCTATTATGTTATTGAAAGATAGGATTGAAGGCATGCCATTTTTGTCTTTAGAGTGTGCTTTCAAGATCTATATAAAAGAACTCATATTGGACAAAGGACTTAAAATATATCTTAGAACATAGGAAATAATCAAGCATACTTGGGCATGATATTTGAACATGACGGTTTTTGTACCTATACAATTAAAAAGATGTGTATTTGATTGGGTATACACAAATATGCTGGATCATACTTTCCACAAGGGGGCTCTTTCTAGCCTTATTGCCAAAAAGTAGTTTGGACTCTATCTAGAACCATTCACAATTATAACGGAAACAAATGATTTAGTGATGACAAGAAACTATGGGGCTGAGTACTTGCATATTAAAGATCTCAATAATAAATGAGATCTCTTAAGATATAACTAAAGATGTGATATTGTTTACATCCCTTTTAGAAACAAAGGTACACATCCACAAAAATATATGTTTGGTGTTTCATACCCATTCCTCTTTGATCATGGTCGCTACTTCAATTTTTGCATAAATAAACTTTGGAGGTAGCTCTCAAGCTTGGTGTGTTTTGATAAAACATTTCTCATCATATGGTTCAACAAGTATGACATGCCTAGGATTATAAAGTATGGCTTAGTGAAATTGAATGTAATCCAAGTTTGAATCTATCTCCTTGTTTGTGAACAAAATAAATAGACCCATCCTTAAATGCTCATAGAGTAAGCCTTGATGTTGGTATCACATCCAAATGAAAGGAATGAATTTAGTATTTAATTTCTTGAATCTATTTCTTATTATAAATTGCATGTCTCTTTAGCACCTAGCATAAACATCTATATTGCTTGTCATAAACAGTTTGTATTAGATACATCTATATTCATGAGTCAACTCTCTCTCTCTCTCTCTCTCTCTCTCTCTCTCTCTCTCTCTCTCTCTCTCCCAGACACACACACACACACACACCCACAAAGTTGGTGTAATATAGAGAAGGGTGTGTCATGAAGTAGCAACTTTGTAGTACTATGGCATGAGCAGATAGGATGTGCAAGATGTAAACAAAATCTCATATTACAATTATTTCTTGTATTTAGGCCAAACCCTAAAAATCCTTGACCCTAATCCCTCTTTTTTTGGTACTAAATTGAGGAAAATTTTAAAATCATGCAACATATTTTGGAATGATTCTAGAAGCTCTGCAAGAGCCAGAGCTTGATCCAATAGAGTTGTCTCTTCATTTGTGAATCTCTCCTCTATGGCCAGACACTCCTGGAGTTGGTGGTGGAGCTGACCGATCTTCTGTACATTACCCCTTCATACCTGAAGTCAAGTATATGGTTTCAAATAAACTTTTAGTCTCCATTAGAGCATTATTAAACACCTTATTACATCTTTGCGTCCATACTGACCAAAGATTTGAGCTTCTAATGGCATTCGAGTTTTGTGGGGTCCTATTTGGAGAATCCCCTAGCATGATAACTGAATAGCTAAAAGGAAAAGGAGCAAGATGTCTATGAACTAGATTCTAGAGTTCCCTAGAGAGCACACAATTGAGAAAAAGATGAGGAATATCCTCTCAATATTTGTTGCACCATTTACACTATCTGTTCCGTGACCAACCTTCTTGGCCCTGGTGGCCATCCATATCCCCCTGTGAAGAATAAGCCAGAGAAGACAAGATTGTTTCTCCGAAACATTGCAGTCCCAGACTTTAGCAAACTTTCGGGCCATCATCTCTGCTGAACCACATTTAGTTGAGGCAGTTGATCATATCCTCCTAGCCCTCGTGGATTAGTGGAATCGGTGTTAGGTTTAGTTGACCCACCCACCTAAATTTAGTTGCCCGCCTAGCCACAGAAGGTTTTCTCTAGCTCAAAGTCTATGACATTTCTTGATTAGGAACATGTCAAATTTGGTTAGTCTATATCTGTGCAAGAGAGTCACATCATCATACCATTTTCCTTGACCACGATCGCACAGATCCCCCAAGACCTTGATCCCTCTCTTGTTTAGTATGATGGGGCTGGTTTAAGTTGGTCTTCTCTTAGCGGGTTCAAGCTATAGATAACCAAAAACCAAATCGAATCTTGACTGAGCTAAAAGTGCCTGTTTTTCTTGAAAATCCCTTCCACTTAATATACGGTCTCATAATTTCCCAAGATCTCTACAGTTCAGATCCTTTCGCTACGCAAGATTCTTGACCCAAAAGGATAGAACATGTGGGTAGACCTTTCCATTATCTACACTGGTCCAGCTTGACTTTCCCCAGATCCTTTAAGATCAAAGTGGCCCAAACTGAATCGAGCTCTTGATAGGATTTTAAGATCCATTGCGCCATAAAGCCTACTCAGGATTTTTCAATATCTACCACCCCTAGACCCCCTTCAGATTTGGGACTTGTGTACAGAAATTCCATTTGACCTTAGAGCTTTTATTATGATCAAGGGAGCCTCCCCACGGGAAGGTGCAAAAAAGCCTATTAAGTTGGTTAAAGAGCTTTTTTGACGGGAACCTATAAATTACAAGGTGGAAGGGTAGATGTAGTGATTGAGAACAAATTTCCTCTTGGGTTCAAGGCCTTGCCACCTATTAATCTTGTCTCTTAACCTATACATGACCCAATCCCACCCGTCCTTGATTGAGAAGCTAAAGCCCATGGGAATTCCAAGAAGTCGGGAAACCTTTCCCTCTTTAAGGACCTTACACCCCTTGTCAAGGATAGTTTGGGGGGAGCAGATTTAGTGCCAAACACTCCTATTTTTTTGTGGTTGATTCTGGAACCCGATGCTGTGTAGAAGATGTTCAAGCACTTTAGGATGATTTCAACTCATTTGTCAATGTTAAGTAGGGTGAGATTAGTGTTATCTATGAACCTGAATCCCTATGATGTTCCCATTGTTTTCTTCATCCTTGATAAGCCACCCTAGTGCATCAACCCCACGCCACAATGGCAAAAAGGAGTGGGGCTAAGGGGCACCCCTGCCTGATGGATATTTTAAGGAAGAATGAGGGGGAAATTGATCCATTTACCTCCACCTTATCTCTAGCCTAGCAGAGGAGAATATCTACAAAAGATATAAAACTTGGACCTGCTCCCATGTTTGGAAGAGAAGATAGCACAAAGCGCCATTCCATTCTATCATAAGCTTTGTCAAAATCAACTTTTAGAAAGCAGATGTCTTGGTTCATTTCATTTGCATGCTCTAAGCCTTCCCACAGGGTCAGAAAGGCCTCTAAGGTGTGCCTACCTTGAATGAAGCCCTTTTGTTCTTCCCTTATCCAATCTTTCATTTTGAATTTGAGTCTAATAGCTAGTGCTTTGGCAAAAATTTCGTAGCTGGTATTAAGCATAGTTAATGGTCTCAAGTTCTTTAAAACATCATTGAGATCACCTTTGGGGATAAGTTTGATCATGCATGTTGTTAACATCAATCGTAGAATGCAGGGTAACTAGTGATTACGCTTCATGATTTACTTCAATGGTTGCACTCATGGAAGGAGTACAATACAAGCTCAGGGAGTTTGAGCCCCAAATATCCCAAACGGTCACAAGTTCAGGTTGCAAATTGCCACAAAATGTGGTTATTTTCCTCACGGGGATCAAGCCGCAATTAGCCCAAGATCGGCCTTGCCACTCCAGGTTTTGAGCCTCACACAGGGGGTTTGAGACCCAAATAGTTTTGGCCTCAGAGGCTCGAGGCTAACACAAGCGCTATTTAGCGCTCTTATATGGTTAACACAATTGCTATTTCTGACACACAAGAGTGGAATAGTAGGGGAGATATGGAAAGGATAGCAAAGATGCCTTGGCACCCTACAGGCCCAAGAGCCTTTTAAATGTAAAGAAAGAGAGAGTGCTAAAAGGAAAAGGGTTGGCCCTCCCTTCAAAAGGTGACATGTATAAAAGACCAAATGGTTGAATTTGGTCTTCCTTGTTGTATGCACAAGTTTAGAATCTAGGCTTCCTCTTCTCTTCAAGAGTGTCTTTGGGTGTTCTCTTGTCTCCTTCATAGTGCCTTTGTGTATGCCACTCCATCCCCCTTCACTCTCTCTTTCCCTTTTCCTTCTCCCTCCCTTCTCCACTCTCCCCCCTTTCTCTCATGGAAACATACTACAACAATCTGAAAGCCGCTTGTGTGACACAAGTGGACCACTCGTGCTTGCATTGCTCTCACAAGGAAGTAGCTTGGAGTGGAGGCTCCAATGGCATTCCTTCAAGATCCCCATGATATGTGAGTCACCATTGAGACTACACATTTTTGGCGCCGCTGTTGGGGAGTTCAAGGTATGCTTTTGCATTTGCACTTGCTTTCTTTCATAATCCACCCATTGCACAAGGTTTCGAGCTTAACTTGGAGCTTTGTTAGTGGAGTTTTAGTAGAGGAATAAGGAAGGAAGTTTGAGTTGGATGGAAAAGAGAAGGAAAACTGTCATTTTGTGTTGAAGAGCATTTTTGAGTTTAGGAAGCTCGTTTTTTAGGTTTGATAGAGTTTTGAAATGATAGGTAGTTTCTCAGATTGCTAAGGTGTGTATGTTGTCAAATCTCACAAAAAACAACCAATAATGAAGAATCAATGTTGTTTTTATTTCATGTTCTTTGCATTGAGTAGGTAGACTAGGTAGTATAGCATCTCCCTAGCACAAAAAATCTCAAACAAAAACTCCAAATCTGTAAAAAATTATCAAAAATCAGTTAGCAACATAGCGCATTCCTATCCCCACGGGTCGGGGCTTAGCGCTATCCCAGCGACCATCACCATAGTCCTATCCCACCAATCAAACTCCATTGACTCGTGGCCATAGAGCCTATCCCCATGACCTAACTTGTGACCATGGTCTAACCCGTTGCCCTAATTAATGGGTGTCAGAGTTAGCTATCTTGCCGGTCTGACAGTCGTTGACTCGTGGCCTTACTGCAACCCCCACAACTATCTCTATAATAGTATCCCGCCAATCGGTGCCTTCTGTTATCCCCACGCCCATTGCCATATTTGTATCTCGTCAATCGGCGTGTTAAGCTCATCCTCGTGACCATTTCCATCTCGCTACCCCCATGCCCGTCGCCATACCATTATCCCGCCAACCTCATTATCCCTCTACATGTAGTCTTAGCTCATCCTTATGACCGTGGGGATACCACCTATGTCCCATCTTGCCAACACGTGGCACTACCTATCCTATCGATCGGTACATTAGGCACTATCCTACTGCTCATTGCCATACTGGTATCCCACCGATCGGTGCGTTAAGCTATCCCTATAGCGCTATCCCTATGCCCATTGGGATACCTCTGGGGTAGTCCAGAAAAAAATACATAACTCAAGTTTAGCCTGAGTATGCCCTATTAGAGGTCTTATACATGCACTTGCGATCTAGAAGAATTTTGTCCAAGGATCCCGCGCCTGAAGATAGCGCTTCGAGCTATGATCAACCCACCTTTTGCCCTAGTTGGGGATTAGTCCGAACTAGAAGCTCAATTCCTAGCTCCCACTTTGTAATAGGACCTGGATAGGAGGATCCATCTAGCTCCAATGAGATGGAGAGCTTGGAGGAGGAGATGCAAGACCCCATGGGCCCAAGGGCTTCCGAAGCCCCCTTCACTAGTGTGTCCTCTCCCAACTCTTCTGCTCCTTCGATAGCATCTAGTTTAAGAGGTACATTCTCCAACATGTTTGGACATTTAGGTCGAATAGATTCGGCAAACATGGAGAACCCCTTCGCCAACATGTCAGTGGGAAGGGAAGGTCAGCAGCAACTAGCTCTTGAAATGCAGATAGGGATGGAAACCACCTTTGTGGACCCAGGGCCCACCTCCTTTGCAAGGCACCCTCAATGGGAGCACATGGAGGATGAAGGTCCATGGATGAGGGACTTTCGAGGACAAGACCCTAGCCGAGGAGATGTGAGAGGCTCTCAAGGAGGGGCATCTTATGAACCCCCAACTTTCTAGGTGCCATCGACCTTCACCAACTATGTGGCCCTACAAGTTCCACCCTATCGCCCAATGCATGGAACCTCGGTATGAGCGACCCCCTCTAGAAGTCTGACTGTTTCCACTCGCATCTGTTGCTCCAATGAATGTAGGCCTTGGTGCATCCACACCAATGCCGATACCAGCAACTCAATGTGTTCCACCACCAGGGCTAGCCTATGCCCCATTAGGCCCACAATGGTGCTGCTTGCACCAGTTACCCAAACGTTGTTAACAGATGAGGCGATGTGCATCTTGGTGAATGCCCTAGGAAGGGGGGCCACACCACCTCCGCTCACCCCAATGTTTCCCGCAGGGATCACGAATCCCTTAAGGAGGCAACCCATAGCCATCTCCAAGTTACTGATCAAATTCCTTGGGGAAGGAGACCCTGTCTCCCACGTGGAGCAATTTGAGTAGATATGCAAAGCCTTTGGAGCTCTCGAAGATCTAGAAATGGCTAATGTGTTTGGTCTTAGCCTGGATGGCAAAGCAGACTAGTGGTATAGGGCTCTTACCCCAGAAGAAAAAGTCAACTAGGAGACGCTGAGAAAAGCCTTCATTGTAGGGTTTGGCCCAAGTGGACATAAATGGAGCCCGATTAACCAGTTATATGAGGTGAATCAGAATGACAAGGAATCCATTCGGGATTACATAGCTAGAATCAAGCACCTCCATTCCTGTTTGCAAATCATATGAGCGAATGAGTGACAAACAATAGTTGCCCCACTTCCTCATCGGGTTGGTGGACTCGAAGCTACATGACCACCTGATGGTTATGAATCCTACCTCCTTTGAACTATGCAGCAAGGTGGCTATCTGTATAAATGATAATATGATGGACAAGGCTAACTCGAATAAAATCATGACCCCATCAGAAGTATCACCATCGGTTAGGTCTTATAGTGTAGAGACGATCAAGAAGGAGATCAACAAGCCCAAGGGCTTGGATATGAGTGAGATGGACTCAAATTTTCCGAATCAGCTAGGCCAAGAGTGGAGGTCAAGGACATCCAAGGAGGCACCAAGCAACTCCCACTTGTTTCCACAGAGGGACAACGTCTGGTGCAGGGTATGCAATGGCAAGCATCCCTCCAATACCATCGTGATTGTCCTGAAAAAGAATGGAAAGATTTGAGTATGCGTGGACTTGAGAAAAGTTAATGCTACCACCAGGCGTGACCACTATCCCTTGCCATTCATGGAACATGTCTTGGAAAGGGTAGCCAAAAAGGAAGCCTATAGAATCCTAGACAGATTCTCTGAATACAACCAAGTGTCCATTGCCCAGCAGGATCAACAAAAAACAGCCTTCGCAATTGAGTGGGGTGTGTAAGCGGCTAGAGTAATGATATTTGGGTTGACCAATGCGCCTACCACCTTCCAACGGATGATGATCACGGTCTTGAAGGAGTACTTGAGGGACTTCGTGGAAGTCTTCTTGGATGACATATGCGTGAGCTTGATGTGGGATGATCACCTGAAATACCTAAGACTCATCTTGGAAAAGTGTCAGTTGTACCGCATATCCCTGAATCCCCTTAAGTGACAATTATGGATCAAACATGGCGTAATTCACGGCCACATAGTGTCTCGGAATGGAATCTCCACAGACCACAACAAAATCAAACTGATCTTGGAATTACCACCCCCATGAATGCCAAGGGAGTACAACGATTTACTGGCCACACTGGCTTCTATAGAAGGTTCATCTTGTTCTAAGCGAACCCGCCCATTATATAAACTGTTAGTATTATTTGAGTGGATTGAGAAATGCCATAGATCCTTTGAAACCCTCCAACTAGCCCTGGCCACCGCACCAGTGTTGAGAGTATCGAACTGGGATCTAATATTCCATGTTCATATAGATGCTTCCAATTTTGCTATCAGGTTCCTAGATCCAAGGATCAACACAGGTGTGTAGTCACGTGTTGTGACGATCTTGAAGGAATGCTGTTGGAGCCTCCACTCCAAGCTACTTCCTTGTGGGAGCGATGAGCCATCCACTTGTGTCATGCAAGTGGCTTTCGGAGTGTTGCAATATGTTTCCACTAGAGAAAGAGGGAAGGGGGAGAGGGGAGAAAAGAGAGAGAAGGGAGGGAGAAGGAGAAGGGAAAGAGAGAGTGAAGGGGATGGAGTGGCAAACACAAAGGCACTATGAAGGAGATAAGAGAACACCCAATGACACTCTTGAAGACAAGAGGGATCTTGTATTCCAAACTTGTGCATACAACAATGAAGACCAAAGTCAACCATTTGGTCTAAATTTATACATATCACCTTTTGAACGAAGGGCCAACCCTTTTCCTTTAAATACTCTCTCTTTCTTTACATTTAAAAGGCTCTTGGGCCCGTAGGGTGCCAAGGCATCTTTGCTATCCTTTCCATCTCTCCCCTACTATTCCACTCTTGTGTGTCAGAAAGAGCACTTGTGTTAACCATATAAGAGTGCTAAATAGAGCTTGTGTTAGCCTCGAGCCTCCGAGGCTGAAACTATTTGGGGCTCAAACCCCTTGTGTGAGGCTCAAAACTTGGAGTGGCAACACCAATATTGGGCTACTTGCAGCTTGATCCCCATGAGGAAAATAACCACAATAACCAAATTTTATGGCAGAACCTAAGACCATTTGGGATATTTGGGCCTCAAACGCCCTCAGCTTGTAATGTACTCCTTCCATGGCTACAACCATTGAAGTAAATCATGAAGCCTAATCACCTATAATCACTGGTTACCCTGCATTCTATGACTATACTCTATGGATGTTAACTTGACTCCCTTCCTATTGTTGCTGAGCCACCCTCGGATCCAGTCACACTAGAGGAGGTGTGTTGAGAGGACCGCCGTCTGGAGGAGTGTGTAGCGGTCTAGTTGGCATGGAGTGACCTGAGTCAGATACGAGTGGAACTTCCAAAAATGGGTGGCATGCATGTCTTCATACATATGGATGTGGTGGCCATGGAGATTGTGGATGCGGAGGTAGAGGCAGAGGTCTTGAAACTGAGTGGGACCGATGTCAGGGTTGAAGACTTAGAGGTGAGCAAAGGGTCTCAATTTGACGGAAAAGGGAGAGCAGGAGGTTAGCTAATTCAACCCAGATAGGGGCTATGGAGGGAGGAGGAGAGTTTGGATTAAACGAAGGTTCCCAAATGTGGACTAATAGGGGTTGATTCCTAATCGTCGAGGTTCCTTTCTGAACAACTTTTTGTCAATGAAATAGGCTCAAAACCAATCATGACAACCGTTGCACTGTCTGGAATACACTCACAATGGCCCAAGTCGACCATCATGATGGCCACATCAACCAATGTTGGAATGGAGGCTATATTTCTCTATAGAAACCACCATCCTCATTGGTGAAAAAAGTGGCACACATCAACCACAACAATGCCTAGAAGTACAATCTAAATTTGATTAGAAAGACTAAGGAATGTGCCATTCTTTATGTACATTTCAATTTGCATTTGCCACAAATCACTTTTAATTTTGCACATAGCATTTTGAATCTAGCATACAGCACTTTGCATTTGGTTTATGGTACTTTGCATTTAGCACATAATTACATGTATATTGTGGGGGGGGAGTTGACACACTTCCTCTCCCAAATTTATAAGACCAAGGAACGTGACCTTCCTTGGGCTCATATCAATTTGTATCTAGCACATAGAAAATTTCATATAGCACATAGCAATTTGAGTTTAGCACATAGCACATTACATTTGGTACGTAGCACTTTGGAATTGTTGGACACTTCAATGGAGTTCATCTTCTTAATAATTTCAATTTGGATTTGCCACAAAGTACTTTGATTTTTTGGCACATAGCATTTTGAATGTGGCATATAGCACTTTGCATTTAGCACACAACCACACATTTGTGTGGGGGAGAGATGGCACACTTCCTCTCCAAAAATTATAAGACCAATGAACATGCCCTCCCTTGGGTTCAGAGTCTATTTGTATCTAGCACATACCAATTTTCATATAGCACATAGCACCTTGCACTTGTCAGACACTTCAGTAGAATTCATCTTCTTATTCATTTCAATTTTCATTTTCCATATAGCACGTATCAATATGTATTTAACACTTTGTATTTCACACATAGAATTTATAACACCTTTACCTTAGGTTGATAGCAATTTCAATATAGAACATAGTAATTAGCTCTTTGCATTCCACACATAGTACTTTGCATTTTGAACATAATATTTTGCATTTAGCTCATAACTACACATATTTGTGGTAATTAGTAATCTTTTCTTATTTTAAACTTTACATAAACCTATCTTCTTAATTCATTTTAAAAATTGAGTCATATTTTTAAATAGATATAATCGTACCATAAATTGCCAATATCAGCTCTTCTTGAACCATGTGTCAAAATTTTCTCAATGGCAAATATTATTTCTCAATTTTTAGGGAATAGCAATAAATTCATTTAAATATATTCTAGCTGAATACACCTACCTACCCGGAACTAGTTTGCACTATAAGATTGCACTGACTACCAAGCCTCTAGCATATGCATGAAAAATTATGTCCTAATTGAGTTGACAAATAATAGGTGCTCTTACTAGTTGTCCCTTTAGATCATTAGATGAATAGATACTCTTATTTGTTATCCCTTTATATCATCAAATGAAAGTCGTTGGTTCTTTTTGCAAACAAAATATTTCCATGAGTGACATAGCTACATCGACATAAAAAAGGAATAAAACTTTGGTATTAACCCACATTCTCAAGAAGGACTTGAGCCCTTGGGAGTGTGTTGGATGGGACAAGTGAGAGTATCACTTTGACCTTCACTAGATCTATAGCAATTTTTTTATCAAAGCCTATGTGATGAAGAAGGACCCCCTTGACTCCCAAGAAGAAATGTGTGTTCTAATTCAAGCACAAGCAAGCATCCTAGCAAGAAATCAAAGACCGATCAAAATTTTATAAGTGATATAATATACTAGTATAGGGTTAGGCTATCAGACACCATTGAGTGACAAGAAGAAGCATGTTAGCATATTCAAGAAGAAGAGAGCCATATAGTAATGAAAGGCCCATCACGACTCTATAAGTGATGTAATATACTATGGGATTGGGATGTGAGACACCCTTGCCATTAGGAGCAGAGAAATCACCTAAAAAACTTTCAAAAGCTTCCCAATGGTATCCCAATTAAAAATTTTGGTGACAAATCCATGACCAAGAATTGAAAATGTTATTGGTGTGTTGCACAGGTTGAAAGGCATCAACCTACTAATTGCTACTACTCATTCCACTACCTCTCACTCATTCTTGCAACATTCCTTAGTAGGATCACCAAATGGTGATGTCTTTTTTCCTCAACCCGTTGGCCTATGACTAGCCAATGCTTAGTGAGTGTGCTTGCTTGGTTGTTGTTTCTAAGGACGCTTGGTTCATGAGCATGTCCTCTCATGCACTCCTTGGTCTTCTTGTCACTCAACATCCTATAAATCCCTAGATGCAAGGAAAGGAGCATCTTTTAAATAGAGCCATATGGAGATGGGTGAATGACCATGTAGACAAATAGTGCAAGGAAGTGTTTACTACACAACAAACTTGTATGACTATAAGATAAGGACTCATAGCCCATACCAAAAACTGTGATAGGTGTGCTTCTCCAATGAAATGTTCATGTAGCAATTCCCACACACACTTGCCTCGGCTTGAGGCATAGACCTAGCTCGACTTGAGTGACATTGTATTAATAGTATGGCTATGACACTAACACTTAGATACAATTATTTAAAACCCATTTTACATTGGCCCCGACACTTCAATAATCTAAAGAAACATCTAGACTTTATTGCTCTTCTTGCAACCATCTACAAATCATATTTGCATATTGGACCTGCCTATATGGTCTTCATCTCCATGGTCGAACAACTGAGACTGAGGGGCATTGAGGAAGAGATAAACAAGACAACATTTATTTATCTCATTAAGGTAAAATTCCAAGACTTCAATCAGATGGAGGAATAAGATCCTTGTATTTGCATGCATAGCTTCTTGGAGGTTTGCAATAACAATGGGGTAATGAATAAGGAGGAGTACATGAAAGAATTTTGATGAGATTTCTATGTACCTTGGTCAATACTACATAGAGATGCTTCAATCAATTTTTGATTGGCTACTTCATATATTAGTAGCATGTGTCCCATGCATTTCTCAGGAGATTCAAATAGGAGATCAATGGAGAAGACATTTGCCAAGTTCAATGACATCAAGCAGAGAAAAGGAAGACTGAAACATGATTTCATGTTGTGTGTGAGGGCCCTCAAATCAATCAACTTAGTATACTACCAGATGATAAATCCTTGCGTACTTAGTTAGATATTGGCTTGCACATGGATTTGCATCCACCCAAGGTTATCAGTCTAGGAAAGACATATGATGAGCTTCTATATTGAGCCATTGCTTTGGAGAAAAGTGGTGCAATGAAGTCCAAACAAAACAAGAAAGGTGAGGAAAGTTAAAAAGATGATGCCTCCTCAACAACAAAATAAGATAAACTCAAACCTAATCTCAAGAAGGCCTTGTAAAATTAGGTACCAAAGGAAGGTCCAAAACCAGCAAAAATGATGTAACATTTGACCCAATATGGGCACACCAAGGATGAAGGCAGAACCATGTATTGTAATGCATGTTCAAAGTTTGGGCATGACCAAATAGAGTGCTTTTAGGCCAAGACCATACTACAAGTTTAACTAGATGGCTTAGAAATCAAAGCCAAAAGATGAGCTAGTGGGCCCCCCCAGCAAGGCCAAGCAAAAGGTAGAGGAAAATATGATAAAGGATAGCACCAAGGGTTGCCTAGGATTAGATTATTTTTCTATGAAGAGGATGGCCATACCAAAGTAAAATGCAAGTTATGATTGGAGCACATCAAGTTGCTCAAGAGCAATGCCAAAAGATGGGAGAATGACTCTCAATGCTGAGCAACCCTCAAAGAGGTAATGAAAGAGGATGATGTCAATGCAGTCACTTGATCTCAAGGATCAAATGCCAGCCATCTCATGCCATAAGAAATCAATTGGAAGGAGAAGATTTAGGTGGCATCCAAGGTGGCTAAAGATTTGAAGGGAAATGCCCCTACCAACAAACTATTAGTCACAAACTTAGTTCCACAAATGACTAAGTTGGGTGAAGACTTGATAAGCAAGCCTAAAATTAAACAAAGCCACTAGATAGCCCAAGTTTTGAGATGGCACAAGAATGGAAACATTCTAGAATATGACTATAAGCCTCACAATTGTTGAACTTTTACAATCAGTGCCTTGCTACTAGTATGAGTTTCTCATCAAATAGCTCAAATCTAAGTATAAGCCCATACCAATTGTTGATTTCATAGCTACCAATATAATGATTATTACCCTCATGTTTGATTAAGTAGTACCAATCATCATCACTGCCAGGACTAAGAAGTAAACAAATTCTAGGTGTCATTGTGGATGGTGGCTTAAGAGTGAAACTATAGTGAAACACCTAAAGATCAAGAATTTGAACCCCTCTTACATTCTGGCATGAAAGGCAGATCATAGACTAGGGGCGTTCTCTACACTGTGAGTTTGATCAGTGTTGCTATGGAAATGAATGCCTATCCATTGTTATTAGGTAGGCCTTGTATGAGAAGGGTTCAAAGATGATGACAATTGAAACTGGGAACACTAAAATGAGAATCTCAAGCAGCATAGTCAAGCAGCTGGTGGCCCAAAGACTTGGAATTTGATGAGAAATTTCCACAAGGTGGCGAGTATCATTTGATGAAGATGTGCATCTTACCAATCGGTGAGTGTGAACTCTTCGAGTTGGATATCAACATTAAATAGAAAATTAATGAGGAAAATCTTGTAGAGTAGAGACTCTTGTATCTCAAGCACTTCACTAAAGAGATAATTGGGGAATGAGAACTAGCCAAGCACAAGGTGACAATCACTCAGATTGGTACTTAGAGCTTGGTTCCTAAGCAACCTAGGAATTGAATTCATAAGGAGCCCCACATAGTTTTGGTAGGTTAAAATATTGTGGATGTTCAACTCTATGCTACGAAGAATCTTTTCATATAGTATAGAGATGCATTAGCTACTACGAGATATGTGCCCAAGTCTAGATGTTTCTTTATATTCTTTGAGTGTCAAGCCCAATATAGAATAGGTTTTAAACATTTGTGTCTTCATGCTAGTGTTATAACCATACTATTGAGCCAATGTTGCTCAAGGTTGATATAAGTTTGTGCCTTGGGCCAAGGCAAGTGTGTCTGAGGCTTGAAGAATCAACATCTTGATGCATGAGCAGGTCTATTGTCGCACTATTAGTTTACTCACTCGTTCACCTGCCTTCGTATGATTCTTTCCACACTTTCTAGAACCCATTTAGATGGTTCTTATTTCCTTGCATCCAAGCACTGATAGGATGTTGAGTGCCAAGTAGACCAAGGAGTGGAAGAGAGGATAGAACAACCACCAAGCACTGCACCCTCACCAAACACAACATAGTCATAGCTAAACCGAGGGGTGAGGGAAAAAGATTGTCAATAGTGGATGAAGTTTAAAGTATTACCATGGGATGATAGCCTTGAGTAGATCTTCCGTGGTCCACAACTTATCTAGGACATAGAATTAAAACTCTGCGTTTTACTTGGCCAATTGATGCATTGTGTTGGCTATGTGTTTTAGGCCCAAGGTGAACTATACTTTGAGGTATCCCATGCACTATGTAATGTTGATCTTTTCAATGTTGTATGCTTTAGGGAACAAATTCTTGAACCCTATGAGAACCGTCCTCAACAAATTCAATTGGCCCCTTCTCTAGACTATACCAATAAGAAAATTGTCCATGTGTATAGTCATAGTAGTGCCAAACTTTACTATGAATTGGCCTTTACAATTTTGCAAATCAGTAAGGGGTGTGGGCTACAACAATTAAACATACGGTCCTAAGAGGATACTTTTTAAATACTCAAGTATTAGGTCAAGGGCTCTAAAGCTCAACCAATTTGCATAAAATGTCATAATCTTCAAGGCTCCTTCAAGGATGCAAGTAATAACATGAGCACATGATGAATGCTCATGCACATTGCATTTTTGTTAAGGCATTAAAAAAACAATTTGGCAATGGGCATATTGTTTATCCCTTTCAAATCATTTCACCAAGGAATGGAGAAAGTCCTAAATTGATAAGATGGCACAACCTGTAAGTCACATCTAATAATCTAACAAAGGAATTAGGCATGTTGCTTTATGTGGAAACAAGTCCCAAATTGATGAGATAGCACAACATGTAAGGCACAATGTCTAAGATTTTCAAGCATGTCACCTTATGTAGAAACCCTGTGAGAGAGAGAGAGAGAGAGAGAGAGAGAGAGAGAGAGAGAGAGAGAGAGATGTGAATATGATTTATTGTGACAAGAGATTGAAATATGATTTAAGAGATATGAAACCAATATGATTAAAGAGATGTGAAACCAATAAGGAAATTAATGGCGCTAATCGGCTAAGAAGATAGCCATTCAAAGGACAAATGCACGAAGTATGTTTCAATTTATATCGGTTGTGTGCCCATTCATAATAATTTTGTATCCATAAGGAAGACTCTCAGAAATGCAGGACTCTGGGCGCGCGAGTGCTCCACTAGAGCTGTCAATGGCAGGCAGAGCGACCTAAATGATGGGCCTTACTTTTTCTTAGCTTCGATTACGTAAATGTGAACGGAACATTGCACTCGTCTTACTGCTCAGTGCTCACTGCTTACTCTCAGTGCGGATATGATGAACTGTACTTGTAAGGATAGAAATTAAGCCCATAGTGGTTCGCCAAGCGTTTTTTCAGCCCCCTTGCCTTTCGAATTTTGGGAGGCCACAGACGCTTACATTTTTCTGTGTGGCGACTGCAGATGACAGATCTTTGCGCTTGCGGCTAGATTTTTTGCCTGGCGTTAAGAATTGGAGGACAGAGATGTGGGCGAGATGGAGCTAAAAAGCCTGGGATCGAATCCTTGGTGTCGGATTCGCGAATCCCAATTTTAACGTCGAATAGACTCTTGGAATGCTTATTCTGTGAATTGCTTGGCCGACCACGAGATCTGCAATAACAGATACCTGTTGGGGACAAGAAAGAATCTATTCATGCGGCCTAGATCCCTCAAAGAGCTAGTTCCTATGACAAGTATCGTCAAGAAGAGGACTTGAGTACCCCCTAGTTGGGTGCTCATCAATGGGTCAATTTGGCTCCTTGGCGTAATGGTGTGTGAATCTAAAAGGAGGGAATAAGAGGAAGACGGCAAAAGGGCCAAGGCGGTGCCTTTAAAATGTCATCAGCATGGTCCACTCGTACCAGGGTAGTCTTCCCCTCAATAGGGACTGGGTGAGAGTTGAGTGGAGGTGAGGTCGAAAAAAGAAGAAGAAGTCATCAGCCCTCCCTCTTTTCTCCATTGGAAGACCCAATAAAGAGGCGTGAAAAGGGTAAAATATGCGTACATGTCAAGCTCTTGTAAAAAGTTGAATTAGCCAACATGTGGCATAGTACTAGCCCACCAATGCCTTCAATAGTATTTGGTATTTAGGTTTTCCCCTAGTTGGGTGCTCATCAATGAGTCGATTTGGATCCTTGGCATAATGGTGTGTGAATCCAAACAGAGGGAATAAGAGGAAGACAACGAAAGGGCCGAGGCGGTGCCTTTAAAATGTCATTAGCATGGTCCACTTGTACCAGGGTAGTCTTCCTCTCGATAGGGACTAGGTGGGAGTTGAGTGAGGGTGAGGTCAAAGAAAAAGAAAAATGTTGTTTGCCCTCCCTCTTTTATCCATTGGAAGACCCAATAAAGATTGCATGTCAAGCTCTTGTAAAAAGTTTAGTTAGTCAACATGTGGCATAGTAGTAGTACTAGCCCACCAATGCCTTTGTTCTTTGGTATTTAGGTTTTGAAAATTTTGTATACCCACAACGGTTTTTCATGCAATGCCTTAAAATTCTAAAAAATATAAAAAAATCAATAGTCCAACCCCTTACACTTATTAAAAGTTGAGGGTACACAAGATTGGCCCCTTTACCTACAAAGGTGCAGAAGAGGGGTGTTAATTTCTATCTCTATGTTGCTCTTGTGATTGTGTGCCTCTCCCTCCTTCTATTGTATGCTTCCTTGTCCATGTCCTCCCCTCTCCCTTTGTTTCGAGATGCCCTATTATTCTAAGCTTGTCCTCTCTCCCTTTCCTGGTGATTCATGATTTCCTCCTGCCGACTTTGTCAACCTTGTGTTCAATGTATATGTGTGCATGTATGTGTACATTGTGTTTATGTGTGTGATGTGGTATGTAATATGTTTTTAGTTTGTATATTTGCATATCAACTTGTGTGCTATGAGTGGTTTCATTGTGTGTGTGTGTGTGTGTGTAAAAATTAAAACCTTTTAATCACCATGGCACATGAAGCTCAAATAAGGGCCGATAAGAAATTTTTCATTATATGGGTGTACATAAAATATGTATAAAATGGGTTGTTAGTCATAACATTGTGAAGAATTACAATCGCAACAATGAAGTAGAATATTGTGCAAGATACCCATAGTAGAGCAAAATTAGAGCTCTTGAATGCCATGTCAGAGTTCTTGCTCCCTTTATTGTTGTTCCATCCCCCATTCTCTGCATGCCTCCCATTGTATTAGTGTCCATTCTCTTCTTTCACTATGAGAATAATAGGAATTTGTTTTAACTGTCTCACATGTGCTATACACATACATTCATGATTTTTTTATATAAGTTAGGGGCTTCATTCAACACAGGCTACTAATAGGTCCCATTTCAAAATTGTCGAAGCATTTCATATATCTTACCCCATGTTACCAAGACAAGGGGAAGAATGCAAGTATATCTGGAAAAATCTCCAATCCCTCTAAAGAGAGGATATATTTATCACTCCTTTTTATATATCTAATAGGTATTTCTTTCAATGGCATGGGGTCAAAGCCAGTAATGTTTGCATGGGTTATCCAAATGTCGATAACTCCAAGATCACAAGCATCCCAAAGTGTGTATTTGTGTGTGTGTCTAGAAGACAAGACAAAAACCCCTTTTGCATTGTGAAAAGACAAAAGAGTGAGGGTAAAGGATAGAATGAGAACATTATAGAATTAAGAAAGAGTTTGAGTATGTAGGGAAAGCACATACAGAATTGCATAAAAAGTATATAAGAGATTTGATAAGAAATGACAATAATGTTTTTGTAAAAAACGTTGGAGCTGGGTGGAAACCTGATAAGAATCTCTTTTATTGAAGAGGAGAGTCTGCATACCTACCACCATCCAACAAGAAAACATGGTAAGAGCCATCTTAACTTTAATTGGGAAGATAGGTGTCATAAACATCCCTCCCTTGTTATCAGGGTCACGATAAAATAGTGGCTTAAACACAGGCTTAAACAGTTCGATGTGGACTTTAAAGGTGTAAAAAAAGGGTCCTACAGAGAATTTGGAAAAAAGGAAAAAGGATTTTAAAAGTTAGTTTTAAAAAATTAATAAAAATATTTAGTGGGAAACCAAGTGAAATTAGGGAAAATTATGGGTAAGGAAGATGAAACTATAGGGAAGAAAATAGGAGAAAATTGGTTGAAGATGAGAGAGGGAGAGAGAGAGAGAGAGAGAGAGAGAGAGAGAGAGAGAGAGAGAGAGAGATTTATAACTTTAAGAAAGAAATTGAAAACAAATTAGGAGGAATCAGGAAAAATTAGGGAGCATTTGTGAGATAGAAGAAAAAGAAATTAGAAAAATTTGGAAAAGGGAAAATTAAGAAATTAAGTGGATGCAAAAGAAAAAGGAGAATAGTATGTGTGTGTGTGTACCCACCTTTTCCCTAATAGAATACGACACACTAGGTGAGACGGTAGGTCATCACCTAGTGTGATGACCCACTATCTACACGAGAAGGACTAGTAATGTTTTAGAAGTGGCAAATAAGGAGCCGAAAGAGGGAACTTGTTGAGATCTTCTTATTGGAGTGAAACATCCCATGAAAATTTTTGAAAGGAAAATAGGAGACAAGTTATGGAAAGGAGTCAAGAAGCCAAAAAAGGCCTTAATGACTTAAGTGTACTATGTGCAACCATCCAGAGTTGCAGGGGAAAGTGTTGGGATAACTATGGTCAAGGGCTTGCTCTATGGTGCATGCGTGCATCCAGGGGAGTCACATGTGTGTGTGTGTGTGTGTCGTAGAGGCACATCTAGTGCTATGATGTGTCTAGTGTCTGACCTAAGTGATGATGTAAGCCAAAGGCCCCCACATGGGAGGTTCCTTTGATTTAGGCCAGTCCTAGTGATGTAGGGGCTGATTGCCACTGATATAGGGGAGGTGCCTACACCATTCTCTCTTTCTATAAAATGGAGGTCATTCCTTCATTCTAATACATGGATTTTGCCTCACTTGTTCTCTCACTCTTTGTGCCATGATGCATCTCTTCTATCCCACACTCTTCTACATTTGGTATCCTACCTAGCTCCTAGAGTCACCTAGAGCCCAAGATTTCATCTTCTTCATCACCTTCATTTTGTTTGAGCTCTCTTATGGCCTGACCATTGGAGGCACCATATCTCAACATCTGGCCATTAATTTTTAGAATGCTTCATGCTGTAGCTTTATCTAGTTAAGGCGCATGTCTTCACTATTGGGATCTGTGCAATTAGGCTTCTGCTACTCGTGGAAATTTCACAAAATTCACCCTACTGGAGCCATACCTCGTCAATTCCTCTGAGGGCATGTTGGGTGACACTCTTGGGAACGTGTTGATGAATTTTGGTGGACAATGGTCCACATAATGTTGAGAACAGAGAAAAAGACCAGTCGAAAAAGGCGAGATTCCCACAGACCATGCAACCTATTTTTTTGCCTATCCTCTCTTGAGGATCTTCTCTAATGTTAGGCCTTTCATTTGTCTTTGGAAGCCTCTTGAATTCCCTTCTCTATAGCCTCAATTGCACCCTCCAGCTTTAGATTGTTCAATTTGGGGGAAACAGTCAAAATATGGTCAAACTTTGACCATCCCAAAGGTTTGACCAGTCAAAAATTTTATTCTATATCTATTTTAGCTGGTTGCAGTAATAGATCTCTGTTTGACTAAGTATTGACTGTGAAATGGACCCCACAAGTGTCATGGTACTTGTCATTTATGGTGATGATGTTTACATTGTCTATGTTTGAGTGCCATTTGCAAAGGGATAGTTATCATTTTTAAGATAGGTGACGTGTTGAGAGATACTGGTTGTAAGAGAGTAGACACTGCCTGACAAAGGTAAGACCCTCTCATGTGGCTACTTATAAAATTGACAAGCTCAATGGCCAAGGATTCCATACTTGGTAGATGAAGATAAAGTTTATGCTTATGAAGGAAAATCTATGGGACTTAGTCAAGGAAAGAACTCAAACCTCTCAGGAAGGTGAATCAACTACAACAAAAGGTAAAGGAAAAGCCACTGACTCTACTTCTACACCTGCAGATGCAAAGAGAATTAAGAAAGCCTATGCCATCATTGCATTAGGTTTGGGTGATGACTATGTACACCACATTTCAGATTTGGAATCCCCTCTTGAAGCATGGCACAAGTTAGACATATTGTTTTGTGATATCTCATACTTCCAAATTAAATATGAAAATTAAGTTCTTTGAACTTAAAATGGAGGGAGATAATGTTGCTGCCCATGTCAACACTATGAGAAGTATTATGACACAACTAGCTTCAATTAATTCCCCTATCACCGAGGATGATGCTATGGCAGTGCTTTTAAAGAGCATGCCTCAGGATTTTGACTATGTGGTTACTACTTTGAAGAATCTTCCTTAACCCTCATTAGAAGGCATCATTAGTGCCTTACAAGAAGAGGAAAGAAAGAACACTTCAAGAATGGGCAAAATGCATACAGAGGCACTTGCAGCAAGGTTTTCAAAGAGCAAGTACAAGGCTTGTAAACACTGTGGGAAAAACAATCACCTTGATAAGGATTATTATAGAATCAACCCTTGCTCATATTGTGGAAAGAATAATCGCTCTGAAAAGTTTTGCAATGAGAAGAAGAGGACTATGTCAAATCTGGTTGAAGACAGAACTCCATCAACAAAAGAAGCATCCAACTTTGTAGTAGAAGACAAGGACTTTGCCTTTTGAGCAACTTGTCTTTAAATTTTTGTTTATCACCACTTAGGTCAAATTTTGAGGTTCTCTGCCTGGAGTAGTACTCCAAAAAGAATGTCATATGTTTTGTCTTTTGTAAATCACCCCTGGTCACCATATGATGTAGGCCATGTGATATGTGTTTGGTCTATCCCAGTTTTGTGAACCTTGACCCTTGGGCACCTTTGCAAGCATGAGATCCTAGACATAGATTTATCCCTGACCACCATGAGATGGCCATGTGTGACCACCATGAGATGGCATGAGAAACTATGAGACTAGATGTATCCTTGACATTGCAAGAGGCAAACCCTTGAGGGGGGGTATGTTGGGATAACTATGGTCAAGGGCTTGCTCTATGGTGCATGTGTGCATCTAGAGGAGTCACATGTGTGTGTGTGTGTGTGTGTTGTAGAGGCACATCTAGTTCTATGATGTGTCTAGTGTGTGACCTAAGTGATGATGTAAGCCAAAGGCCCCCACATGGGAGGTTCCTTTGATTTAGGCCAATCCCACTTATGTAGGGGTTGATTGCTACCACTCATATAAAGGAGGTGCCTACACCATCCTCTCTTTCTATAAAATGGAGGTCATTACTTCATTCTAATACATGGATTTTGCCTCACTCGTGCTCTCACTCTTTGTGCCATGATGCATCTCTTCTATCCCACACTCTTCTACAGAAAGGACATGTGTGTGGAAGACAAGATAACAACCCCTTTTGCACAGTGAAAAGACAAGAGAGTGAGGGTAAAGGATAGAAAGAGAACATTATAGAATTAAGGAAGAGTTTGAGTATGTAGGTAAAGCACCTACGAAATTGCAAAAAAAAAAGGAGCTTGTTGAAGTCTTGATAAGCATCTCTTTTATTGAAGAGGAGAGTCTACATACCTGCCACCATCCAAGAAGAAAACATGGTAAGAACCAACTTAACTTTAATTGGGAAGACGGGTGTCGTAAACACCCCTCCCTTGTTATCAGGGTCACAATAAAATAGTGGCTTAAACAGCTTGTTGTGGACTTTAAAGGTGTAAAAAAGGGGGCCTACAGAGAATTTGGAAAAAAGGAAAAAGGATTTTAAATTTTAGTTTTAAAAAAATTAATAAAAATATTTAGTGGAAAAATAAGTGAAATTAGGGAAAATTTTGGGGAAGGAAGAGGAAAAAATAGGAGAAAATTTGTTAAAGATGCAGGGGGGGGGGAGAGAGAGAGAAAGAGATTTATAACTTTAAGAAAGAAATTGAAAAAAAAAAGGAGGAATCAGGAAAAATTAGGGAGTGTTTGTGAGATAGAAGGAAAAGGAATTAGAAAAAATAGGAAAAGGGAAAATTAAGTAATTAAGTGGATGCAAAAGAAAAAGGAGAATAGTAAGTGTGTGTGTGTGAGAGAGAGAGATTTAGAACGTCAAAAAAAAAATTGAAAAAAAAATGGAGGAATCATGAAAAATTAGGGAGTGTTTGTGAGATAGAAGGAAAAGGAAGTAGAAAAAATAGGAAAATGGAAAATTAAGAAATTAAGTGGATGCAAAAGAAAAAGGAGAATAGTAAGTGTGTGTGTGTGTGTTTAGATTAAAAAGTCCCATCAATAATTGAGCCATACAATCAATTCCATCAATTGGATAAAAAGTTAGAAAAGAGAAACATATAAGGAAAAAATGTTTGAGACATTTAAGTTGAAAAATGCAACTAGAGTTTAAAAAATTTTTGATCAAAATTAAGAATTTTTAATAATATTGAGTTTGACAAACATAATATTGAAAAAAGATGTCGAATCCTCAGGCAGCAGTCTAGGTTTTGAGGTCGAGGTCCACTTACCTACCACCATCCAAACAAACTAGGTGTTATCATAGCTACATTTGGGTAGACAGGTAATGCCTATTTTCCCCAGCTTGTTATCGTTTTACCTAGGAATATAGACAACCATATGGATTCTTGGATAATTAAAAAAATAATTTAGCCACAAATGAAGTTTAAGTCACAAGTGGAGTAAGGAGCAAATGAGTGCATGGGTTAAGAAGGGATTAGAGGAGGTATGGGACGATTGGTGGGCTTGGTATGTGGGGTGGTTCAAAAGTAAAGGAAATATTTCATGCGGGTACATAAAAGAATAATTCATAGTTAGGAAAGGATTCACATGTGTGTGTCTGTGTGTGTGTGTGTTCATTTGTAAAGAAATAAGTGTATGTATGTGTGAGATACATTTACTAATCAAATCTTTTTTTTTTTGTGTGTGTGTGTGTGTGTGTGTGTGTATGTCTATGTGTGGCCCACCCCCAACCCAGAGGGTAAGACCACATGGTGGAGAGGAAGCCCACCATGTGGAACTTACTCCCCACCTACATATAATAAGTGAATAAAAGTGGATCTGTATGATAAGTGTCAAAATGAAAAAATAATGCCAATAGTAAATGCATAAACCACTTCTCCAAAATAGATATAAATTTAATAAAAAATAAGATGGATCACAACACGACTAGGGATTATCCATGCTAAAGAATTATCCAATGGATCTGAATTAATTGTATGGCACTAGCCCAACCAAAGGCTAGTTGGGAAATCAAAGTGCGTGTTTAGATTAAAAAGTCCCATCAATAATTGAGCCATACAATTAATTCCATCAATTGGATAACAAGTTAAAAAAGAGAAACATATAAAGAAAAATGTTTGAGACATCTAAGTTGAAAAATGCAATTAGAGTTTGCAAAAATTTCGATCAAAATTAAGAATTTTTAATAATATTGAGTTTGGCAAACATAATATTGAAAAAAGATGTTGAATCCTCAGGCAGTCTAGGTTCCGAGGTCATGCTCCACTTACCTGCCATCATCCAAACAAACTAGGTGTTAGAACATCATAGTTACATTTGGGTAGATAGGTAATGCCTGTTTTCCCCGACTTGTTATCGCTTTACCTAGGAATATAGACAACCATATGGATTCTTGGATAATTTAAGAAACAATCTAGCCACAAGTGAAGTTTAAGTCACAAGTGGAGTAAGGAGTGAATGAGTGCATGGATTAAGCAAGGATTAGAGGAGGTATGGGATGATTAGTGGGCTTGGTATGTGGGATGGTTAAAAAGAAAATGTAAAGGAAAGATTTCATGGGGGTACATAAAATAATAATTCTTAGTTAGGAAAGTATTCATGTGTGTGTGTGTGTGTGTTCATGTGTAAAGAAATAAGTGTCTGTGTGTGTGAGATACATTTACTAATCAAATTTATTTATTTATTTTGTGTGTGTGTGTGTGTGTGTGTGTGTGAGAGAGAGAGAGAGAGAGAGAGAGAGAGAGAGAGACCCTGTAATTAGAGATTCATTTGGTTGTTTTAGTACTTTTCAAGTGAGACTCTCTCAATTCCCTAGTAGGAGTTACTTATTATTTATTGTTATTATTGACAACTTCAATAGACTCTATGAAAATCAATTTAGAACATCACCTTGTCATTGGAGCAAAAATATATAATCTCTAAATATGATTTTTTTGGGGCATTTTGCAATTGAAAAAAAAATGACAAAGAGATCGTGGCCAAGTTGTGGCACCCACAAGAAGCTTTGGACATTTTCCCTTATGGGAAAGAGGTCCCTTTCCCTTTGTCTCTTGTTGTATTATTCAACATCATGAGCTTATTTGAAGAAGATACCGTGCACTTAGCTAGGTGTGGTTGGGTGCCACCGACACCCACCCTGGGTCGACATCAAGCGTGTTGGCAATCCCTTGTGCCCAGCTAGTGAGGTACACTTTTCTTCGATGCAGAAGCTCATGTCGTAATCTGCAAACTGCTAGGAGTTTTTTCTTGTGAGTCAATTTGAGGGGATGAGAACCCATGCAAGCTTCTTTGCTTTCACTTGAGCAAAAAATGGCATGCTCAAGATTTGGCAATGCGGTGACTTATAAGTTGTGACATGTCTAATACATAGAAAGTGAGCTTTAAAGTCATCTCAAATGCAAGGAGATATCACCATCTGACATGGGCATGAAAGGAAATGAAGGATCTTCAAATTCCCAGCTACCACCACTAGCTCCTAGAGCAGCAAGTTAGGAAATGTGGGAAAGCTTCTCACCTACTACTACAACACACCAATGGCAGTAGCAAGGAGCTGGCTGAGTGTGACAAGTGAATAAAGGGAGGGGGGGGGAAACAAAAGAGAGAAATAGGCACTATTAAAGCATGCTAGCATATGGGAGCCAAAAAGGAAGAATAAGTGCAAGTACAATCAATGGAGGGTCATAGGGCATCATGAAGGAGGAGGGTGGTTACTTTTTGTTAGTTGGAAATTTACTTTATTACAAGGCCCTTTCTCTTATCTCTATTTTTTTTCCCTTGATTGCATCACTGTTTCTTTAATTTCTAATGGTTAGAAAAGCATAGAGAGCTATGTTTGCAATGTGGTATTCTTGTCAAACAACCTATTCTTCTTACCGACTTTAAGAAATTTGTTGTTGTCAATTTCTCTCTCTCTCTCTCTCTCTCTCTCTTAAATTTATCTAGTCTACCGATTTGTGGGTTGTGGGCAATTTTGTGCTATGAGTGTGCAAAAAATTGGTGAATTTTGGGCTCAATCTCAACTATCTCATCCTCCATTTCAGAGTTCTTGTTTTTGTTCGAAACATAAGATTGTTTCAAAATTTGGAACAAGAGACTTCCCTTTCTATGCAACCCTATAATTCTACTCTCCCAACAATTTGTGTGTGTGTGTCAATGTTGCTACATTCTATAGCTGGGGAGTTTTTGGCATCTTCTCATGTAAAACCATTCTTATCTTCTGACATGTTATTGCCACATATTGCAATTGTTGTCCAAAATATGGTTTAATAAATAGAGGCTCGTAGGACAACATCTTGTTTTTGTGGACTTCAAAGTGCAAAAGGGTATACATAATAGATTAAAAATAATTGAACTTACATATTAAAAAAATAGAAAAAATAAAAAAGTTAATATATGGAGATATTGAAAGTATTTTATTTTTTTGCAAACAAGATATACTATGTTAACATCATAAGTCTCTTATTCAAAAGGTGTGTCTATTTACTGTTCACAAGAAACCAACAAACTATTGGAAAATCTGCAAATTCTCAAGAAAAACCTTCAAAAAGGAAGTGTAGTTACAATTTAGTTCAAATAATGTCGAAATTCTCAAGTAAGACTAGATGCAAGTGTTGTAGAAAGATGTTTTTTATGGAGCGTTCTTCAATAAACAAACAAGGGAGTACAAGTACTCGTGAGCACTACCTTTTGCACCAAAAATAGAAAAGGGCATGAACTAGTGCCACATAGCAAAGAATACACTAGGATACTTTCTTACAGAAGTGAAACTAAAGTGCTTCCTGGAAGGCAGCATTGAATTTTCATATTTTATTCATGTGTATTTGGTTAGATTACAAATATAGTAAATGTATCAAAAGTCTTTAATGGCAAAAAGGTGCACCCTTCTTCAAAACAAATTGTCCAAAGGCTCCAAGAAGGCCATCACAAGTGTTTTGTCAGAGTTTCTATCATCTTCACCACCACCATAGCTAGCAAGCAAGCATGGCCTCCTCCTCTTCCCTCCTCAACCATACCCTCCTTCTCCTCCTATGCATTGCCCTATGGGCTCCCTTAGTCCCTGCCCAAGTCCCTACCCAAAGCCTTGCTCAAACCCCTCTTGACTTCACCTCTGCCCTCGTCCCCCTCCTCCCTTGCCTAGACTTTGACCAAGGTAATGCCTACCCCCACCTAAGAATGCCTCCCCCCCCTAAGAATTGTTATGTTGCCCTTGTTGTAGTTGTTTCCTCCACACCAGTCTACCTCTACACCCTCTTCTCTACCACCAATCCTTATGACATCATTGTCGACCTCACCAATGCTCTCATGCTTCCTACTCCGTGCAATGTCGCCACCCCTCTTGCCTTTGCGTGTGCATGCATTTTCTCTCTTCTTCTTCTTCATCATCTTCTTCTTCTCCTTCTTCTTCTTCTTCTTCTTCTTCTTCATGTAGCTAATGAAGCTGCGTCGTTCTTCTTTTGTACTTCCTTTGGGTTGTCGTCTCCTCTCTTCTTGTCTCCTGAATCTTTCAGTCTCATCTGCATTGCTTGCCAGATCATGAAATATACATATGGAATTTTCTACTCTGGTGGTGATTTAGCTGTTGGATACCCTGTCTCCTCGTCGCCAACAAGCGAGTTCCCCAAATTTTTCTCTCTTTGATGCTCATGTGTGCAAGAAGTCTTCAGTTCTATTATATTGTAGCTAGTATCTCATCTTCCATTCTGATCGACCACCTCTATGAAGTCCCTTTTGGTCTTCTCCTTGAGGACCTTTTGATGGGTGTTTCTGATTCATGCTTGTATGCATTCTTATTTGTTTCATTTCATGCATCTTTCTAGCCTCTATAATGCCTTCACATCTCCAACACCCACTTCTAGCACCTCTACTCCCCCAGGTTATTCCCTTACACTAGGTGGAGCATTCTCTAATTGTGCATTCCAAGAATGTCACTAATTGTTGTGGTATCTCTTGTTGTTTGCAACTCCCATGATGTCTCCATCTACTTCCCCAACATCTCCAGTTCTTTCTTCAGGCTCGCCCACCTCAAGACTCACTTTGCCAATGTCTCCAATTGTGTCAGCATCATCCAAGTCTCCACCAGCATCATCCCCCAACCCAAGTGCCACTATTGAGTTGACAACTTCCTTCGCGATGTGTTTCGCTTCGTTATTGCTCAAGATTTTGTAGATATTGATATTCACTTTAGATCTTATTCAACAAATAATTCTACGCTAATGAAGCTCACTTTGTGTAGTTGATAACATACAAAAGATCTCCTTTCATGACATTGACATAGCTATTTGATGAGAATTGAGCTATGTAGTTTTCTTTTGCATGGTTTTTTATTATTTGGAGCATATGCTGGTGTATTTTAGATATCCATGATCCAGCATTAGTGAGGGTGTTGAAGACTTAGTATCCATCTATGTTGCCAATAACCCACGGTTAGCATAGGTTAGGATAAGTCAGTCCCATGGCACAAGGCAGTTACTAAGTATGTAGTGGATACCACTTTCTATAATTGATAAGTAGTGGGCAAATGCAATAGTATGATGTTTTGTAACAAGGGATGTTACTAAAAGATATAACTGACTACAAACTTATAACAGTCAGAATGTATCTAGATAGCTATAAAAGTCCTGTAACAACCCATTTTGTTTGTCTCTGTTGAACCATAATACAATATATCCGTTTTGCAAATTCATGAGTTCTCTGCTGTTCTTTCATTGTTTAGTTCAGTCTACATGCAATCCGACTCCTGTCAGTCTCTTGTCCAACTCCTTACACGTGTTGCATTTGAGTTGACATGTGTTCTATGTTTTCATTAGTTGAATGCACTTTGAACACATTTGGCGATCCTCACAGCGTTCATTCCTAGAGTCCCTGGTTCATGATGCTTCACGCTGATAACAATAGCAGAGATAGCAAAGCGACAACTCCATAAAAACAAAAGCAAGTCAAAGAAGAAACAATTATACTAGATAATCTTCGTCTGTGAGTAGGCCACTCATATAGACCCACAGCCCAACCAAATATGGTAGCGAGGCTAGAGCAGTCAACGATCATTCATAGTTCACACAACAAATCTATGTAGTTTGCATTACTACAAAAGTCGTGTACAATTCACTCACATCGAATAGGCAGGTGCAAATGACCACAAAGGCAACAAACTATAGCCAATCAAGCTAGGCTACATGAATACAGAATTCCTCAGACAACAACAGTCGGATTACTGGTGAAAAGAAGACCAACAATAGATGACAACAAATCAAGACAACGATAGTCGGATTACCAGAGAAAAGAAGACCAACAACATACGACAAATCAAGACAACAATAGTCAGATTACCAGCGGAAAAACGATGGGCAACAGGCGACATCAAACACAATGACAAGCAACTACAATAAATACAATCCAACATCAACATGGAGTCACAATAAGCAGAGCAGCATTCAATGCTTCAAACTCAAGAACAATCAATCGACTGAAATCCTGTGAGTAAAAATTTCTCAATTTATTTCATGGAAAGCACAGTCCATGTCAAATAGGCCTGGGGAAGATATCTCTCCACGTCATGTTGGTATTGCATACTTCACACGAAATAGAAGTCGGGTAGAGAGTGTATCACAAAGGGAAGATCCAGATGACATTCTACATGACTCTGATTATATTCCAAGTGGCACAAGCTCCTCAGATAATTCACTACATAGCAGGGAATTGCATGAAGCACAAGCTGAATTACAAAAACTGATGCTACCCAGTCCTACACAAGAATTCCTACAAAGAGCACTTACAGCAAATATTGCAACTAATGTATTTGTGATTGCAAGACAGAGGCTGAATTTTGGATTTTCCATAAATTGTGCTAGTGAGCTTACTGCATAACAGATATCTGGCCGAGTGATAGATATATAAGAGATCCGATGAGTTGCCTGTAGTATCTATCATTGATTGTAGGATTTTTTGAATCTTTAGTAAGTTTCAAACTTTGTTCCATGGGAGTGGCTGCAGTCTTACAATCTGCCATATAAAACTTCTTCAGGAGACTGTCAACATACTTAAGCTGACTCATGAATGTGCTATCTGAATCTCTCCAGAACCTGAGTGTCGCTAGTGATATCAAGAACCGTATGGAATCCATATTTGCTACTGGAACATAAGTCTCATCATAGTCCTGACCATATTGCTATGCAAATCCTTTGCAACTAGTCTGGCTTTGTATCTTTGAATACTGCCATCTAGATTGTACTTCACTTTGTATACCCATTTGTTTGCTATGGCCTTATTTCCTGGTGAAAGGTCACATAATTCCCAAGTATTATTCTTATAAATAGCATCCATTTCTTCATTCATAGCAGTTTGCCATTCTGGCTTGTCTACTACATCTTCAAAGTACACTGGCTCTTCTGTAGCCATGATGGTAGTCATAAGAGCATAGTTGGTGGTTTCAACCTGAATTGCTTTGCCTTTCTAAGCATACGTCAATCTAGCTAGAGGTCTGCTTTCCCTAGTAGACCATATGAGCTGCTATGGCTCTGCTTGAGGTGTTTCTGGCAATTCTTGCTCTTCTTCATCAATTTGTTCTGTAGATGACTGTCAAGTTGATGCTTCCATCTCCTGTGTATTTGAGGTTTTCCATTCTGATTTCTCATTAAAGATTACATCTTTGGAGATAATGACTTTGCGGCAGTTGATGGGATCATACAACTTGTATGCTTTTCTTTCTTCACTGTAGCCAACCATGATGCATTTGCATGACTTTGCATCCAATTTCCTATGATGATCATCATGTATGTGGGCATATGCTATGCAACCAAATATGCGGAGATGCCCAATGTGTGGCTTATGTCCATTGAATGTTTCGTAAGGAGTCATACCCTGTATCGGTTCGGTAGGAAGCCGATTAAGCAAATAGTTCACCGTGGCTATTGCTTCAGCCCAATACTGATTCGGAAGATGCTTTTGACTAAGCATTGCTCTAGCATTCTCTGCTGCTAAAGTCCCATTCTTCCTTTTAGCTCTTGCATTTTGCTGAGGAGTATCTGCACAAGTGAACTGTGTCTTCAAATGCCGTGACTTCTGCAAAAGTTCATGAATGCTAAAGACATGTATTCACCTCCTCTATCTTATCTCATGACTTTGATATCTCTGCCTGTCTGATTTTCTACCATGGCTTTGAATTCTTGAAATCTGGAAAAGACTTCATATTTCTCTTTCAGAAAGTAGACCCAACAATATCTGCTGTAGTCGTTGATGAAAGTCAGGTAGTAAATTGAACCATTGATGCTGTGGGTCTGGGCATAACCCCATACATCTGTATGAATCAAATCAAGAATACCTTGTGCACCAGAGATACTTCTAACAAAGTTGGTTCGCTTTTGTTTGTCGAAGCAGCAAGCTTCACAAACTTTTCCAAGAAATTGTAGCTTCGGAATTCCAATTGCCATATTCTGATTCCTGAGATCTAACAAGTACTTTAAATTGATATGACCATATCTGTTGTGCCATTTTGTAGATAGTGGCATCTATTACAGTTGAGCTGACATGGCATGCTTATATGGTACTGTAGCTAGCATTCTGTATAAGCGTCCTTCCTTGACACATTTTGCTACTAGCTAACATCTTTTGGATTTATATCTGATAGTGCATTCATCTCCATCAAAGATGTCTCGATAGTTGTGTTCCGTCATTTGACCTACTGGTAAAAGGTTCTTGCTGAGCTTCGGAACATAGACCACATCTTTCACCAATCCTTTTGTACTAGTGAAATTGTTCATAGGGATAACACCTATCCCTTGAACTAGATTCGGTGTATTGTCTGCTATGTAGATGACATTTTTCAAACCTTCTAATGGTTTCATCTCTGTGAACAATTCTTGATGATTTGTCATGTGAGATGATGCACCGTTGTCAATGTACCAAGGATCCTATTCCACTTGGTCGACTTGATAGCTAAAATCCTCTTTGGGATTGTAATGAGTGTTTGTTGGAAGAGAGCATGGAAGCAACAGAAGATAGACACAATGAAAAGAAGTGCTCATATAATGAAGAACAATGAGAGCCATATGTAGGGCATCTCTACATGATCACTGACATCATCGATGACCTCTGACCAAAGGCCACCGAGCTCATCTACTCCCCTAGAATCTAGCCAACATCTAGATGGCATCTACCACCACCTAATAGTGCTTATGGGCACCTAACTGTGCCTCTAGCACACACACATAGAGCCCAAGGTGTGCCTGGGGCATACACCTTGAGATATCCCAACAAAACCCCCCCTTAAGGGAATGCCTCAAGCTATGTCAAGGATACATCTAGTCTCATAGTTTCTCATGCCATCTCATGGTGGTCAAGGATAAATCTATGGCTAGGATCTCATGCTAGCAAGGGTTCCCAAGGGTGTGAGGCAAACAAAGGGATACGTAAGACCCCCTAATGGTTATCTCCCCTACATGTACATGCACACAATGTCTGTAGGAGGTACCATGGAGCTAAACATATACACATGGCCTACATCATATGGTGACCAGAGGTGTTTACAAAGAACACACACAAAACAAGGGGAGTACAAAATATCATAGATACCTTAGAGAGGTTCACACAGATAAGATAATATGCCTTTGCATACTCATAACGGTTACAAAAGGTTTACAAACTCTATTTTGGAAACATGATTATGAGACAAAGAATCCACCCATGACATGGATCTTATGTCCATTCAAAGTGAGCTCAACCACATATCTTTTGTCCAAATGGTCTTGGTCTGTCATGAACTTTGTAGAGGTAGAGGTTTCATCATCAAACTCATTCACTCCCAAGGTAGAGTAGCTTCGCAGAGCCGATTCAACACAATGTGAGAAAACAGGAAGGTGATGAAGATGTTCATCCTGAACAACAGGTCGACGATCCTTCACATCCGGCACTTTGGGGAGTTCAAGCTGCCAGTCGAAATGAGGGAAACGTTCATCCTTAAGACATGAAAGAAAGCTACCGAATTCCCAATCCTTGGATTTTGATGTCTTGAGAGACCATAGGCATCCATCAGTAGGAGATCAGTAGAGCCAGCCTCCTTCAAAATCGGACAAGATGATGAGGGCAACATAACATGATTTTTTGGTGCAGCTTAGAGATGATAAGCTGATGTTGGGCACAACAACAAAATGGGTTTTCTTGCTTGGCTGGTCGAACACAACCATGACCAATAAAAGAAGACAAAACTGAGAGCGTAGCAGTGGCTAACAACCCTCATCCGCTCCTTTTAGATGCGCAGAGAAACATTGGTGTCAACTATGGGTTGTGTAAGCCAAACCTTCACAATCGGTACTCTGAGAAACCATTCATTAATGCCTCTAATTGCTAAAAAACTCTCGACTGCAGAGAGAAACCAAGTAGCTGCACTTGAAATAGATAGCCTTCGCTCTCAAAACTTCACAGGATAGTAGGCTTGTAGCAAATAAAAAGACTTTCAGAACATTTCCTTCAGTAGCTTTGTCAGTAGCACTTCGCTAAACCTTCTACAAAGTGATGGTAGAAGAAGAAAACCCTCTAGAAACTGTTGAACTAGAAGATAATAGGCTCTCTGGTCAACCATGGAAGATATGTAGTCGAATTTCAGAATTTCATGCAGATAGATTGCTGGTATGTTGCCAAAAACTTTGCGAGCAAGTTGGAGCTGCATGTGCCCGAGGTTGGGGAAGCGAGGGTCTCAGGGCCATGGGTGACTATGTCATGAAAGATGGCCAACATCTTGCACTTGGAAGCCTTCTTGTAAAGAGCTTTTCAAGAAGCTTTCCTTACAAAACTCTCAATTTTTCAAGGCAAATACTGCTTTGATTTTCCTTTGCACAAGCAAGATATGGCTAAATAGCAAGCGCGTGTAACCGAAGCTTCAACAATGGGTGGCAAAACAACAAGCAGCAATAGGAGAGAAGTGATGAGGAGAATGGCGTGGAGTCAAGCAACTCAAGGAGGATAGAACTCTCTGATACCATGTTAGAAGAGAGCATGGAAGCAACAGAAGGTAGACACAATGAAAAGAAGTGCTCATAGAATTAAGAACAATGAGAGCCATATGTAGGGCATCTATACATGATCACTGACATCATCGATGACCTCTGACCAAAGGCCACCGAGCTCATCTACTCCCCTAGAATCTGGCCAACATCTAGATGGCATCTACCACCACCTAACAGTGCTTATGGGCACCTAACTGTGCCTCTAGCACACACACATAGAACCCAAGGTGTGCCTGGGGCATACACCTTGAGATATCCCAACAGTGTCTAGGTACAATGTATCAGTTTGCTGCATTTCCTCACTTGCAAGAAACATATTCCTACTTGGTCATACTGCTTCTTATGGCAATCTCTTTCATAGTGTCCAAACTTATGACAGTAGTTGCATTGGATGTTTGACACATTGGTGGATGCATTCCCTCGTCCTTGGAATCTTCCTTGGTTGGAATGATTTCCTCTTTGCTCATTTTGATCTTACTGAGGATGATGCTGATGTTTATGCTGACTTTGCTGATGAATGACCTTGTTGTTGCTAATGATGATTACCACTTCGCGGAAATGATATGCCTCTGCCTTTGCTTCTATCTGAAGCTGTGAATGCCTGATCATTAGAATGACCTTTTCGTGCTTGTATGGCCTGAGTCTTGAGTTCTTCACCAAGTAACACTGACTGAAGTTCTTCCAGTGTTGGAATTTGCCGTTGGATGGCAATACTCTAGACTAGATTCTTGTATCCCTCTCCTAGTCCATTCAAGATGACTTGAACCATTTCTACGGGATTCATAGTCTCCTTTGCTGTTGCAAGTTGATTGTTGTAGTCTTTTATCCAAAGTGCATAAGCATGACCGGTTTCACTGCTGTTGTGAAAACTCTGGTTGATCTGGTTTCTCAGTGTGAGAATCATGGATGTGTTCTTGGACTCATAGAGAGCTGCGAGCATATCCCATGCTTCTTTCGATGTCTTGACTATGTTGAGTTGTCCTAGCATGACATCTTGCACATTCTACTTGATCAGATGATAGGCGTACTTGTCTTTCTTATCCCATTTCGGTTGAGCTCGGGCAATGGCAGGATCCGCTACAGGTGCGGAAACTATTTGTGTAGTTGTAGATGCCATTGTAGATCCCACTGTTGGTGTTGTGACAATAGCTGGAGTAGAGCTACTGGTGGCTGGATCATCCAATGGTCTAGGTGTAGACCCATCGACATACTCCCATTTGTCCTGAAGTACTAGAATGGTCTCCATTTAGTATTTCCATGTATCGTAATTGGAGTTGTCTAGCTTAGCAGATGCCTCCAGATTGAGGTTGCTAGACGTAGACATGGTGCAAAAAATGTACTCAAAATGCGTGAAAATCTCTGTATAAATCAACTGCAAAACATTGACTGTGGCAAGTGAAATCTTTGAATTATTGATGAAGAACTACAGTATATAAAATCTTATATGCATTACAAGGGTTGTGGAAAATGATGCCGAGAATAGCCAAGAGGCTTTACAAGATTGAAATGATGTGCACAATGTCGTGAAATAGCCATGTAGGCTTTACAATGGTGCATGTGTGTGTGAAATCAAATCTGGTGCTATCTGCCTACTAAACAATTGGCAATGCCTCTGAAAACTGAAGTCTGCTCACTGAACTAATGAAACATCAGTTTTCAGGTAATGTAATGATGTGAAACCGTATGTGAGTGTATGGACTGACTTCGAGTAGGTACTAGTCGAGAATTTCGAGCATGGCTTAGAGTGGCAACTTGGGGAAATTCAAAGTGTCCCCTCTAGGTGATCTAGTCTACTCTGATCTAGACCTATACCAACCATCAATCGATGAAAGAACAACAAATAATTCCTTTTCTTTTGTTCTTTTTAAGTGCTAGGTCAGATGCTCGAGTGTAGGAAGTGGATTTGTTGGCAAGGCTCAAAAGTGAGTGTAACTTGCCCCAAAATATATGCATGATATGACGAGTGTGTAGAGCACAAAAAATCGAGCGACTTTCCTCTTTGAAGTGCCCTCAAATTCTTCCTAGATCAAGAGATACGACTTGGAGGAGGAAAAAGAGTGCAATGGTGCTCAATGATGATGTGTCACTGTGGGTCACATGTAGTGATGATGTGGCACTGTGCCTAGCAAGAGGTGTGCCTGTGGAGCCCTATGCTGAGGTGGCAACTATGTGGTCACATGCAGTGTGTGCATAGTGTGCTTGGTAGGGGACTGTGCCTAGAGGGATCAGTGCCACGTGATAGTGATGATGTGGCAGTTGATTGGTCAATTGTTGACTGATGAGGTGGTATTTGACTATTTACTCATCAAAGTGATGATGTGGCTGTTGATTAGGTAATGATGGCATGTCAAAGATGACATGGTAGATGACATGGCACAGGTGACGTGGCCTATTGATGTGTCAGAATGATGTGGCCAGATGATGTGGTAGCCTCACAGGGCTACTCACATGGCATGATAAGGTGATGTGTAAACAAATGGTAGAAGTAGATTGAATCAAATGATTGAAGTATCAAGCCAAGAGATGTTCATATCAAACCTGAGGATGGCCATCATGACTTTGTCATTAGCCTCTTTCAAAGGGTCGGAGAGCATTGTAACTTCCTCGCTACCAAATGTCAGAACATGAGGTCGCTTTGCTAATGATAACCTTGACCTCAAAAGAGCTACCCATTTTGTCCAATACAATGGTTACATTAGGACAACTTATGGGCGTAGCAACCAATGTTTCCTCTAGATGTGCCACCATGTTATCAATAAATGCCTTAATGATAGATGACATAAATGTGTGTAGATGCAAGTCTGTATATGTCGACAATGAGGTTTCACCACCGCTCAAATCAAAAATTTGAGCAAGGAGCAAAAAGCAGTTATATCCAACTCTCCACCCACAACTGTGACCATCATTCTGCTTCGCTGCAAAGCATGTTACATACTCTATTTAATCTTCTTAGTCACCTTCCATTTGCATAAGTGCATCTATAGCACCTACCAACTTCCGAGCCGATCTACACATCAAAATAGATAACATAAATGAATGTGCGCATTGCATAGGATGCATCTCATCGACGTAATTGTGACACAGGTAGGTTGTACTTACTCTGACACATTGCCATGGATAGATGCTATTAAATTGACAAAGAAACATTGTTTGGCTAAGATGTCCATAGTCACCAAGCTCCAATGCAAGCTGCATTATCAATTAAGAATAATTATTATTTGACATAATCCTCCACAATGTAAGAGATAAGCTAAGTAGGGATTGATACTCACTCCTCATGATATGCAGTAAAGATAACTCGCACCGTAGTCAAATCAACAGGTTGCAACCACTTAAAAACATAATCTATGGTCTTTTACTTACTACTAAGTGTGGGAGAGGAGAGCATACACAAAGGGATAAGGAGACACCAAAAGTGGTGGAGCAAAAGCTAAGACAGTGTTCTTTTTAAGGGAGTACAGTACACGTACAATACAATTAGCCATAGGTTGAAATACAAGATGACTAGACCGTCATCCTATGCCCATCGGCACTTTACAATGTGCAAAGTACATAGAGGATAAGCTGCTAGCAGACATCAAGTCTGCAAGATAGAAAATGACAAGTTGTAGATGCCTGTCAACCAAGATAGCCCCCAATGGCAAACATGTGAGAACCAAGTCTCAACCCAGTCATGGATGCATGAAGTACTATGGCTGCCATATCAACCATAACCTACGCTCAATTGATCTGTGATCATCAAACTTGTTGTGTTCCAAGTATGGAGCCAATACAGGCAATGGAGTACTTAGTAACTTCCCCCTCTCCATATTAAAACAACCAAGTATCGGAAGACAAACATCATCAAGACCATGCAGCTCCCAATGCAAAGCATCCCTGTCCATAAAGGACCATATGGCAAGTAACCTCAGAAGAATAGCAGCCTCCTGATTATTGAGACCATAACCTGTCTCACTGTGCATCACATCCCGACCTCTCATAACGGTATCAAACCTATGAAGCCAAGCTCAAGGGGATTGCTTCTGGCCATGGAGGCACTTACAAAGCAAACATATCAATGATTCCTGCCCATGCGCAATATGACCTGAGTCAATAACTACAAAAACCACATCTGTCTTGGCATAACCAATCAATGGATCATACCAGGAATCATTAGCCAAGGTATCCTCCTCACCATGCATAGCCTCATCCTCATGTGCAAGAGGCACTCCACATCCTGGGAGAAAACTGTAACTGTCCATAGAAGATGCATCAACAATCTCGGAGACTAAACCTGTGGAATACTCGAGACATCTGACCGTGTCTTGACCAAAATCAGGAAGTAATCGTGGCTGTCCCAACTTTATAACTTGCTCACTGTGGGAAAAACCTCCCACTCCAAAGGATATGGGCTGCCCTTGCAAAGAATTCGGAGGTATTAGTGCACTAAGAATTCAGAGGTATCAGTGCACTTACACCCTCCTGGAACACGACTCTCCTATTATCCATAGTCCTGGGCTATCTAAACATAGCATCCTCTCTGAAATAGACATTATGGTTGCATATTAGCTCTCTAGCTGAAGAATCCCATAACCTGTAGTCCCTACTAGACTCACTATATCCAAGGAAGATACAACTCCTCGATTGGGAAACATGAGCATAAGCCTCGCAACCAAACACACGTAAATACTCATAACATGGTGCCCTGCCTATCAAGAAGTCAAATGGCACTCTACCATCTAGAGATCTCCTGGGTGACCTATTAAGCAAGTATGCAACTGTCTTACATGCCTCGGCCCAATAGCATTCGATAAGACCTACATATCGTAGCATGCTACCAATCCTGTCCAATAGAATCCGATTTATGCCTTCTGCCAAGGCATCATGAGCAAAAAGATGAGGAGTGGTCAACACCCTCCTGATACCAAGTGTATCACATAGATGCTGAAATCTAAGAGAGGTAAACTCTACATCACCATCAGTCATCAAGCTCAATAGCTTCTTTCCTAACTGATTTTCAGCATTACCCAAGAAGCGCTGAAATGTATCATATACATCATGCTTCTGACGAATCAGATATACCCATATGTACTTTGTAGCAGCATCAATAAATGTCACAAAGTAAGAGGCGCCACCCAGTGAAACGGTAGGCATAGGCCCACAAAGTGCACTATGAACCAACTGCAATGGCTCAACATACCTCTCACTAATTGTCTTCCTCACAAAAGAGGATCCTGACTGCTGACCATATGACAATCATGACATAAAATCTGAGATACATCCATAACAGGAATGTATCTCAATGTTGTAAGGGCTTCCATACCTATAGCAGACATATGTCCAAGTTTGGCATACCATAAACTAATTGATGGCTACTTACTAATCATAAGCGTCTGATCGTGGACACCTGACACATGCAATGCATAAGAGAATCCAACCCATGATCCCTTAGCCATAACTAAATTGCCTCTAGCAATCTTCCATGCATGATCACCCACCAAAGAGACATGATAACCTGCCTCAACCAATTGTCTAGTATTGATCTTGCTCATAGCAAGTCTTGGTATATGTCTAACCCTCTGCAGAACAAGAATAGAGCCACTAGGCATAACAAGGTGGATATCCCCATAACTATAGACATCCATAGAATGATCAATGCCCATCAAACTGCTCTCCACAATGCATTCCTGATATGCACTGAACCATGAGCTATGAGGGGTCATATGACATGAAGCACATGGATCTAACATCCAATCACCGAGAATGGGTACATCAGTGGCCAAGAAGGAGGTGTCAGACATAGACAAAAGAATGCCTTCATCACTGCTACTGTCAATGGAAACCCTGGCATCCATGCCTTGAAGCTCAACATGCTTCTTCTCCTTCTTCCTATCATTCTTAACCTTGCTCTTCTTCTTGCATTTTCTTAGCCATTTGCAGCAGTACTTTTTCATGTGGCCATACTTTCCACAATAGAAACATCTAACACAAGTCCGAGAGCTAGACTTGCTCTTGAAATTCCCCCTTGAACATTACCTATTTTCTACCAATTCATCTACCTCTAGAGTGCATATCAAGGCTATATTTCAGCCCATCAGGGCATTTCAACCCATCATGCTGTAACATAACACTATCATGGTCATATATTTGGCATATACGAGTATAGAACTCATATGCATGGCAGTCTACACCCTGTACACCATCCTGTACCTACAAGTAAACTGACTTCGAGAGTGATGATTGAATGATAGAGCATGCTTGCTCATCCATGTCATCCCAATCACTCTGTTTAATGCTATTAGGCTTGACACCTTTGCATTGAATGGGCTTATGCTGCCTCTTCTGCACTAACACATCATAAATCTGCTCTTTCCAATACTGAAATTTCGATCCATCCAACCTCTCAATATCAAAGAGGGCACTACCAACTGTAGATGCCATATCTGTGGCACAATAGCACACAACTAAAGAGCAATACAGTGCAATAGGCAACCCAAATGACCAAAAGAAAATATAGTGCAGCCCAGAGCAATCAAGTCTCCAAATAAACTGGCTGATCCAATGCTCAAAAGCACTCAGCCATAAAGAGTCATAAACATGAATATATGCAGCCTAGTAACTTGCCAATGCCTGGCAATCCAAGTAAGAAATGCATTGAACCAAATGAGTAATGCCTGCTCAACCAATGGCAGTAGGAGCCCAGCTCAACTATCCATAAACATCAGTGCGGCATCCACCAATGCAAATCCATAATGCATCGAAATGGCATTTATTGCATCACCAATGCATCACCTCAAGTGTGCAACCCTTTGGCATCAAAATCAAGCATTCACCACTTGCCAAATGTGCCAAAGTGACTTGCCCAAAAGCCAATAATGCCCTTGGACTGAAGTGAGATCCGAATCACTTTTTGTAATTTACTGTGAGTTCCCAATTCACTGTTGTGCAAGAGAAATTCCTACAACAATACCTCACAATCACTTTGGGCACGATAACACACTATCCTATTTTTGAATAGCGATATCTTTTCACAAAAAGACCGGATGCCAAAGCTGTACGATAAAAAGTTGTAGCTTGTAGAAATATCTACAACTTTTCAATTGACTTCAAGAGCTAAATCCTTGTGAATTCTCAGATATTCTCACCTAAAAAACAGCTTCCTGCACATTGGTCACAAATAGACACTATACTGCAACTTTTTGTGGTTTTGCAGAGGCTGTAACTCCTGTAGCGTATACCAGATCAACTTGCTTCCAAAAGCAAAGTTGTAGTTTGTTATGTGAACTACAACTTTTCAGTCCGGCACAAAGTGCAATTCCACACAAGAAAAGAGTTATTCAGTCCTGAAAATGACAGTTTTGTCATAAAAACAACAACAGTAGCTTCCTTGTATGCTTGCTGCCCTTCCTTATTCACAGTGCAACAATCGGTTCTGGAAATGATGTGCAAATGCTCCTGCAAAATCACTTTATGTGAAGTGGAAATCACCTTGGAAAGGGGTTAGAAGATGGCCAATAACTGTGCAGTTATGGATGAAGGCCAACCTTGGAAAACAAAGGTTCTAGATTTTTATCTGAGTCTCTGTGCGCGATCTGTTCTCTGTTGTGGACATGAGAACACCCTTGCTCACTGCTCAAGTTTGCCCTTCCCCTTCGCTGAACATAACAAGCACAACAGCCCCAACGATTACTGTAAATTCAACATCCAAATCGTCACCACTTTCACTTCTTCACTTTACATCGCTGGCCTCATTGCATCTTTCTGTGCTTACACTGTTACTCACGCATTTGGAAGATGGTGGAGTTAGCTTCCTTGCCAGTGCTGCCATCAATGGTAGCACTAAGGATGTTGCCATGCTCATCATCAGCCGCATCTTGCTCGGTGTGGGTGTTGGGTTTTCCAATCAGGCCGTGCCTGTGTATCTTTCCGAGATGGCTCCCCCAAAGATTCACGGAGCTCTCAATATCATGTTCCAGCTAGCCATCACCATCAGAATTCTATGCGCAAACCTGATCAATTTTGGAATCGAGCACCTTACAACTTGGGGATGGTGAGTCTCTCTGGCACCGGCTGTTGTTCCAGTGGTTATCATGATTGTGGATTCCGCATTCTTGCCAGACACACCCAGCAGCATGATCGAGTGAGGTTATCTCGAGAAAGGTCGGGACATGCGCACTTGGTGATGGCAATCATGATCCCATTCTTCCTTCCTAAAGGCTCAAACTCAAGCAAATGCAGCAAGATTGTTTCGAATATGCTCCAACCTCGCATCAATAGCAAGCTCCATAGTAGCTGGATCTAGACTTGCACATTATTCTCAATGATGGCCACCCTTTTCACCTGAGCTTCACGAAATCGAAGATGGAGTTCTTGTAGAGTGCAGCCCCCATCATAAATTCCAATCCTGCACCTTCTACATTAACTCCAAATCAGGTACTCCAATCCAAAATCCTTGAAGCTCCACTGAACTCTCTCCTCAGGCTCTTCTCCTCAAGCTCCCGAGCTCAGATCTGCATAGCTATGGCTGCCCCATCTTCTCCACGAGAGACATCGATCCAAAGCTCCTTCAATGCTCAATCTGCACACACCACAAGCCCTCGCGAAGCTCACCACAGATCGAACACCACAACCTGCTCTGATACGAGTTGTGGGAGAGGAGAGCACACACAAAGGGATAAGGAGACACCAAAAGTGGTGGAGCAAAAGCTACTCCATCTTATTCCTCTATCATATATATATGAGTATATGCAGGCCCTATACAAGTGGGTGGGCACACTGCCCTTTACCCCAACACTAAGTACATTAGAAACAAGAGGATTGACCATATATGCACATCTCTGTATATATAGGAGAAGCTATTCTAAAACCATACTGCAATAAAAAGAAAAGAATATTAGTTCATTTGATCCAATGGAAATATAAAAGCATAAAGTCAAGAAAAAGTTTGTGTCAAACCTGAGGATGGCTATTATGACCTTGTCATTAACCTCTTTCTTGGAGTTTAAAAGGATTGAAATGTCCTCTTCATCGAATAGAAAAGTAAGAGGAGGTTCTCAAACTTGAAACCTAACTTGAAATGACTTCTCCATCTGCTGCAAGGTATGATTATTTTCTAGACTCATCCGATGGATAGCAATGTCATATCCATCTCCTTTAGCTTCCTTACTATCATTGGTGTCCTCACTATCATATCCAGAGCTTTTAGCATTTTCATCATCTTTCTTGCTCTCATCATACATGGCCATCTCTATGTCAGTGATTTGCATTGCGATGGAGGGGACTTGGAGCTTCATGCTCTTCTAGCACTAGTTGCAATCTCTTTGCATTCCCTCTTATGTTGTTTCATAAGGAGTGATCATTGTAAGGGCTCTTCATGCACAAGAAAAAGGTTTCAAGACTCTGTATCTTGAGACCGCATTCTCTCTTATCCCTCTTTCTTGAGTATATACCATTGTAAATCTTAAGCTCATTGCCATATTGTTTTTCTAGGGTAGCAGACATTTTTTCCTTGTCATCTTTATCAGCAAATATGACTATGTTACATAGTCCCACTCTACCAATGGTGGTATGTAATATTCTATCAAGGAGTTGACGAATGTCATCCGGTGATATTTGATAGACAAAGAAAAGATGAGGCCTCTCCCAAGCAGTGTCGTTGGACAAGAAATCATTCAATGAGACTCCCTTGCACTCAACACTCTTTCCAGACTCTAAAATGATCTCATGTATGAAAAAAAAGCCCTTGTTCAAAGTTTTTCTTTTCTGAGAGTGTGCTTAATGATGACTTTTTGTGAGAGTGCTCTCAACGGAAGTGGAACGAAAGAGGGAGAGAGAGAAATAGAGAGCCACACAAGTTTTTGGTGGGTGCAGAACACCCTAATCTTCTTTTTCATTCATTTATATATGTGTTTGAGTATTGTACATAACCGGGGTAAAGGCACAGTGACCTTTAACCCCCACAACCTCCCACTTAAAGGAAAATGTGCCTTTAAGGGAGAACAACCCGGAGCATACTATCCAATGCCCATCAATACATGACAATGCTCAAACCACTGACTAGGTAGACTCTTCGTCAGCATATCTGCAGGGTTATCATCTGTATGAACCTTGACAAGCTTTATGCGCTTGTCCTCAAGTACCTCCCTAATGAAATGGTACCTGACCTCAATGTGTTTGTTCCTTGCATGAAAGACCAGGATTCCGTGCTAGCTGAATAGCACTTATGGAATCACTATGCAATGTCGGTACACCTATATGAATCCCCAAATCTCCCACTAGTCGATCAAGCCATATAGCCTCCTTGCAACCCTCTGTGGCCGCAACATACTCAGCCTCTGTGGTATACAAAGCAACGCACTTCTGTGCACAAGACATCCACGACACTGTACCACCTGCAAAGGTGAACACATAACCAGAAGTGGATCTCCTACTATCCACATGCCCTGCATAGTCTGAATCTGTGTACCCAAGTACACGCATGTCTGCTCTACCAAAGCAAATGCACATCTCCTTGGTACCCTTCATGAACCTCATGATGCCCTTAACTGCCTCCCAATGCCTCTTTCCTGGATTAGGCATATACCGGCTAACAACTCCCACTGCAAATGCAATGTTTGGTCTAGTAGCTATCATAGCAAACATAAGACTCCCAACTGCTGATGCATAAGGAACCTTGGCCATCATGGCCCTCTCCTCATCTGATTTGGGACTATCTGTATGACACAGTTTCACATATGGAGGCAATGGAGTACTCACTGCCTTCCCCCCCTCCATATTGAAACACTGCAATACTTTTGTAACATACTTCTTCTGTGAAAGTCAAAGGAGTTTCCTACTCTGATCATGCGTGATGCGCATGCCAAGAATATGACCTGCAAGTCCCAAATCCTTCATATCAAAGGCCTCATGCAACTTGGCCTTTAATGCATCTAGCTCATAAGTATTCTTGCTAGCCAATAGCATATCATCCACATATAGTGCCAGGATTATCAGGCTATTATCCTTAGCCCTTTTAGTGTAGAGGCAGTGATCAATTTCACTCTTTCTAAAACCCTGGGATCGAATGAAAGCATCAAACTTCTGATACCATTCTCTAGGCGCTTGCTTAAGACCATAGAGACTCTTCTTTAGCTTGCAAACTAAATGCTCTTTGCCCTTTTCTTCAAAGCGTTCCGGCTATACCATGTAAATTTCCTCATGCAGATCCCCATGCAAGAAAGCTATCTTGACATCCATCTGCATAAGCTCCATATCCTCTTCTGCCACTAGTCCAAGCATGCATCTAAGTGTGGTCATCTTCACAACTGGAGAGAATATCTCATCAAAGTCCACACCCTTCTCTTGCTTGAACCCTTTAGTGACTAAACGGGCCTTGTACCTATGCACATCATCACTTGTGACCTTCATCTTGTAGACCCATTTACATGGCAACGCTTTCTTTCCATGTGGCAAAGAAACCAAGTCCCAAGTCTTATTCTTCATAAGTGAACTCATCTCTGATTGCATGGCATACTCTCACTTGTGTTGATCCTTGTGCATCATAGCCTCTCTGTAGCAAGAAGGCTCCCCGCAATCAGTAAACATCACATAGTCTACCCCTGGAACAAACCTATCAGGCAGTCTAGACACTCTAGATGATCTTCTCAATGACATTTCAGCTTGCTATCCCACCTGCATATCAGCCACATTTGGCTCATCATTTCCACCAATAGATGATCCATCATCTACCCTTGATTGTATACCTGTGGGAGTACTTGGTGGTACCATTTCTTGCACATTTGGTGCATGGACAGCTTGCTGTCTATCAACATATGTAGGTGGATTCACATCCTAAAAAGTGATTCTCCTCATTTCAACATCCCTCATGGGTGCCTTATGCATCTTCTTCTCATTGAAGACTACATCGTGGTTGCATATGATCTTCTTTGCTTCTAGATCCCAAAGACAATAGCCCATCTCTCCACTTTCACCATAACCTAGAAAGATGCATTTCCTAGACTTAGGATCTAGCTTCTTTCGAAGCTCTTTTGACACATGTGAGTATGCCTCACATCCAAATATACGCAAATGAGAGTAAGAGGGCTTCTTGCCACTCCATGCCTCTTCAGGAATACCACCATCCAAACTCTTACTAGGTGATCTATTGATCACATGCACTGCAGTCTTCATTGCCTCAGCCCAAAAACCACCAGAAAGACTTACATTGGAAAGCATGCATTGCAACCTTTTGTGAATGGTACGGTTCATCTTTTCTACAACTGGATTTTGCTCTGGAGTACGAGGGGATGTGAGCTCTATTAGAGAAATGCTGAAAGTCATGAGAGAGATACTCTCCACCATTGTCAGTCCGTAGGCATTTAAGCGTTCTACTTGACTGATTCTCAACCAAGGCCAGCCATTTCTGAAATACTTGGAACACATCACTCTTTTGAGCTATAGCATAAGCCCACACTTTCCTAGTTGCATCATCAATGAATGTCACATAGTATTCAGCCCCACCTAATGACTGTGTAGGCATGGGACCACATATGTCTGAATGCACCAAATCAAGCTTTTCAAACTCTTTCTTTCCCCTTCTTTTATGGGCTGATTTAGTCTGCTTCCCATAGAGACAGTGCTCACAAAATTCAAAATCAGAGAAACTCAAATGTGGTACATAACCCAAACAGCATAAGACTTTCATCCCATTTTGGCTCATATGGCCCAATCGGCAATCCCACAAAGAATTACTTGGCTGCTCGGTTATTGCAACAACATGATCAAACACCCCTGATACATGTAAGGGATACAAAGTCCCACACTTGGCACCCCTGGCCAAAAGCATAGAGCCCTTCTAAATTTTCAAACTTCCAAAACCAAAGTTGGTCTGAAAACCAGCATCATCTACTTGACCTGTTGAAATAAGACTCTTGGTCAACTTAGGCACATGTCTCACATGTTTCAAAACAAATGCAGACCCATTTGTGAAAGAAAACTTTATGTCACCTGCTCCCACTATGTCACATGCATAGTCATTTCCAAGATGCACACAACCTATCTTTCCACTATCATAAGTGGAGAACCATTTCCTATGGGGAGTAACATGGAATGAAGCACCAGAATCCAAAATCCAATCCTGGGAATATGCATCATTTGAAGTGGTAAGCAACTCTGCAAATAAACTAGACATGAAGAGAATGTCATTGTCACTATCATGTGTGACTGCATTGATCTCCTCAATCTTCACTTTTCCTTTGTCCTCCCTTGGACTCTCTTCCTTCTTATTTGCACCCCAATTTGCATTCTTTTTCTTATACTTTTGCTCTCTTTTCAGCTTGTAGAAATCCTTTTTCATATGGCCCTTCTTGCCACAGTGGTAACACTCAATGTTCCATGCCTTGGATTTGCTATGAGACTTTCCTCTTTCTTGGGACTTCCCCCTAAACTATGATTTGCCCCTTTGCACATTTAAGGCTTCATCTTGCTTGTTGCCATCCATAGACTTCCATCTAATCTCCTCGGCCAACAAGCTATCCACAACATCATCAAATTTCAGTACTCCACTAGGTGCTTACTGACAGCTGTACGGAAGGTATCCCATGAGGATGGCAATAAACATAAGAGAAATATTGCCTTAGTCTCTGCATCAAAATTCATCTTTTGAGCTTGAAGCTGGCTGAAAATAATATTGAATTCATTCAAGTGAGAAGCAATGGAGACCCCTCCCTTCATCTGCAGCTCAAACAACCTCTTCATGAGGTAAACTTTATTAGACACAGTTTCCTTCTCATAAGTGGCACACAATTTCTTCCACAAATCTTCCGTAGTCTATTCATTTACTACTGTGAAATAAACTGACTCTGCAATATGAAGTCTAATAGTAGACTTTGCTAATGCATCCAACTCATTCCAATCATCCTCAGGCATATATGCAGGCTTAGCTTCACAATCCCTGCCAAGGGTTTAATCTGCTTCTTTTGAATAAGCACATCCCTTATTTATTCTTTCCACAAAGAAAAGTTTGTCCCATCAAACTTTTTAATGCTGAAAATCTCCTTTTCAGACATGGAAGAGGATGCCATGATGCAAATAAAGCAAAATCCCAAATGCTAATGCCTGCAAGAGAGAATCACACCAAATACTAGGTGCACCCAAACATTACCTCGACTCGTTAACACTCCACCTAAGCTACAAGGAAAATACTTTTTAAAGACACATCTATGTGGAGTGTTAGTGCATGGATTTAAGTTTTTTGCAAACATATGGATTGATTCCTTGCATCTACATGATAGCAATCAAGTTGTAACATCTGTTATGAAGGCAATTCACAATGTACATGTAGAAAAAGGTCACCTACCATCAACTTTGAGAGTACAAGCAGACAATTGCAAATGAGAGAATAAGAATGTACTCTTCTTTGCATTTTGCTCAATGCTAATTGCTCATAGAATCTTCAATGAGATTGAAGTTGGGTTTTTGTTGGTTGGGCACACATGAGGATATCGATCAGGTAGTTAGCACGGTTTCAAGAGAACTAAAACACATGAGGATATCGATCAAGTAGTTGGCACAGTTTCAAGAGAACTAAAACACAAGGACATGGAGACGATGGATGACTTGATAAGAAAATGTGGGAGGCAAGTTGGTGGCTGTAAGGAAGGAGCTCTATGCTCAATGGTTGAGAGGATGTATGATTAGAAGGGCTTTATTCTACCTTTCATACAAAAAGGTGGTGATGCCCTGATAGGTGATAGCGCTCCACACTATTTTCACTTTTTCTTAAAGGATGAAAAACCAGTGATGCAGTGGCAACACTATTCTCTTGATACAAAATGGGAACCTAAAGAATCTTACTCTCTCTTAATTTCAATCCCAAGCAAAGAAATGCATCCAACATGGGCTCCTATAAAAGAATTTAGGAAATCCAAAGGTGAAATAGAAGGCTTAAAAGCTTTTATTACATACAAAGAGGAAATGCTCCGAAGATTTCCTGATTGGGAAGCCCTCTTGGAAGGAACACACTACTGTTGTAATTAGCAAGACCTACCAATTGATAAAGGACCTTGCAAAAATGTGAGAAGATGATATTAAGGCAAAACGACCTTTATTTTAGCCAAATGTTGGTAACGACTTGCGCCCAGCATGTGGTCTCTTTGAAAATGAGTTTGAATCGCTGCTCCCACGTCCATATTGTGGACCTAAGAAGAGAGAGTTTATGCCACAAATAGACATAGACATCCATTATTTTGTTACAGTTCGATGAACATGAGAACGTGAAGTTTTGGGTTGCGAAAGTAGTTGACGTGAGCATGGATGACTGGGGGAGAGCTACAACATTTACAGCAATATGGTATGAGCCAAGGGGTAGGAAGGAGAACCAGGATAACAATACATTGTATAGTAGTTGTCTGAAAAAGGAATGGGTCCCAAACCATGATGCAATTTCAAGACTTTCCACAGAGACAGTCATAGTATCTTGGAAATCAAGGTCAAAGAAACAAAGAAGCACATGGTGTTGAGATATCGAGCTCCACTCGCGATATGCCAGGGTGACCATTGTGCATTTATGTCACCGACTTGTTAGCTACAGATGCGGTTGGTACACCGCCCATGAATAATAGCTGGATGATAGCTATCCTTATCTACACTAGTTCATGGCTCAGTTAGTATGCCACCTTAGTTAGTTGAGTTTGGTTTGAGACCCACATATAGGGTTCTTCTATTTCTTTGTACTAGAGTTCTTTTTGGCTTTCACAACTAAGAAGAGCAAAACTGTTTTCAGCCTCCCCCTTTGTGTGTATTCCCCCATTGTGTATGTGAGAAAGCTGCAAGTGAGACTCCTTCCCTCTCTCCCACTATCTTCACATGGTATCAGAGCCTTGTTCGTGGTAAGGAGCTCAAGAAAGCAAACCAAGTTCGCAATGTCCTGGTAAGAGGACTAGTGTTGCTTTCCTTTTTTCGAGTTTGGGAGCAAATCTCTACAGGTAGCCTCAGGGGGGTCACTATGTACAAACCCTCTATATCACGTGCGTTCAAGGCCTATATTTAAAATCCCTTATCTGTAAAATTTTTCATAAATAAAATGTACCCCTTTTCTATACAAATCTGTAATTTTTTTTCTAAACTATTTAAAATAGTCCCTTATGTATATTTATTTCTGTAAATTTTAGAAATAAAAAATATCCTTCTGTTGAACTCACGTGATAGAGTTACATACGATGAGTGATGCCCCCGAGCAGGTAGCACAGCCGGAAGTGCAAGAGTGCACTGTCTCAGATTGAGACACCCTTCGCGGTGTGGGGAGAGGGCATTATATGCTGCGGTGACTTTACTTTTTTGATTCGAGGTCATTTCGGGGCCCGTTTTGGAGGCGGAAGTTCTCCGTAGGCACTCAGAAAAAGGCCCTATTTTTGCTGTGCGACCACTGTTCTGCAGGTCAGTGAAAAGTTGCCGCAGAAATTGCATCGTATGCCTGTGTGCAGAGATATTGGGAGTTGCAGAATCATCCTTATGTCCTGTTGATGCAAAATCGTCACTAGGAAGTGACTGTGTGGTCAAAAACCACTTTCGTCAGGTTTGCAAATTTACCCTTGTGAGGCAGAAGCTGTGTTTTTTGCAGTGACATAATATTTTGCAATGTTCTGTAATGGCGTCTGATTCTCTTTCATAGATTGTCACTGAAAAGCTTGACAAGAACAACTTCCAAGCATGGAAGTTTAGAATGACGAATTTCCTTATGGGAAAAGGCTATTGGGAGTTCATTACAGGAAATGAAGAAGAACCAGTTCTTCCTAATGTTCCTAATCAACAGGAAATACAGGCATTTAAAGGATGGCATGAGAGAGCCAGAAAAGTTATGTACTGGCTGTCTATCAATATTTCATATTCAATGATTGTGCATATTCAGGATGCAAGTACGCCAAAGGTGGCATGGGATACTTTGGCTAAAATGTACAGCACAAATACGTAGGCCAGGAAAATGTAGCTCAAGCAGGAGCTATGTGCAGAGAGAAAATATGAGCATCAATGACTACCACATGAAGGTGAAGAAAATTGCGGATGCAGTTGCTTCCATTGGGTCACCAGTGGATGATGACGATTTAGTTTCTGTGACCTTGAATGGTCTAGGAAAGGATTATGCATAGTTTCGGACATCCATTGCCGTTCCTGAAAAATTTCCTGATTTTGAGGAGTTGATTGCTCTTCTAATTTCTAAAGAGCAGAGAAATGGTGGTGCATCTTCTTCAGGAGGAACCTCAAAAGAAACTGTCTTCTACTCAAATGCTGGAAGGGGTAGAGGCAGAGGTAGAGGAGGCCGATCTGGAGGCCGTGGTAGAAATCAGAATATGCAGCAAACTCAAGAAAACCAGTCCTATGCAAGAGGACGTGGTAACTCTAGAGGCAGGGGGAGCCAAAGAGGTCGTGGTGGATGGCAGAGAGGCCAAAATGCAAACAGCAATGTTGAATGCTACTACTGTGGTAAAATGGGGCATATGGCTAAAGACTACTACAAAAAGCAGAATGACATTATGAATGGAAAATTGCAGCAAGGCAATTATGCATCCTCTAGTAGACAGGGTGATGACAGAAATGAACATTTGTTTATGGTACAGCATATGACAAATTCTATAAGTGCAGAAGAAAGCAATGATGTGTGGTATGTTGACTCAGGTGCATCAAACCACATGACAGGTCATGCTGAATGGATGCAGTTTGCAAGGAAAATGGAAAAACCAGGATTTGTGGAGACTGGTGATGATACTGCACATCCTATTGTGCAGATTGGCAAAATTCCTTTGTCTATGCAGGATGGGAAAAAGAAATACTTGTCTGATGTATTTCATGTCCCGAACATCACCAAGAACCTAGTTTTTGTTGGTCAAATGGTTGAGCAGGGCTTGCAGGTAAGATTCAATCCTCATGGATGTTTTGTTGAGGATATGAAAAATAATGGTCGCTTGATAGCAAAAGGAAAGAAGAAAGGCAGGATGTTTACGCTGGATGCGGACATGCCTGAATTGAGTGCAGCAATGTTTGCACATGGGACCGATGTATTTGCAGATATTGATATCTGGCATAAACGCATTGGTCATGTTAATGTACAGTGACTTAAATCAATGCAGGCCCAAAATATTGTTGCAGGATTGCCTAAATTCAAGGTTGCAGAAATGCATAAGGTGTGTGAAGCCTGTCAATTTGGAAAACAGGCAAGGAAACCATTTCCTAAGCATGTTCAAGAGAGTAAAAAGCCATTGGAATTAATCCACTCTGATGTGTGGACTACTAGACATTGGTTGATCGGAGCTGCTCCTCTCCCCGTGAGCTACTCCCCCCCCCTCTCCCTCTCTCAACCAGCCCCCTCTCCCTCTCCCTCACCCTCGTTGCCCCCCCTCTCCCTCCTCCCTCACCCTCCCTCTCCCCTTCCTCCTCCCTACCCTCCCTCTCCCCCCCTTGCCAGCCCACCTGCCCCCTCCTTCCTCTCCCTCCCCGCCATCCCTCTCCCCCACCCACCAGCCCCCTTGCCCCCTCCTCCTCCCCCGCCCCCTCCCTCCCCCGCCCCCTCCCCCTCCCCCGCCCTCCCTCTCCCCCCCGCTGCACCCCTGCCCCCTCCTCCTCCCCCGCCCCTTCCCTCCCCCACCCCCTCCCCCGCCCTCCCTCTCCCTCACCCGGCAGCCCTCCCCGCCACCCCTCTCCCTCACTCGATAGCCCCCCCCTCTGCCCTCCCCCCCCCCCCCCCCGGCCCCCTCCTCCACTCTCCCTCTCCCCCCCCGCTGCCCCCTCTTATGAAAAAGAAAAGTGAAGTGTTTGGGCACTTCAAAGCTTTTAAAGCTATGGTTGGAAAAGAAACAGACCTGCAAATAAAATGCCTAAGGTCAGATGGAGGGGGAGAGTACCTCTCAAATGAGTTTGCAAGGTTCTTGCAGGAGCATGGCATAAAGCAGCAATATTCATGCAATCATACCCCATAGCAAAATGGAATTGCAGAAAGGAAAAACAGGCATATTGGAGAAATATCTCGGGCCATGCTAAATGAAAAAGATCTACCAGATTATTATTGGGCTGAAGCAGTTGCTACAGCAGTTTATATAATGAATAGGACTCCCACTGCAGCAATACATGGCATGACGCCAGAGGAGATGTATACTGGTAGGAAACCAGACATTTCTCATTTGAAAATTTTTGGTTGCATTGCCTATGTTCATGTGCCAGATGAGTTGAGGTCCAAGTTGGATCCAAAGGCTGAGAAGTGCGTCTTTATTGGTTATTCTCTGCAGCAGAAAGGGTATAGATGCTATAACCCTTCTACACGTAAGTTCACAGTGAGCAGAGATGTTGTTTTTTATGAGATGAGCAGCTGGTATAAACTAGTAAATGTGATGATTGATGTAGATGGACAAAATGGTAATGCTGCACAAAATTCACAGTAGCAATCAAAAAATATCAGTGGACCTGAAGTGTCCTCTAGCAGTGGTTCACATACTTCGCCATGGACAGGTAGATTGAGATCAGGAGAATCTCCTCAAAGCAATGCAGATAGTGGTACGCAGGTATCACGAAAAGGAAAAGAGAAGGTAGATCAGCCCATGTTTGATGTGAATGCAGGTCACTCTTATGTGGATGGTGAATCCAGGCAGAGCATTGATGATATATTCTTAAGAATGAAAATTTTGGCCTTACGTTGGCAAGTCTATGGAATGAGGGTAAGGCCAAAGTCTCTGGTATGGTGCATTAGGTCTTGATTAATTCTTCTTTAGGCTTGAATATTTAATGCATTAACTTCACAACTATTATTTATGCTTGAACTTGTAATGTATTAATTTCATGACTTAGGATTTTATGAAGTTATATCTAACATGTCCCAAATTTAATGGAAATTAATATCCTACATAACACAACAAAGTATCATCATATCCCTTCCCAAATCAATGCTACCTAGCAACTTTCGTGGCATTTTCACTGCCTTGCAGTTAAGTTAGCTATGATGAAGAACGTTGCCTGCCTTTGGAACCTCTTAGAGTTACTGTTAGCATGATCTAATTTCATGTACCCCAAAACTTGAGACTTGGAGATTCCCATATCACACCAGCGGTAGCTATCTTGTCCATTCTCAATGCTAGTAAGAGCTAGGCCCCATAGACCGGTAAAAGAAGTCTTTTTGGAGGTTCAATTTTTTCCCTCCGTCTTCTATAGGCCCCATGATGAAATAGGATATATTCATCACCCTACATTTAATGCAAGAATTGACACAACTTTTTTGGACCTGACTATGTAGTTTACATCCCAAAATTGGTGCTAAAATTGCAGACTGGGAGATTCCCATATCACATCAACGGTAGCTATCTTGTCCACTCTCAACACTAGTAAGAGCCAGTCCCCAGAGACCGGTAAAAGAAGTCTTTTTGGAGGTTCCATTTTTTGCCTCCGTCTTCTCCGGCCCCATGACGGAATAGGATATATTCACCACCCTACATTTAATGCAAGAATTGACAACTGTTTTTGGACATGACTATGCAGCTTACATTCCAAAATTGGTGCTAAAATTGCATACTGGGCATCTCCATTTGCTGGGGGGTGTCCCTAGCGACCCCTTGGACTTGCTCTATCTGTCTAGTTGTGTCTCTCCACAAAAATCGAAGTGGGGCCTATTTTCCCCATTTAGTAAAACTATCTGCATCAATATGTATGTATGTATGCATGCATGCATGCATCCATGTATGTATGTACACACACACACACATATGTATGTATGTATGTATGTATGTATGTGTACTAAAACTACTAAAACTATATGCATCAAATAATGTTGTTGATCAATTTTTGGCATACCCCACCAAAATCAAGACCCCCATTGCAAAGAAAGGTAAGGAACACAAGTGCTTGTTCTTTGCTCATGAGACAACAAAATGCATGACATAGGCAACCAATGGGGTCCTACTTTTGATGTTTGTATGTATGTATGTATATATATGTGTATGTACATACATACATACATACATAGGCTCTTATTGTTCTCTCAGCATCCGCATCAAATCGCCCATGATGAGAGCTATGATAACAAAGGTCATATATATATATGTGTGTGTGTGTGTGTATGTGTGTGTGTGTGTGTGTGTGTGTGTGTGTGTGTGTGTGTGTGTATGTGTGTATATATATATGTGTGTGTGTGTGTGTGTGTATGTGTGTATATAT